>NC_053155.1:30434845-30779845 GCF_016835505.1 Polypterus senegalus | reverse complement strand
CACATACAGATACAGATTTTTTTTGTTGAACCTTACTATAGTTTGGAAATATAGAATCCTTCTGTTGCATTGCACTTTGTATGTAGTAATTAGTCTCTCTAAAAGAGTAATAATGTGAATTTACTTCCCAAGTATATATACAGTAGTATAATGCATAAGACTGAGTGATCATGCCAAATATAAACTAATTATGCAAAAGATTAAAACCACACCAAAAAAAAAAAAAAAAAATCAATAATAATTGAGCAGAAAATGATGCCATTCAAAGAGTAGGAATTTTCTTCTTATCTAACTTTAAATTTGAGATCCTGACAGAATTAGAGCATATTAAAGCTTTCTTAACACAATGCAGTTAATACAATCAAAAATGTTTTTATAAGCATCAGTACCTGCACATTTTGATTTGACTTTCTGCAACACTGCCATCTGTTTTTTTGTAAACTTTACAAGATCTTCTTTTGACAGCGCATCCAACTGAGAGAAACAAAAAGTGTAAGATTAGTTTTGATCATGAACAGCAGCTACACTGCATAAAACCAAGATATGTAAAGCAACAAGAAAACTTGATATTTGAATAAAAATGAATAAGGAATTGTGGATTTGTAAATTAAACAATGCACTGGAGATATTTAGGCTACTCATGATTTACACAAGACCTGTCCATTTTCATTATATTTCCAATATCACTATTCTGATAATATACACTTCTCAGTCAAATGATCATTTTTTACATCCACTGAATTTTCCATGGATAGCAGCTCTGTTTTCATCCTAAGGGGGAAACTGGCTACAAATTTTTATGTCAATCAACAGCTAAACCAGTGGCCACTGACTAATATTATTTAAGCAGATTTGTCTTCTGTGGCAACAGTTAAAATTGTGCTTCACTAATTGAACTGATTAACTGATTGAAAAAAATATGTAAAATTCTGGTCATTGAACAGTTTTTAGCAGATCAATTACATAAACTCTAGAGATTGAATCTAGGTACGATATTTACATAGATTATATTATATTGTTAACATTAAAGTAAGAAAAAGGCAGCATGATGGGTTTGCCTGGCGACACGTTTATTCTACTGACTTAAAAGGTAAACCTTTGGACAGCACAGCATAAAGATAAGGAAATAAGATTCCTTTAAATTGCTGACTCCACAAAAGCAAAACAAGCACATTAAACAAGGAAGGTACCTGAAGGAAGGATGGAATAGCTCTCTAATTAAAAAGTTGGCTGGAATAAAAAACCAACTGCCACAAGGTAACACAGGTCCTATTTGGGCATTCATTGCGAGGTCAATAACTGAAGGAAACAAATTGTGTGACCAAGCCCAAGACCCCTCAAAAACAGAATGTAACCTGATTTTTAATCAGGTCACTGTGTTCAATTATGCTTTTATGTTTCTGCTGACTCTGGCAGCTTTCATTAATTTACAAGCAATTTGTATTTTCAAATTTGGCAGAATGTACCAGATTTTTTTTTTGTTGCATTTGACACTCCATGCAATTTTAACATAAACAATCTACTATAGTGCCAATGCTTTTGCACAGATGCTGAAATATTTATTGAAAACATTTGCTCATTTGTATTCCTAGTAAGACATATGTAAAGTATATACATCTCTTACTACAAGACAACAGAATGAGATTCTCTTCTTATGGCTGTAAAATTAATGCAGTCTAACACCAAAAAGATTTAAATGATTCTTAGCCTCTCTGAGACCTGCAATTATTGCTTATTTAGATATATGGTGATCATACAAAAAAATACGCTTATCACAATAAACATAGCTATATATGATGCAAATATTTTACTAAACAAACAGGGTGGTACTTAAATGATACTCTGACAGCTAAGGTAACCATCAGTAGCCTCACAATAAATAGTTAACCCTTAAAACGCAACGAGTAAGATTAATGTTAAAAGCAAGGAGCATATAGCATACATGCATTTGACACATACATCATTGCTCTAAATTGCAATCATTTTGCTAGCATACTGTATAATTTGAGTTGGTTGCACTTTGTGAACATCAGTTTTTGTCTTAATTTAACTAAGTTATGAGTTAACAGGATCGGCTTTTATTTTTTTATGCTTGTCATACTACAGGTTTATGAGCAACAACAAAAATTAAGACTTCAGCTGAATTAAGCTGATTAAAAAAATAGCATTTTTCAAATCTAATAAGTAAGTACTTTATTACCTTAACAATGTCATTTGTATGGAACTTGATTTGGTGAAGCTCACACATATAAAACATCAACACAAACACTTAATATAACATAAGGACAACAGTAACCATTACTTGACAACAACCCCCAAACAGCCAATTTCAGCACAAACACATGTCAACATATTAATCAAAATACAGAAGGTAATTCTTAAGGACAAAATGTTAAACATGCTGATCTTACAGCTGTTGAATAAGTACTTTTAGAAAAATCTTGCAATCCTGCTCTTGAAAAGCCATTTACTAGACAGAAGGAAACTGAATGTGGGTGGACGGTGTAATGTAATTACCGGTGTAGGATTTGTCGGAAGAATATTCAGTGTAACTTACTTGGTTGAAAAGAACTAGCAACTAGATAATAATCCCTTTAGGCCTAGTTTGAATTCATGTAGCTAGTCTATTGATGGAAAAAAATTGAGAGATTTGCATTTTTTTTGCAGCAACAAAGCAATGAAACTATTTAATAAAGAATTACAATGCTCTGATTGTTAACCTAACAGAAGTATTCTACTGTGGTGATTTTCAAGGTGGCCAAAGATATGACCCAAAATATGTAAATTTCTAATTTATAGCATTTGTCATTTACCATGTGTGCTTCTTGTTTCAGAACTAAGTCAACACGAAGGCCAAAACACAAAATCAAGTATTATACATGCATTTTTAATACACATGAACAACACTAGTGCCTTCATATACCACAGTCAGGAAACCAATGGAGGAAAAAAAGTTCATAAAGATGACCTAAGTTCTGGAAAGCTTGTGACTGAAGAAAATATTTCCACCTTGGAGCAAATGGTAATGAAGTGTTAAAGAGAGGTAGTGCAAGAGATAAGAAATGCTACTTTTACTATTTATGGGTCAGTTGAATCCATTCTTCATGAACAATTAAACATAACCAAGGTCAGTGAATGTTGACTGCCCAGAAGTTTAACTCCTGAAATGCATCTAATATTCGGTTAATTTCAGACCTCATAACATCCACTCAAAGAGGAACCACAATAATGAAACCCACATCTCATTGTTTCATCTATTCCCCCCCATACTCTCTCTCAAAGAGGTCATCAAAGAAAATTTCACAATTTTGCAGACCTATTTTTCCGCAGGAGCCCTTTTTATTCCTATCCTTATTTTTAACTCCATTCATCTACCACATAACCTGCACAAACTTCTTGTCTACAGCTAACTTCAAAAAGGAGAACCAAATTCTTCAACGGCCAGTTTGAGCTGTAAAAGATGCTGCTGTGTCACCAACAGTATCATTGTATCTGGTTCCACTGGTAAATATAATATTAAATAAAGGGCCTCAAGCCAGTCTAAAAATCTTATTTACTGCCTTTCTTGTAGGACATGTCCAGCCGTCTACATAAGTAGAACAGGGAGACTGGCAGAAGATCATTTCAAGAAACATATTTGTGCCATTAAAATCAAAGACCTTACAATGCCTACTGCAGAACACTTCGCTTCCCTTGATCATGGCCACACTGATCTCGTTGTTTGTGATCTTTCACAGGGTTTCAAAGACACTTTTCAAAGAAAAACAGAAGAGGCTGATCACAATTTCAGGCTGGGGTCACATATTTCTCAAGGTCTTAATGACTGACTTTCTACCTTCGGCTTCTCTAATGGCAGCTACTTCTCACCGGCTCTCATCTTTTCTCATTTCATTTGCATTGGCTATCCTTACCCTCCTATAAATGTTACCTGCTCTTTCCTCTTCAGTTGAACACTTGATAAAGACTATAAAGTCATAACACTGTGTCTTGAACATTCTTTTCATAGTAGAAATAACCTTGAACCTAAAATTGTGTTTGCACACCTACAAGTGACGGACTTCTTTGACAAAGGAAAATGACATTTATTTTGAGTTAGAAAGACTCAATATAATTTTCATGTTTTTATCCATTCTATGCCATCAAAAGAGATTAGTGCCCTAACAGCTGTATTTCATTTCAACCATGCAAAGACACTCCGACCCATACATGTTCTTTTGACTGAAGTTAATAAAACAATTGAAGTGCTTTCATTTGAAGAGTATGTTAAATGTGCTATTTCTGGACTTGCACCATATTTAACAATAATCCACAAAAAGCAAATGTAGGGAAAAAAATACTCTTGTGCATTTTCCACTTAGTTACATCAAACAATCACTTTCACTTACGACCCACTTCTTTGAACAAAATGTGTTATAAACAGAAAAAGAATGACACCTGGAGTTCTGGCTAAATGCAGATTCAAGCAATTCGAGTTCTTCCTGTTCATCTGCATTTGCATTATATACACAAATACAGTGCATCTGGAAAGTATTCACAGCGCATCACTTTTTCCACATTTTGTTACGTTACAGCCTTATTCTAAAATGGATTAAATTCATTTTTTTCCTCAGAATTCTACACACAACACCCCATAATGACAACATGAAAAAGTTTACTTGAGGTTTTTGCAAATTTATTAAAAATAAAAAATTTGAGAAAGCACATGTACATAAGTATTCACAGCCTTCGATGCACAGCAAAGCCTTTCCGGATGCACTGTACAACAATAACAGGCTATTCACCAAACCTCTCTTATCATTTGCAATTCACATATTATTTTAAATAATAATGGTAGGATTTGAAGGAACCATAGTGCTTCTTACAACTACACCACTAAATGGCTATTATCTATGTAAAGTTTTCTATAGGAGATAATTTGAACAATTTCAGAAAAATTAACCCTTCATCACATTCTTCTATGGCATTTTGGAGAGAGTGAGCATACGACTGAATAACAGATGTAGATTATGCAACAAGAATAACACTGTATTTTTCATGAATGTTTTAATATCATTTGCAGTTATGCAGTATTGGCCTCATGTAGACCAAAATTCAAGTTCACTGAATCATAAACTTTGTGATCTCCATTCTCCATTAAAAAATTGAGATGAAAATGTATTTCTTGCCCATCACAACAAATACAAATGGGTGAGGAATAAACTAAAAATATATGTATAGTATAACATTTTTTGGGGAGAGCATCTCTTTAACACAAGACATTTTTAACATTAAAGAGAATTACAAAAAAAAATTAAAATAATTTGAAACCACTAACTAGTAATCTTGAAGGAAACCTTGGGAAGTTTAAAAGTGCAAGTTATATACTGGTTGACTGTAATATAGAAAACTAAGCAATGATGTCAGCCAATCCTGTGGTACACAGTAAAAAAATAATAATAATAATAAAATTCAGTGTGCCTGCCAAAGACTGATGAGATATTGCAACAGATAATCCAAGCATATTTAATTGCACAAAAGGTTACACAACAGTGACAGACGTTTACTTAATGCAGCAGAGTACTGTAATAATACTAAGCTTCTTGTGAAACACTTTGTTTTCTTCTGTAATATTTGTTAACTCTGTAATGTATTATATGTATAATGTTTGCTTCTCTAGGTCAGCTTGGACAAAGAGTAAATAATGAATAAGGCTTGAATGTCCTAATGACAGTCCATTTGGGTTTCTATGGGATTCCTCTTTTGCACATTATTTTGCTTAATTTACAAGTGCTAGTGTCACTTTTAACATCAAATATTTTTAAGGTATGAGCACAAAATCATAAATACAGCAGCATATCTTTTTATGAGGGTATCCAGTTTTCGACAACCAATGTTATGAAGAACAATGACCTAAAAAAACTGGCAAGAGATTACTCAAGGAAACTAATGCAGCTGCAAAAATGAAAAAGGGTTATAGATATACAGCATTGCTCATTTTATATTTACCTTTGATTTTACAGTACCAGGAGTTGAAAAACCTGGAGAGTCTTGATTTTGGTCCTGCAGAAAAAAATAGAAAGTTAAAACATTATTATGTTTAAATAAACCATTTCAAAAAGTTACTACTTAGAAAAATCTGAATACTTGTAGTGGCCAGTTGTCAAACTGACAATTCTGCTGTAACAGATATCAATCCGTCACAGGGACCAGCAAAGGCCTTAATATGATGCAACAATAAAAAAAAATGGTAAGCTCTTCTAAAAGCTACTATAAGTACACAGGAGACACCAAGGGAGAGTAAGCCCTGGTGGTATAATGTATAGAGTATCCATAATCAGAAATCTCAAAAGATGCCAGATTTACAGAGAAGTGGTAAGGAAACTCAGCATGAAAAATGGCATCACATAAGTGGAGTATGAGAGAGATAGGATTCAGTTCAGCTGCCTGTAACAAAATTGGCTTTGGTTTGCTTTGCACTCAGTAAGTTGGTCAATGCCCACATCTACAGTGGTGTGAAAAACTATTTGCCCCCTTCCTGATTTCTTATTCTTTTGCATGTTTGTCACACAAAATGTTTCTGATCATCAAACACATTTAACCATTAGTCAAATATAACACAAGTAAACACAAAATGCAGTTTGTAAATGTTCGTTTTTATTATTTAGGGAGAAAAAAAATCCAAACCTACATGGCCCTGTGTGAAAAAGTAATTGCCCCCTGAACCTAATAACTGGTTGGGCCACCCTTAGCAGCAATAACTGTAATCAAGCGTTTGCGATAACTTGCAATGAGTCTTTTACAGAGCTCTGGAGGAATTTTGGCCCACTCATCTTTGCAGAATTGTTGTAATTCAGATTTATTTGAGGGTTTTCTAGCATGAACCGCCTTTTAAAGGTCATGCCATAGCATCTGAATTGGATTCAGGTCAGGACTTTGACTAGGCCACTCCAAAGTCTTCATTTTGTTTTTCTTCAGCCATTCAGAGGTGGATTTGCTGGTGTGTTTTGTGTCATTGTCCTGTTGCAGCACCCAAGATCGCTTCAGCTTGAGTTGACGAACAGATGGCCGGACATTCTCCTTCAGGATTTTTTGGTAGACAGTAGAATTCATGGTTCCATCTATCACAGGAAACCTTCCAGGTCCTGAAGCAGCAAAACAACCCCAGACCATCACACTACCACCACCATATTTTACTGTTGGTATGTTGTTCTTTTTCTGAAATGCTGCGTTCCTTTTACGCCAGATGTAACGGGACATTTGCCTTCCAAAAAGTTCAACTTTTGTCTCATCAGTCCACAAGGTCTTTTCCCAAAAGTCTTGGCAATCATTGAGATGTTTCTTAGCAAAACTGAGGAAGGGAGCAAATAGTTTTTCACACCACTGTATCAAGAGTCTCAAAGTAGAAAAACAGCCCATAACAGGCTCCAAAATCTCACACTAAAGCTAATTTGGCCCTACTAGCAGGAGTAAAAGCACTTCATCAATTATCCTAGTTTAGGAAACTACTCTTAACTTCAAAACTTTAGTACGGCACCTGAGCTGTCCTAACTTGCTAGATGCTGCCAGAAGAAGGCAGTCAGGCAGACAGTGGTATGCAAATCCTGGGACCTGGGAAAGGCTGAATGTTTTGGAAAAACTGGACAACAATGAACTCATAAAAAGATATTGATTTGATATGGATGGAAATATATTTGTAATAAATCTTGTGCATTTCACTAATGATCTATCTACTTTGAGAAGAGATAAGCAAGGCCGGATGGGTGATTGACAGAAAAATGTCATGCAGGAACGCAAAGTTCTGCATTTCACAAACCTTTGGAACATTTACATTACACTTTACAAGCCCATGAAGAAGATTCAAGAAAGCAGGAAGAGACTGACAGGTTATTGGATTATTAGACCCTCGCAGAAGATGTGTAGGATTAAAACACATTTGGGGACAGAGCAAGCAATTCTTGAAAGAAAATTTGGAAAACTGGAAGAGTAAAAACAACTTCAGTAACAGTGCAGGAATAGCCATAGACTAGTTTCAGCAGGAACGTGATTCTTCTGAAAGTATTGCAGTGGATCGTTCATTGTTAAATAGACATGTTTGTTATCTGCCTTTACTCTCATTTCGTTTTTATATCTCAGTCTTATAATCCTGGTGCTCATTACAGTATTATTCATGATGCTGTTGCGAAGTAGAAACAGTTATATGCAACTTAGCACACTATCTTACCTTATAATGTTTTCATTATCGTTTGAACATTATTGTTTATTATCTTTGTGGCGAGCCTCAGCATTAGTATCAGAAAACTACAAAACACCTTCATGATTGTTAATTTGCAGCAGGGGGTGCTGGCCTCCTACTCATCGCTTGCAGTGAGACCAGAACCTTTCATACAGGTAAACTACCTCTCAAGTCCTACTCTGGGGTAGGAGAAATTCTTGCACTAAAAGTCTGATTAAGCTAATTCATTGAAGTAATTCTGATTCACTTAATAAATATGAACACGTCTTGAAACTCAACTCCCAGGACCTGTTAGACTGTCATTTTGGCACTGAGTCACCACGCTCCCCAATTCTTTACCAGTGTCAAATAATTCAGGTCTATGAATACAGTCCTCAGGCAATTAGATTTCCTGTTCCAATTATTCTGCATTCAAGACTATCCAGCAGTGCCAATTTTCCTCTTTAAAGGTATAATTTCATCATACACTACTGATTTTCAGCATTTTAAAATATGTAACGCGTTTCTTTTATTAGCACTAGATACTTCTGTACAAGCATTACCTACAACATGATGCACAGTGTGTAGGGTGAGATATGGAGTTTAGGAGGTAACAACACTACCTACCTGCTTCAGAGTCCTGGGATTGAAGTCCAGCCTGAGGTATTGGACAAGCTGATTTCACATTCTCCCTAAATTGTCTGCTTCCAGTTTTTCCAGCAGACACCAAAGACTTGTGTGTTAAGTCAACTGGCTGTTCTAACTTGGCTTTGCATGAGTGTGTAGGTAATTAGGTTGGTACACACCTTGTACAGTCTTTGGTCACTATGTTCTTCAGATAGATCCGGCCCCAGAACCCTGAACTGGATAAGCAGGATATAAGGTGATGAGTGAAGGGTGTAGATTCTAATGTATTCTGTGTCGGAATACACTGGAGGCACATTAAACAATGGCTTAAATTTTTTAAAATTAAAAGTTAAGTAAGAGAACCGGATTCAGACTTTGGCCAAATTAAGTACCCTATACCATATGCTCTTTTTTATGTACTGGACATTTAAGCTTTTTCTTATAAATTAGCTCACAAGTAAACTGAATACTGAAGGAGTTGCTTCCCTTTAATATTCTGTATTATTTATGCCTATGCCTATACTGTACTGTACTGTACTGCTCATCTCTAATATTCAGTGTTTGGATGTAATACCTAGAAAAAAGTGATTTAAAAGAATGTGGTAAAATAAAGTTAAATATTTAAAGATATGGCAAAATTACATTTCTAAATTTTGCTTACATGTAAACGTTTTAGCATATATTTTTGAATGCAAAATAGGAAACGAAAAAGACTAATTATAAAATCGGATCAGGGACCAATTATCTGTAAAATTGTCTGGAATTAAAACCCACCGCCACATTGGTACCCCGGGACTTAACTTGCGAACCCCTACCATACACCACCGTGGCTTTCCAAGGAAAACTTGCACAACTCTGCTTTACCGATTGACTACTACATAATATACGACGACCAGCTTTGAATTGTAAATCTGTTTTGCAATTTTGTTTGACTTGTCTTATATGACTTACAAGATTATGCTCTTAATTATATTATTGGGAAAGAATGATAGCAAGTAAAGGCCGTTTTCCACTCGTCAGTACTATTTTCAGAATTAAAATCTACAGAAATTAAATGTACAGCTTCCAACAAGGAACAAACCAAATGTCTCAAAACAAAGAAATACCACCACTCTAGCCTCGTTTACCTTTCTGCATCCGCACTCTCAATTGCAAGCATGAGATGCTCTAACACTGACAGTATTACACAGTTAAATGACTTTCGTTTTTCATACCGCGCTCCCCTATTAAAAAACGCAACACTTAGCGTGAGACTTACCTCCATGGTTGTACACGAGAGCGACTACGTATCTAAAATTTTACACTTCCAAGAACTAAAATAAAAAAAATAAATAAATCCCAGTTTGCGGAAGTAGCAGCACGTATTTCAGGTACAAAAGCAAACAACCATAATCTCTTCCGCCTTCGTTGGAAGACGTCACGTGTGGGTGTGTGTAAAGGTTAGCGTGGCCGCCGGAAGTCAATGTCACCATAGAAATGGTGACGCCAGCCTTGCCGAGACAAGCGCATGCGCATCATGCAATATATGCGTTTATTGCAAGGAATCAGGAAGGGATAGTTTTTGCTTTGTTCGTGTTTTTTCTCTCATTTAGTTAGTTCTATCTATCTATCTATCTATCTATCTATCTATCTATCTATCTATCTATCTATCTATCTATCTATCTATCTATCTATCTATCTATCTATCTATCTATCTATCTATGTAAGTAATACAGTTTGTAATATGTTTAGTCACAACGTAAATGGACAGTGTTTCTGTTCTTTGCTTGGTAAATGGCATGCGCCCCGCGCGCATAAAAGTCTACATCAATACTGTAGCTCTAGATAGATACCAAGGAAAGGCACTGAATGTACATACAGAGCAAGGGTAATCAAGTATTTTTAAATTTATTCAGTTATAACGTGGCAAGTATTGGTTTTAACATGCAGTCACTGTAGTTTTCAGTTAGTGCTTATTCACTCAGCCATTAAAGCTATTTTGAAAATCTGTTATTATTAGACTTGAACACAATACCATACTACCTGCCTCTGATAGCACCTACAACTGCATATTATAAAATGCTAAGGTCTTTGTGTGGGTCCAGTGGCTATGAGCAATCTGATGGATTAGTTTAGCTTTGGTGTGATTGGTCAGTTTGTCTTTGTTGACACTATTGAAAGAGGAAGTGTTAGACGCACAAAGAGGGGTAACGGCATAAGAGGCATTCTGAGAGTCACCTTCAATAACAGAAGGTATAAAAAGCAGAAAAGGGACAAGCAAGATGTCTCAAAATGATACAGTCTCAGAAGCAGACTTTACAGGAACACAAGAACCCACTTGAATGGGGCAGTGCCAGGCAAGAGAGGTTCAGACACATGAGAATACCAAAGAAAAGGTACTGAATGTACATATAGGGCAAGGGGAATCAAATATTTTTTTGATTTATTCTGTTACCTGCAACATTTTGAAATGTGATTACAACATTGGCTTGCAACATTTTAAGATTTGATGTACAATTGGTTACATTTCTTGTATTTTCCCAGTCCCAGTGACCAGTCACACAGTGTGGAAAGCAGGATTTGACCTACCTGCCTGCCTATCTGGGAAAAAAAACATTTCTGGTTTATCTTTATCACTTTCTGTCATGATTTGACAATTCTTTCTTAATTTTTATAAATGGTTTCTAGGGCTCAAACTATATTTTACACATTGTTTTGGATGGCCAGGAATCCAATGAACATGTTTATTTCTTGTTTTAACTCATATTTACTTATGTTTGTAACTTTTTTGTGTTCTCCTGGTCACCTGACCAAGGATATAAAGGTCTGTGCCATGCAATTCCCGATTGTCCAAGTTTGTGGATTCAGCTTAAAAACCCTAACATAGCTTTTGTTTGTTAAAAGTAAATCAGATGTTTGAACTTGGAATGACGTCACACCCGAGTTAACTGTGTTCCAGTAAAACATTCAGAAAATCTGTATCAACAAGTCCAAGAAAACCTTTGTTGTGCTCCATCAAAATAAACAGCAGTTGGTAACAAAGCAATATGCTGTATTTTGCATATCCAAACACTATACAAAGTATCCATAGATATAAGTTGGACAGAAATAGACAAAAATGCTAATAAACAGTATAGTACTACAGTTTTCAATGAAGTTTGCTGTGTATGTTGAAATTTTGGATTGACACCTATGACGGATGGCTGGCCAGGAAGGACCGTGTGGACATACACAGGGCACTACCTCCCTAGATAGCAGTCCCTGGTTGCATCAGGGCTACGGTTTCCCACAGGGCATCTTGAATTTACTGATGTGCATGTATCCCTTTGGCATTGATGGAGTGGTTAGTGCTGCTTTGCTGTTTCAGGCCTTCATCTTTGTTGAGACTGCATATTCTTGCCTGTCCTATGGGTTTTGTCCAGGTTCTCTTTAGCCCTTCCACACCCTTGAATTCTTACTGGGTCGATTTAGAGCCATCACTTAGACCAAGGATTCTTAACCTGAGGTCTGTGGACCCCTAGGGGGTCCATGGATGGATTTCAGGGGGTCCGTGAGGGTCAGATAAAAATTAACATATTCACTATACAGGCCAACATAGATAGATATCGTCTGGATTGTGGCAACTACAGGGGGCTATCACTGCTCTCTGTACCGGGTAAGGTCCTTGCTAGGGTTGTCCTCAATAGGATCTGTGATCACTTGCTCACCTACCAGCCACCAGAATAGTCTGGTTTTACACCTAAGAAGTCTACCATTGAGCGCATCCTGGCACTGAGGGTTCTCATGGAGTGCAAATGCAAATATCAGCAGAGTTTCTTTGCAGCCTTTGTCGATTTTCTTAAAGCGTTTGACTCAGTTGATCGAGCTGCCCTGTGGGACATCATAAGGGTTCGCAGGATCCCTTCAAGGTTGCGGGATATCATGGCCTGCCTGTACACTGGTACTGTAAGTACTGTGCAGAATGGAAGCAGAACCTATGTGTTTTTCCTAGTTGATTCTGGGGTTCTTCAGGGATGTGTTCTGTTCCTACTCTGTTCAATGCTTGTATGGACTGGGTGTTGGGCAAGGTCATGGGGTCCAGAGGCTGTGGGGCATCTGTTGGTGAAGAAAGATTCACAGAATTTGATTTTGCTGACGATAATATGATCTTCTTGGAGTCAATGGAGGCTCCGATCAGGGCCCTCGAGAGACTGAGTGAAGAGTCTGAGTGTCTGGGCTTGCGAGTGTCCTGGATAAAAACCAAACATCCAGGCCTTTAATGACTTCTTGGGCACAGCGATCAGCAGTGTGTCTGTTTGCGGAGAGAGTGTAAATCTTGTTGAGAGGTTTACTTACCTTGGCAGTGACATTCATGTCTCTGGTGACTCTTCCTGTGAAGTCAGTAGATGGATTGGAAGAGCATGGGTAGTCATAAGTTACTGGAAAGGTGGTGCTCCCAATATCTATGCAAAAGGATGAAGGTCCAAGTCTTTAGAGTCCTGGTGCTTCTTGTCTTGCTATATGGTTGTGAGACATAGACGCTATCCAGTGACCTGAGATAAAGACTGGACTCCTTTGGTACTGTGTCTCTCTGGAAAATCCTTGGGTACCGTTGGTTTGACTTCATGGAGTCCTGAATGAAGGACATTACCTACATTGTGAGGAAGCATCAGTTACAGCAGTACGGCCATGTGTTGCATTTCCCCGAGGGTGATCTGGCTCGTAAGATTCTCATTGTTGGGGACCCGAGTGGCTGGACCAGGCCCATGGGTTGCCCATATAACACCTGGCTGTGGCAGATAGAGGGTCATTTCCAGTGGGTGGGACTGGACCGCGTGTCTGCCTGGGGGGTTGCCAACCGGGATCCCAAGCTGTTTCGTTGTGTAGTGGGTGCGGCAACACACTGTACCAGTGCATTCTTCCCAATTTGACTTGACTTGATACAGGCCAGTACAGAGCTATACAGCTACCACATACCTTTGTGAATCAGGCGTTTCAGCACTTGTTCGAAAAGTCAAAATAGGTTGGATGTCAAAGATGATATGCAAGTCACCTTGTTGAAGACCACTCCACAGTTTCATATTCTTATTCCATGCAAACAAGAACAACCTTCTTATTGAAATAAAGTAGATAATGAGAGAGTAGATATAGTAGTAGTAGTAGTAATGGTAGTAGAAAATGTAGCAGTAGTAGATCTGTTTTAATTTGCACAGAGGATTGTATTTCATTAATTTATAATGAGTGACCATTACTTTTTTCATAAAAAGGAGTGTTTTTTTAGACTGTTTCTTTAAAGTTTAATAATACTTTGTGTATGTCATATATGTATGAGGCAATCAAATCTCGATAAATAAAGTACATTATATTCAGTCAGTCATTATCCAACCCGCTATATCCTAAAACAGGGTCATGGTGGTCTGCTGGAGCCAGTCCCAGCCAGCACAGGGTGCAAGGCAGGAACAAATCCAGGGCAGGGTGCCAGCCCACCACAGGGCACACACACACACCAGGGACAATTTAGGATCATCAATGCACCTAACCTGCATGTCTTTGGACCGTGGGAGGAAACCAGAGCACCCAGAGGAAAGCAACGCAGACACAGGGAGAACATGCAAACTCCACGCAGGGAGGACCTGGGAAGCGAACCCAGGTCTTCTTACTGTGAGGCAGCAGCACTACCACTGCGCCACCATGCCACCCAACATTATATTCATTGCATGCAAAGTTATGTTTATGTAAATATTTCTGGGGAAGGGCATCCATAGCTTTCATTAGATACTTACAGGAGTCTGTGGCTCAAAAAAGGTTAAGAATCACTGACTTAGACTAACCTGCATGACCTTGGGATAATAGGAACCAACCAAGGAGAACAATTCAAACTTCACACAGATTTATAACAAGAACCCTGGAACAGTGAGACATTGGGGGAAACCATGGAGTCACAAAGATCCCATTGCAGTTTTTTAATCCTACAATGTGACAAACACCGGAACAAAAGAGCTGGCTTAAAGACCCAATGGGTAGATCACTGCTGCTTCTGCTGTTGGGGCCATAGCAGTGCATATGCAACTCAGCACTCATTAATTTGTTTAAAGGCCTTGTCAAATTACATGAGTTTTCAATTGATCGCAGTCATGTAATGTGACATATCCAGTGACCAAGACCAAATACTTTGCTATTTGCCCCATCAAAATCAAACTAGTCTGATTTTGTCTTACTGTAAGTCATTAGAGCGGGTTTGTGTGTGTGTGAGAGAGAACTGAAAACCAGTGAGTGCTCAAACTGTACAACACATACTGTATAATGCAGCTATGAGGAATAAGGCATGTGGGTGACTTGTCAGTCTGATGTCTCGTGTTTCACATATGACGGTAGAATGGAAAAAAAAAATTAATAAGGGGCAGAAATTGTAGCTCAATGCACAGTACCTGGATACCATGGAAACCAGCTCAGTTATTCAACATCAAAGTCATTGATTGTAACAAAAACGGGTGAGCTAGCATTACTTTGCCAATCTGAAAATGTGCTGGAAAGTCATCAAGCAGTCACAGAATATGACATGCCCTGCAATTTCTATTCATGCAAATTGACATGCAACTCTAATCAGAGGAGATGTCATACTTGACAACTGCAGTTCTAGTATTATTGCCTGAGCATGTCAATTTACACGACTGTAAAATTAACTAGAGTTCAAGCACAATCTCAGCCTTTTTCCTTTTCCAATCTGTTGTGGTATGCACAGTGGCGGATGTACATTTTTGGGGTACTGAAGCTTGAACTATTAGAGGGTCATCATGACAGTCAGCAACGAGATCCGGGTAACCACCATTATCATCTTCAATGGAATTGTTCCTTAACAATTCACCACACATTTTTACAAAATTTAACCACAGCACCTCAGATTTTGATTAAAATTGCTGTACTAAATTGCACTATATATCTCTATAAATAAAAAAAAAAGATAGCACAGATCGCATTGACGCAAACAAAAGGAAATTAGTATAAGTCAGAGAATTTAAAAAATAGGGTTTAACTCACATGCATTTATTGGTTACTTTGCAAAAAAAATTATTAATCGCTGATGACATGGATCGTTTTGTCTGTGCTGAAATTCCGAACAGAGAAACCTATCCTACGTTATGGTACAAACAAGTCTCACAGACCTCATTTAAAAGATTCAGCATATTGGGACACGAAAGATTCCAAATATTGTTTTTACAGAAGTTCTGAAATAACAGTGAAATTAATGAAATAGCAACAATTCAAAGAAAAAAAAATCTTACAAGTGTGTATCCAGAAAACCAAACATGGGGGTTGGCGAGCGAAGCGAGCAGGGGGTGAAGCCCCCTGGTTATTAATAATATTATTTTTTAAAAACATTTCTCATACAGTAGACACCCAAAAGTTTTAAGCAATGTGGACTAAAGTCACTTCTGGTTCCTATCTGTGATTAGGGGCCCTGAAGCTTATGCTTCATTAGTTGCATAGTAGATCCACCAGTGGGTAAGTAAAACATGCGATATCAGAAAGATGAGCCCCTCTTTGGCGGTTTGGCTGCTCCCTGTTCCTTAGTCACTGCATTATATACATTGTACCTTTGGGTGAACACTCATTGGTTCTCAGCTGTCATGCACACAGAGCCCACCCCTACAGCTAAAGACAAAACCAAACCTGTTTAATTTGGCCACCGCAATTTGCGGACTAGTTGAGCTGAAAGTCAGGGTACGTCACACTATGTGACTGGTAGTTACAGTATGTGGGGGTGTGGTGACTGCCTCCACTTTTCTAAAATTCTGTAAATGAAATCTACAAGTGAAAATAGTTGGAAAAGTTGTGTAATGTAACAAGGCTTTTAGTATAGCAGGGCTTAAGTGGAACGAGTCCACTGTGGGGGAAAAGGCTGCTTATCAGTTGGAAGAACAAGATCTCTGGTTCAGCTGTTCAAAACAGTTGCTTTTCCCAAGGGATGCGGACCCAGTAGGGATGTGTTGTGCTGGGCTTCTCTCCTGAGCAATGATACAGTCATTACATTAGGATAATTGAAAGTGTATATTTGCCATGTATAGGGTGGTCCAGATCTAATTATGCATTTTTCATTACGCTATAACTTATTAAGTTTATTACATAGAAAATCACACAAAACGTGCCAGACCATCGAGAAGTGTGCGAACTGACGACATGAAGAATCATCTTTGCGTCGAACTGTAATTGTCCCTGCATAAATCCATTAGATTTGGAGCACCCTGTACTGTGTGATGGTGGTGGCACGATGGTGCAGTGGTAGCTCTGCTGCCTCGTAGTAAGGAGACCTGGGTTTGCTTTCTGGGTCCTCCCTTCGTGGAGTTTGCATGTTCTCCCCGTGTCTGTGTGGGTTTCCTCTGGGTGCTCCAGTTTCCTCCCACTGTCCAAAGACATGTAAGTTAGGTGGATTGGCGATTCTAAATTGTCCCTAGTGTGTGCTTGGTGTGTGGGTGGATGTGTGTGTGTCCTGCGGTGGGCTTTGTTCCTGCCTTGCGTCCTGTGCTGGCTGGGATTGGCTCCAACAGACCCCGATGACCCTGTGTTAGGATATAATGGGTTGGACAATGACTGACTGACTGACTATGTGATGGCCTGACACCTCCTTCAGGGTTGTCTCCTGCATTGTGTCAGATGCTGCTTGGCTAGGGTCCTACTACCCCCAACTTTGAAATGATTTAGCAGGTACAGTAAAGGGAGTGTGTTGGAGAATGAATATTAATAATGATTCTGCCAAAAAAAAACCAACTTTAGTTTATTCTATACCCAAGTGCTCTGTATTATTTTTTGCTGTAGATACAACAATTGGTTAGAAATCACCAGACTGTCCCCCTTGGCTTTGTCAGCTGCGGCTGATTGCTCCGCAGGTGAGGGAATAGCAATGACACTCAAAGATGAGAGTGTTACAGGTTCATGGACATCAGTGGATGATGGCGCTGTGGAGAGGGTGTCTGTCATAGCAGCAATTTACACTGCGACCTTTCTGGTGCAAGAAGCACTAATTAAATTATGGATTTAACAGCAGGCAAAAAAAAAACCAAACAATGGGACGGCTTCTTAGCATTAAATGTTGTGTGAGAAGAGGATGCCAGCACATTTCAGTGTCTTTTAAGATGATATCCTGTTAAGAAATAGTCAGTCTATTTCATTCTAGTTTTCCTATGTGAAAAGCTCTATTACTGTGCACTGTAAATTTAACGATAAAAATGTTGGGAATGGTGAAAGTAAAATACCTTACCTGAAAAAAAAAGAAAGTTAATTTATGTTCTACTGAAAATTACCTGTATATCTTAAACAATACATTTCATTATGTTTTTTTACTGTAAAATCAATATTTTTATACCTTCAAAATATGCTAGATGCCGTTTACTGATACACGGTGGTTACAATGAAAAAATGGCTGCTAATATTAAAGTGTAAAACTGTTACATGGCAAAGTAAAATGTTCACATAAAGCACTGTTTCAGTAACACCAAAGCACTGAAACGAAACCTAAAGACAGACATGTAAAAAAAAACATTCTTTTTCTGTGAAAAAATGGCAAGCATGGCACCAAAAAAAAAGATAATACCATCAGAAAAGAAAGCGTATTATACCGTCCTTTTTACTGCTCCAAGCTGTTTAAAGAAAAGTTGCTGTTTGTTGACCAGGTATGGTTTGCTCTAATACACTGTCACGTGGTGACCAAGAATATACAAGGGTGAGTAAAAAAATTATCTGTACTACAGCTGTAGAATTTATTTTAATCGACTTTCAGAAAAGACAAATACATCATTTTTCGACTTAATCTCCCTGCTTTTCAATACACTTTGTCCATCTGTCAACAAGCTTTTGTATTCCTTTATTAAAAATGTTTTAGGCTGAGCTGCAAGCCACGAATGAAACGCTGTCTTCACCTCTTCATCAGACCAGGGCCGTCTTAACACATTGGCATGCTGGGCAGTTGCCTGGAGGCCCCCACAAGCATAGGGGCCCATGCTAATCTATGTATATTGTGACTTGCTGTCAATAAAGAAATACTATACTACACTAAACTATAAATATTTGCTATTGTGTTACAAGTGGACATTGACATTTGCCTCTGATTTAGTATCACGGTCACCTCTGTGACCTCATGTATGTGTACGGATATCACACACCACATCACGTAAAAGCGTACGTGTTAACATCACTTCAATTCAATTCTCTGCAAAGAGATTTCGCAAATGTTAGTGTTGAACACTTGATTAATAATAAATAATTCATAGTAATTTCATACTGTGCCATTTCCATCTGTATGGGTTACCAATTGAATATCATTTACAGTATATGTTGAAATTTTTGTATTTTTGAAGGTTCATGTTATATTGTTCACACGTTTGTGTTGGTTAATCTTTGCTGTACACCATGTTTTTCAATGTTTAAACACTGGTTTTATTGGAAGTACCAATACAATAAATATATGCTACATTTTATCGAGTAGGGCGGCACAGTGGCTCAGTGGTAGCGCTGCTGCCTCACAGTTAGGAGACCAGGGTTTGCTTCCTGGGTCCTCCCTGCATGGAGTTTGCATGTCCTCCCCGTGTCTGCGTGGGTTTCCTCTGGGTCCTCCGGTTTCCTCCCACAGTCCAAAGACATGGAGGTTAGGTGCATTGGTGACCCTAAATTATCCCTAGTGTTTGCTTGGTGTGTATGTGGCGCCCTGCCCGGGGTTTGTTTCCGGCCTTGCGCCTGTGTTGGCTGAGATTGGCTCCAGGAGACCCCTGTGACCCTGTAGTTAGGATATAGCGGGTTGTATAATGGATGGATGGATTTTATCGAGCTTTTACATTTTTGTTCCTGTGCGTGGTTGTGTAGGTAGGGGCCCCAGTGCACTGCTTTGCCTGGGGGCCTATAATTCTGTTAAGACTGCCCTGCAAAGGATGTGAATCTTCATCCTCGTAGGGCTTCTTTCAAAACCTAAGTCTGTCGTGGATTATTGCACGCGCAGAGCCATGGCTGATTTGCAAACGATTTGTCATATCATCTACTGTCACTCATCTATTCAACAGAATCATTTAACATGCACGCTCAACGTTGTCATCAGTTGTGGACATGGGCAGGTGTCCTGCTCCTTCTTCATGGCTGACATTTGTGTAACCTTCCTTGAACTTCTCTATCCATTCATACACTTTTCTTCACAACAAAACACTTTCTCCATACTGCGCACAAAGTCTCATATAATGGCACCAGGCACAACCTCAGACGACAAAAAATGAATTACTGCACGTTGCTCTCGTACAAATCACAAGTGGGATAGCCACTGTTTCTCGCACCACAGTTACAAATAATCTGACGTAACACATTCATACCTGCACAGCAGTGACTGGGGAAACAGGGACCTTGTATGGAAAGTGCTGATAAGACAGTGGTGCCAAGAGAAGTTTTAATATAACCAGAGGGCGGAGAATTTTTGACTCACCCTCGTATATTGTTTAACTTTAAACATTAGAGTATAATGCATTTTTTCAGAGCTGGGTTTTTTTTGGGCACCAATTTCTAAGTTTGTGTGTAGTTACGATATTTGCAGAAGGAAATGCCCCTTTTTACTATTTTGTCCCTGGTGATCCACGTAGCTTTGCACAGTGGGGAAAAAAAGTTGAACAGTTAGCAGAGTTATTTTACCCACGTCCTGAAGGTTGTTTGAGGTTATGGAAGCTGATTTCTGGCGGGTTGTAGTCGATAAGCTAGTACACCGGTAGAACACCATGCCTTTTGTATTTGATCCTGACAACATTTTTTAATGGTTTAATGATTGGTGTATTTATTATTGTGTGTGAAATTCAGGTTATGGCAAAACATTAACTTCTATTGTAATGTGTTGTAAAGAAAAAACAGTTAATTACTATAAAGTTATACCATACACCCAAAAATATTGTCACCATATTGTTTGCGATAAAATTCTAGCAACCACAGTTTTTTTTTACCATAAATGTAACATTTTTTTACAGTGTACTATAGATATAAAAATATTGGCACCTTCTTTTTTACAGTAAAATTCTGGCAACCACAGGGGATCTGCCATAAATTTAACATTTTTTTTTATTTTACAGTGTAGCCAAAACACTCCCTTGAGATGACATGGATCAACCACTTTGAGTTCGAAGGAAAGAGCTTATCTTGGCAGCATCAGTTACAAAGTAGGAAGGAGCTCTGGATGGGACACCAGTCCATCACAGGGCACACTCACACACTCAAGACCACTTTACACTTGCCAATTTATTTATTCTACTTGCATAAGTTCATGGGGCCATTACTGTCACATATAAAGAGTACAGTAAAATTCTTGCTTGCGTGTGATTATCAACATGCAACATATTGCCACTCTTTGATGCAATGATCAGTGTACTGCCTTCCTTTGAAACTTTCTTATCTGAAGTTGATTAGTAAACGTGAAATTCACAGACAACATCAAAATAGGAGGGATAGCAAACACAGACGGCAGACAGTAGGACACTGAATTGCCAGTGCCCAGCATCTTTTCTTTCGCTGAGTACATCAGGGTATCTGTCATTAGCCCTTAATCTCATCCAAGGTGGTCAGGTACCTGCTGCTATCCAGGCATTCCAGGAGGTCCATCCTGGGTATGGGATATGCATTGAAATGGGAGATCTGATTGAGCCCATGAAAGGAAGGTGGCATGGTAGTATGGTCATTCCCTAACTCTGATCCCAGGTTGTATGACAATGTCATGATAAATCAGAATCATCCAGTTCACTTTGGCATCCACTACTCTGGTGACGGAGAAGATAGCATCACCCAGGTCATGTCTCCGTTGGGGGCTGAGGGTTTTCCTGAAGTTGAGTTCACTGATATCCCTGAGCACCTGGCCTATACCTCCAGGGTTTAAGGAGACTGATGTGGTAAATACTCTCCTGTTGGTGTAAGTTTGGCTGGGACAGTAGATAATCCACCAACCCCTTCTACTCTCGCACTCAAAGGGCCCTTGTCAATGGGAGACGAGTTTGAAGTACTTTAGGAGATGGGCACCCATATCCATAACCCTGTACCCCAGGCAGAATTTGTGGAAGGTGGAGTCACTGTTGTACTGCTGGACTTGGGCACTTTGTGTTGCCTCCATGTGCTTTTTCACCAAGGGTCAGATCTTAGCAATATGGTAATGCAGTCCCGCTATGTAATCCAGAATATTATAGGAAGAAGGGGGCTTTCCTCCTCCTCCTAGCCCTCCTTCATGAGATCCAGCATGCAGTGTGGCTGTCTCTCATACAGCAATTCAAACGGCCAGGAGCCCGCTGAGACCTGCTGCTACTCATGGAAAGTGCACACAATCAGAGGCAGGAGCTGATCCCAGTCTCATCAGTCTGCCTGCACCACCTTTTGCAACATCTGTTTGAGCGTTTGATAAAATCGTCAACCAGAACGTCTGTCTGTGGGTGATAATTGGACATTTTGAGATGAGTGATGAAAAGCATCTTAGCAACCTACTTCAACATCCAAGATTGAAAGGCATCCCTTGGTCCGTGAGGACCTCCTTGCGAATACCAACTTATTAAATGATCCCCATTAGTTTCCTTGGAATAGTCTTAGAATTGGGCACTCTTAGAGGGTTAGCTTTGCTGTATCGGATGTGTGTAATTAACAGCAATTAGAATGTATTTCTGGCCATGCACCGAAGGTTCAAGTGGGTCACCCCTGATCTGCTTGAAAAGGATGTAATTTACTGACATTGGGACAAAAGGCGTGCAGTCTCGCTAGGGAATTTGATTTAGCTGACACTATGGACGAGACCTGCAAAAATGGTGCACCTCTTCATAAATGCCAGACCGATGAAATCTAGCGGTAATTCTTTTGAGGGTTTTTTCTGGAGCCCAGGTGAACCCTCAAAAGTCTGACATGAGCCAAGTCATGTATCTCACAATGATACAGTCATGGGATCAGGAGTTGGCTCCGCTTTTCTCCCTGGTGCTTTACCACCCAATACAGTAAATCATTTACAAGCACAAAATGCAGTCCTAGCAGGATGGAGTTGGTGGTTTGTTGTTTGTTGACAGACACTGCAGTATTTCTTGCAAACTTCATTGAGTTATCATTCCACTCCTCTTTTTTGGAGGAGGGCAGGGAGTGAAAATAAAGATGGCTAAAGGGTTTGATGTGGGCCCAGGAGATGAACATCGTTCCTCAGGAGGGTGTGTTGTTGTGGTAAATGGCAGGACAATGTCCTCAGTTTGGAAGTCTGCCTTGTCCCGCTGGGTAGATGTGTCTTTACCTGCTCTCTTGCATTGTGGGGAACTGCCAAGTAATAGGGAAGAGCAATACATGGGCAGGCTCTTCTCCCAAGCACATTCAGGCTGCAGCACACTATTTCCACTTTTTCTTTCAGGCCAGTCTCTGTTCAGTATCGTAGCGTAAGGTGGACATGGCAACACCACTACATGCATCCTGCAGAGCTGTCCATGTGTACATACTTGCAGAACATGATGGATGTAAATTTTTTGCTAAAATTTTTTGCTAACAGATATTTCCTGGAAAATCAGCTCACATCATAAAAATAAAGTATATTCACATAATTCTGACCTTTCAAATTGAAGATGGGAATCTGGACTAATGAATGAGAAGGAGAGGCGGATCTTTAATTTAAAAGCCCAGCCAAGGCATGGGTTTCTTGCAGATTGCATCAGGTTTTTCTCCAGGACTTCCCTGTATTTTGATGCATTCACTTTTCCCTCATAAGTCTTCCAGGACCTGCCACACAAAATAATGGCTGCCACCACAATGCTTCATTGTGGGGATGTTGTGTTTTTTATAATGTACAGTGTTCAATCATGGAATTTAGTCAGATGGTATAAAAGCTCAGTTTTAGTTACATCAGACTTCAGAATCTGTTTTTTGGCAGTGGTTTTCTGTTTGCCACTCTCCTATAAAGCTGTAGCTGATGAAGCACCCGGCCAACTGATGTTATCTGTTTCTACAATCTATTCATCTGTAGCTTGTAACTCCCTTAGAGTTCTCATAGGTTTCTTGGTGGTCTCCCTCACTAGTTTTCTTCTTTCATGATCACTCAGTTTTTTGTGAGAGGCCTACTATAGTAGGATGTAGTGCCATGCCATATTCTTTACATTTTTAATGGATGATTTAACTGAATATTCAATCACTTGGATATTTTCTTGCCTCAGCTCCAACTCCTGATGTGTGCTTCTCAATCCTCTTTTCACACAGTTGCTTGGATTGTTCTTTGATTTTCATTGTGTAGATTAGTCTACCATACTGACTCGCCACACATTGGAGCTTCCAGATCAGGTGCATTTAGACTACAATCAACTGAAGGCCAAGACAGGATATCACCTTTAAACTAATGATGGGTCTTCTAAAACGAGCTGGCTACACAAAAATTGATTTAGGGGTGTCATATTGAAGGGGGCATTTTTCTGGTTTTATCTGTGAATTTAACTGAGTCCTCTTTGGAGAAATCTGCTTTCATTTTGACATTAAAGAGTATTTTTCTGTTGATGAGTATCAAAAAAGCCAAATTTAATCCTCTGTGATTCAGTGCTGTATAACAAAAACTATGTAAGCTTTTTATTTGGTACTGTAAATATATAACACTCTGAAGTATTATTTTGACTAAAAATTGTGGAGTAGACATAATGACCAGAATAAGTAAGATAATGATTCAGATCTACTTAAAAACTGTTACACATAAAACTCATCACCCAATGGTGTTATTAGGATCACAGGCAGAGAAACATGGAACTGGAGCAATTCTTTACTCACCTTCCCTATGCTCTCATTGAAGCTATGGTATATGGCCTTCAATACATTATTTTAATTAGGTATACTGTGTGAGGGGAAATAAATGATTGGAAAATGTAAATCCATGGAGTGAGTTATGAGGCTCAGATTTAAGCCAAGATAAGATGTCTCTCTATTATAAAAGGAAATCCTGGGACAAGACTTTCTCTGAGATAATTTCAACTCCCACGAGAGATAATTTCAAGTCCCACGAGATGAAACTTTTTGCCAAGACATTATGACAACTTTCTCTGAGGTAATTTCAACTCCCACAAAAGATAATTTCAGGTCCCACGAGATGAGAATTTTTGCCAAGAGATTTTGCCAAGTCCCACCCTCCTTTCAAACATTTACAACCATGACCATGGCCATTCTCATTTGTGTGAATGCTATTGTCAGACACAGTTCCTGCACTCTCAGTTCCAAGCGGGGTCGGAAATAAAAGACAAAGAGTAGAAGACAAAGTAAAATGTAAAGTAAAGTGGTTCAAAAATGTTGGCGCGATACACAAGCAGAGCAGGTTAGAGATTATGAAAGTAGTAAGATTCGAAAGTCTCAAAAAACTGATAGTAAAGATCGCATTAGCGGTAACAAATGGAAATTATTACTTGGTGAAATAACAGAACAGCGAAAAGAGATTGAATATATGGACATAGATGTTATGACAGAAGTATGTAGATTTTGTTCAGCTTTAAACTTTAAGTCGGAGACTTGTAGACCGACTAATTTGTGTTGCCATCAGGGAAAAGTAGTGTTTCTTCCCAATGAACAGGCCTATCCGCAAGAATTAAAAGTTTTGTTGTTTGGTGAAAGTGAAATCCACATACATGAGTGGCAGAGATGTGAAGTGGCTGGTGCGTAGCGCAGGCTGGGGGGTTGGCAAGCGAAGTGAGCAGGGGGCAAAGCCCCCTAGTTTTTCTTAATATGAATGATGCTGATAAACTAATTTACACATTAATTTCTAGTAGGATTGACTATTGCAATATGTTATTCACTGGCTGTTCTAATTATTCTTTATGCAGCTTTCACGTATTTCAAAATGCTGCAGCAATAATTATAAGAACCAAAAAAGTATGAACACATAACTCCAGTTCTCAAGTCCTTGCATTGGCTCCTAGTTGAGCTTAAGGCTGATTTCAAATTCCTCCTTTTAACATATGAAACCTTAAATGGCCAAGGCCCTGCTTACTTAACTGAAATTATCATTATTTATGAACCAGAGTGCACATTAAAATCTTAAGATGTTGGCCTATTTATGATTCCAAGGATTACTAAAATACCAGTGAGTGGATCAGCTTTTAGTTACAGGGCCCAGAAGCTGTGGAATAGTCTACCTGCTAATATAAGAGGTGCCTCTTCAGTTTCAGCTTTTAAATCCTGGCAGTAGACTGACAGCCTTAGTTTAGCATACCTTGACTAGAGCTACTGATTAACTGTGCATACTGCATCTCTGTTTGTTAGTCATTTGTACAGAAATATAAGTAACACAATATTTATAAAACTGATACTAACCCTCCTCCATTCTTTTTCTCTCCCTGGTATCTTGATGCGGCACTTGGTGCCAATGCCCTACTGCCAAGCTGGTTTTCTGCCCTTAGAAAGTCATCTCAGATAAGAGAGCATTGGAATCATCAGATAGAATGCTCCCTTAACAGACTGGACAGACAGCACAAACTCCACTATAGAAAACCCAGGAGCGGGTAGGTGGCTACTCAGCTGAGGTCCTCAGGACTGTGACTGAGTCTGACTTTCCCTCATGCAATTGACTGTGAACACCTCCAATGGTTTTGGTTCTGATTCCTGCCTGACTTTTGTTTAACCTTTTAATTCAAATTCATTTAACCACCATTCATTCTAACTATTCATATCAGAAATGATAGACTGCATCACTTTGCAATGTATTTGTTTTATTGTTAGCATTGGCCTTATCTTGGCTGCCAGTCCACCGAATGGCACACACGTGCTTCCATGTATAATGAGGTTTAGCATGCCAGTTAAGAGACCCCATGAACCAAACACACTACCAAACAGACAGTGACTGGACAGGAATTTGAACTCACGTCCATGGACTGGTGAAGCAGTGTCAATCACTGTGCCACCCAGCTGTCGTTCCATCAAACTTACTTCATGAAAAGTTTAATAAAAAAAATACACAGGAAATTTAAATAGCGAGAGGACTGAAGTGCAGTCTTTTCTGTCTTTGCCTCTCTTTGTTTGAGTTATGCTTGCAGGCACACATTTTCACTCCCACCACGCATGCCAGTTTTCTTAATAGCCTTGACGTACAACATCTCGTCTAATTTGGATTATTTTAATATTTCAAATTTTCCTTGAAGGCGCAGGTACGCCCAAAAACAAGGCGCCGTAACGTGATGCCCCAGTGGGCAGGTGACAGAACTTAATTAGATTCTTTGACTTCTCTAATAAACACCGCCGAATTCATAAGAAGCAGAGAAGGGAAACACTGCAGCTGGTTAATGCGGGTGACTCACAATAAAAGGTCATAGTTATTTTTCAAAAAAAAAAAAGATGAATGCTTTTCATTTTACATCCATAATGGAATGGAAATGAATTGATTCTGCCTGCTGCTGTGGTTTCTGAACAAAAGATGCATTGGATATGTTACAAGCTTAAAATAGATTTGTGAATGAAATGACACAATGAAAGACATGCTGGCCTGAGGCAAAAATATTCTGAAAAGTGAGTGACCCGTGGGATCTGTCAAAAAATCAGAAACACACTCAGGACGCACTTGTGGTGTTCAACTGCATTTACTTCTGTTAATCCCCCATATACCCTAACCTTACATAACAAAGCCAAGATCAACTATGGGTGCTCAGAAGTTACATTAACTCTTTCCGGGCTGATGTTGACTTCTGTCAAAAGGAGGAGTTGATTATGGTAATCGACTGTAAACTGTGACAAAACCAACCATTATGTTTTAGTTGGACTCGTTGCTAGAAGGAAAGTTAGATTCATTGGTTTGACCGAGATTTCCTGTGCTCGCCTGAGTAGCAAGGCACAAACAACGGCAAAAATGGCACTGACATCTGGCGAGAGATCAAAGCAAATGCATAAAGCAAAACACTCCATGGGTGACGTTTTGCCTATTATCTCTGAACTGGACTATGACTTGTCGGACTCAGATTTTGAAACAAGTGATTGAAAATGAATGTGAAATTCCAGCTTCAGTTGATTGGTCCCCAGTTAATCGTTGTACTGACAATGTTCGCCAGGGAGGACTGCCATTTAACAATGATAAAAATTAGAAAACAGATTGCAATGCCCTGAGACCCTGTCCCAGCCACGCAAAGACAGCCTGGCCACAAGCCTGCCACACATTCTTGGCAAACAGTCAGCCACAGCATGCTGCAACAGATGTTTTATGTTGATTTCTGTGTGAAACCATTGCTTGTCAGAAACTGTTTTTTTGGAAAAAATATTCAGCTCTCAAAGAGTTAATAATGAGGTTAAAACTCATCACATCTCCCCTCCTAGGAATGTTCTCAACAGCCAGATAGAATGTCATATTGTAGGAAACATCTTAATGCTAATCTTATACAGACATATTAAAGCATCTTTTCTAAAGTATCTAAATGATAAGTTTCCCAATGTTTTACTTTCTCACATATGAAGTATAGCGATAGTATTGTAATCGTCCAAAAATTCCATTTTGAGGTTTTGATGAATCTTGACATTTTAGACCTCCGAAAATACCATTTTTGGAATTATGTCTGTGTGTCTGTCTGTGTGTAATAATCATGCTTGGCCAAAACCCAGTCCATGCAAGCATTGAACAGAGTAGAAGCAATGATGCACCCCTGATGAACCCCAGAATCATGCAGAGGTTCTGCCTCCAATCTGCACAGCACTCACAGTACCAGTGTACAGGCTGGTGATGCAATAAAAGCTTCAACCTCTTCTTCCAGGTCATAATGTTCACAGTAAATTGAAGGACGTCGTCATAGAGTATCAGCTATGAGAAGTGTCTTCCCTGGAGTGTACACAGCTGCAGGTTTAAAGGGCATCGTCCTTATTAAAAATCTCTGGCAGCAAAGGGGAACCTCATCAAGATTTTCTCTATTGATTAGTGGAACTAATGGCTTGTGATCTGTCAATTGTTTAAATGAATCTAAACCTGACAGGTACTGAAACAGCTTCTCACAAGCCCACATAGAAGCCAGGCACTCTTTCTAATTTCTTTCTTTCTTAGGGTATGGGAAGAAAAGGCAACTGGGAACATCTTGGCATCATGCTCCTAAAGTAATTCTCCCCAAATGCCGTAAATATTAGCATTAGAACTTACTACAGTTTACTTTAGTACATCATAAAATGCCAAAACTGGGGTGCACGTCAGACTTAAATACGTCACCTTGACTTTTTCCCCATGATGAAACAACATCTGATTTTTGAAGTTCATTTAGTAGTTGCAGTATAGTAGAGCTGTTCGGCAAGTACCTACATAGATTGTTGATCATGCCAAGTATCTGCTTTAATTCTGTGACATTCTGAGGTCTTTCAAGGTCTAGAATTGCACAAACTCTTTTGGGGTCAGGGCTCACTCTTGTGAAACTAATTTTGTGCCACACAGAGGAAAGCTCACTTTTATTAAACAGACACTTTTCTTTATTAAATTTTAGACCTGAAGCTTTAATGACTATACCACCTCTGCTAGTCTTTGATCATGTTCTTCCTGTGTGCATCCATACATGATAATATCATTCATGAGGCAAGAGACCCCCTCTACACCGGACAACAGATCAGACATTTTCTTTTGAAAAATATTGGGCACACTAGCAGACAGAAGCAATATCTTTTGAAGGGAGTTATAAAAGCTGTCACCTTCCTCCTGGCTTCTTCCAGGGGAATCTGCCACAAGCCACTGGCTGCATCCAGGCTACAGTACACTTTTGCTCCAGACAACCTTGGAATAATAGTAATAATAATAATTCTTTACATTTATATAGTGCTTTTCTCACTACTCAAAGCAGTCTTCATGCAGGGAAGACCTGGGGCATGAACCCACGATCTCCTTACTGTAAGGCAGCAGTGCCTACCATGGAATGATATCATCAAGGGTTGGTAAGAAATGTTTCTCATGCATCACGGCTTCATTTTGTCATTTCAAGTCGACACAAATCTTAACCTTCCCATTTCTTTTAATTGCTAGTACCACTAGTGCACACCAAGGTGGTGGCTCAGAAATTTCCTTGATCACTTCTAATTTCTTTATCCTTTTTAACGCCCTTTCCAATTTTGCTAATAATGAGATGGGCAGCCATCTTGTCACAGTTACGTAATATGGCACAACTGTCTCTTTAATTATTATCTTTACTAGTTCACATTTCAGGAGATCCACTGAGCTCCTGCACCTCTTCTATTCTGTTCCAAGTAAAATAAAATCTTTCTTTCCAGCTTCGTTCTGGCCACTTAATGACCCAGTACCATATTAAGATTTCACATCTTTTATTATAATAATAATAATTATTATTATTCTTTACATTTACAGTATATAGTGTTTTTCACACTACTCAAATTGCTTTACATATTGAATAGGGGGTCACTTCAACCACCACTAATGTATAGCATCCATTTGGATGATGTGACAGCAGCCATTTTTGTACCACTATCCTCACCACACATGAGCTGTTAGGTGGTGAAGTAGTGAGAGACAGATAGCCAATTATAGACAGGGGATGATTAGGGGGCCAGAATGACTAGACCATGGTGGGCAATTTAACCAAGACATTGGGATACACCCCACTCTTTATGAAGGATGCCCAGGGGTCTTTCATGACCACAGTCAGTCAGGCCCTTGGTTTTTACATCTCATCCGAAGAAGAGCATCCTATTTTACAGTATAGTGTCCCCATCAGTGCACTGGGGCATTGATATCCACATTCAGAACACAGGGTAAACACTCCTTGCTGGCATCAGCTCTTTGTGCAGCAGCCCAAACTTTTCCTATATGGGCCTGAACATTCTTAAGGTGGGTGACCTGTTCTGAAGTGCATATGGTATGACTTTTCCTAATCACTAACAAATAGTAATACAGATTGTCTTGTATTCTTCATTCTACAGCTTTTGCAAAAATCAGAAAGGTGCTGTTGTGATGTGAGATTTTGCATATAACTATTATATTTTGTATGTCTTTATTGGTAATTTAGGCAAAGCAATGTAATTTAGTGTTTACCCCCTTTTAGGAATGGGTCTCTTTGAATTTTACGACAGAGTTGGGGGAAGGAAGTGCTTGACACAAATGTTTCTCTGCTAGAGTCTTTCAACCCCCGCAAGGAAGCCAGGTTACCTTAACATATGGTCTTGTCCAGGGGTGGCAGGTGTTAAGATGTTCTGTTCCCCCATTGGTCTGAGGTATGGCTGTTCGGAGTTGGCTTGTCTCAGAGGCCTTTAAGTACCATGATGTCCTATTGGCTGTAGGGGCTGGACAGAAAACCCATAAATTTGCTGCTTTATCTCACTCTCTCTCTCTTGCTAACCTGTGATGATGAAGAAGTATCTTTCCCTTACTAACATCTGAAAGAAGCATCTCTTACTAATCTCTGATGATGAAGACAATAAAATGAAGAGCACAGCTCAGCAGACATATTGAACAGGCTTGCGGCCTGTTCTGAAGAAAGCTGAGCACCAATGATGCCTTAACTAGAGACAGTTTAAGTAACTACAAGTCTGGGTGCCGCTTGACACTACACATCACCATTTAATCTGGTTGTATGGTTGCCAATATACAAATGTACTTTGCATTTTGTTATTTTTTAGAAATATTATCAGTAATACATTACTTTATGTGTAACTTAACTCCTGCTTGTCTTTTACTACATCTAATTGCCTGAGGTTATAGATATAGAAGGGAAGGTGGGGATAAGTTATATACAATAATACCTCATAAACAGTGGTACGTCTGTGGGATTAGGCATTCTGACATAGGCTACATCTTAATAATACAAAGGGGAAAGTAGAGCAATATATATTACTCTACCAAGATAAAACAGGTGCTATATTCAATTATGTTATTAGTGGAGACCAAACTCAATTCCTCCACTTTGAGCAGTAGGGGGCAGTAGTCTTGATGAAGCCTGTCCCAACTCAGACAGATTTGATGGATGCCAAAGTATGCAAACATTTTGCATTTATTAACTGCCAAGGTTGAAGGAGATGATTAAACGCAGGAAAAATGTTCAAAATAGACAACAACTCTTATTGTTATGGACCCCAGGAAGCTGCTGATGCATTCTGTGAGTATTGCATCACCAAATGACTGAAATTCCATTTTGTGTTGAAGGTCGGCATTATAGCCTGACTTAATTAAATTGGATAACACAAATTAGTTTAAAATGTCGTGCCAAACTTTGTTTTCTGCTGAATTTCCACAAAATCTGTTCAAGATTTGCTTTTATGTTTTTGTGAAAAGAAACAGGAAAGGAAACATATTGATCAAATATTGCATCATCAAAAATGCAATGGAACCAAAATGTTGTTTCAAGTTCAACACATTTTTAATTTGTTGTACAATAAAATGAGATGTGGAATCAGTTACCAAATGTTGTATTTGTATGCCTTTTTGGTTGAAGATTTGAAATGTGAAGTTGAGGTTATTTTTGTTATTAATACGTACAATGGCTTCAGAAAATATTTAGACCTCTTTACCTTCTGCCGAGTTAATTGTGTTATAGATTTAATTTTAAATGGTAAATTTGACATTTCTGCCCATCAATCTACACTCAACAACCCATAATGACAAGGTGAGAACATTTTCCAAAAGGATGGCAAATTTATTAAAAATGAAAAACTAAAATGTCACATTTATGTAAGTATTCAGACCCTTAATTCAGTACTTTTAAAAGCCTATTTGGCAGTAATTACACCTTCAGGTCTTCTTGGGTAAGTCTCTACAATACAATACAATACAATACATTACAATACAATACAATACCTGCAGTGGGCTTGCCTTGCGCCCTGTGTTGGCTCCAGCAGACCCCCATGACCCTGTAGTTAGGATATAGCGGGCTGGATAATGGATGGATGGATGGACAATACAATGCAATACAATGCAATACAACTTAATTGTTGTATGGCATTTTTCACTGAGTGCAGACTCAGCTTTGCAACCCTGGATTTGAGCAGTTCATCCCATTCTTCCTAGCTGATCCTCTCAAGCTCTGTTAGATTGAATGGGAAGCATCTGTAAACTGCCATCTTCTGGTCTTCCCATAGATGTTCTATGGAGGTTTAAGTCGGGGCTTTGACCAGGCCACTCATGGAGGGCCAGAGATTTGTCCTGAAATCACTCTTCCATTGTCTTGGATGTATGCTTAAGGTCATTTTTGTCCTGAAAATTGAACTGTCAACCCAGCCTGAGGCTATGTGCACTCTGGAGCAGGTTTTCTTTCTGTTTTTGGCAGCATTCATCCTTTCTTCAATTTTGACCACCATCCTACACCATAGGGATGGTATTAGGCAGCTGATGAGCAGTGCCAGATCTTTGTCAGACATAGTGCTTGGAGTTCTGCTCAGGTAGTTCAATCTTTCTCTCATCAGACCAGATAATCTTTTCCCTCATGCTCTCAGAGTCCTTTAAATACCTTTACGTTAAAGGTGGCTTCCATCTAGCTACCGTACCATAAGCGCCCGATCGATGGAGTGCTGCTGAGATGGTCATCCTTCTGACAGGTTCTGCAATCTCAGCAGAAGGCTTCTTAATCCTTGTTGGAGTCACCATTGGGATTTTTTGTTACAACCCGTCTTGTCCAGTTACTGTACTCAGTTGGGCAGACAGCCATCTCTGGGAAGAGTTCTGGTGGCTCCAAACTTCTTCCATTTCACATTTATTGAAGCCACTGCACTCCTGGGATTGCTCAGAGCTTCAGATATGGTTTCATACAATTGCCCTGATATGTGCCTCACCACAGTTTAATTAAATATTTCAAATTAAGTTAAGTAAAATGTCAGGATTAGGTCTCAATTACACATGACATGAGCGTTATGGTTCATGCAAGCTTTTCCAAATGGTAGCAACCATTGGGAATATTTGGAGGTAATTGTTAAACAATTAAAATCAACTTTATTCCCAGGTGATTAGCATCCCATTCAGAGTTTGTTCAAGTGTTGCCAGGGTTCCTGTCAGGATAGGTTATAAACTCCGATGAAATGGATTAAAATGATGTGTTGCCTTCAAATAGTCTGTCCATACTTTGGCATACATGAAAAAGTAACTTGGACCTCATGTCTTGGTTTATGTCCTGACATACAATATGAATTTGTGGGTGATTAAAACATTAGGACAGTCCAGACAAGAAGAGCCCATTCAGCATAACAAAGTTCACCAGTCCTATCCACTTAATTCTTTCAAAATAACATCAGGTCAGGTTTTGAAAGTCCCTAAAATCCTATGGTTTACCACACTACTTATTATTCCATGTTTCCATGGCTCTCTGTGCTAAAAAAAACTTCCTAGTGTGAAATTTACACTTAACAAGTTTCCAACTGTGTTCTCGTACTGAACTCATTTTAAAATAACAGTCTCGATCCACTGGACTAATTCTCTTCATAATTTTAAACACTTCAGTCAGGTCTCCTCTTAATCTTCTTTTGCTTATACTGTAAAGCCTCAGCTCTTTTAATCTTTCCTCGTAATTCAACCCCTGTAGCCCCGGAATCAGCCTAGTCGCTCTTCTCTGGACCTTTTCTAGTGCTGCTATGTCCTTTTTGTAGCCTGAACACCCAAACTGCACCCAGTACTCCAGGTGAGGTCTAGATGTGTACCTTTCTAGAGTTACATAAATATTAAATATCAAATATGTAACACTGCTTTTAAAAACCCATAAGAAACATTTTCATTTCAAAAGTTTAAAATACCTCAAAACTGCACTTCTCACCACTTTATTGCACTTCAAGTTTCCAACCATCAAAATGCGCAATTGAAAGCTACATGTTAGTAACAGACATTTCCCTGACTTTTCACATATCATATTGTGTACACATGTAGCTTTTCATTTTGTTCAATTTCTGCAATGTTATTAAGGTGTTAGCCACAGGTACAATGGCTGCTAAATGTCTCTTAAGTTTGTACTGCGCATTTTTAGTTAGAAAGGGCAGTTTACTTTTTTGCTTTCAGGACAGAGCTTGAAACTGCCAAGGTATTTAGCGAAAACATGCAGAAACGAGGGAAACAGCCGAGCTTCATTTTGCCTTTTTATCACTGCAAAAATATATATTTGGGTCTAACAAAGTAATGAAATATGTATACATTTGGATTGTTTATAATGTCTATTTTTAAAGTTTTATTAATATATATTATCCATCTATCCATTTTTCAACCTGCTATATCCTAACTACAGGGTAACGAGGGTCTACTGGAGCCAATCCCAGCCAATACAGGGTGCAAGGCAGGAAACAAACCCTGGGCAGGGTGCCAGCCCACCGCAGGGCACACACACACCAAGCACAATTTAGAATAGCCAATGCACCTAACCTGTTTTTGGACTGTGGGAGGAAACCAGAGAACCCAGAAGAAACCCACGCAGACACGGGGAGGACATGCAAATTCCACGCAGAGAGGAGGCGGGAAGTGAACCCGGGTCACCTAACTGTAAGGCAGCAGCGCCACCATGCTGCCCCTAATATACTGTATATTAAGCTACTCATAATTTTTTTTCACGTTTTTTCAAAGACAATATTAATTGTTATTGTGCCCACTGTTCTGATGATGTACTGTGTTGCTGGAGTGTTTTATTACGAACCATGTATTGCGATACATACTGTATTTCTTGTGTATCAGGTGTATTAATTAATGCCTATTAAGGAAATTCGTGGGGAAATGGAGTGTTAGGGGCAGAAAACTGCTGCCTTGTCTCAGATTTTGTAAATGCTCCAGCCATGGCTGCTTTGTTATTAAAGATTTGCTTTTATTTTTCAAGAAAATCATCAGCAAATATCGTGCATTAGATATGTATCAGATTTTAAATACAATGTGACCAAAATGCCTTTACAGGTGGAAATAGATTTTAATTATGTATAATGAACGAAAAGGTCAGGATTAGGTCTCGGATATGCATGAGAGATACGGCTCTTACAAGTTTGTCAGTGGAAACTTTCATGTGAAGTCTCTTTCAAATGGTGGCAACCATCTGGAGGTAACTATTAGAATATTAATATCAGCGATCAGTGATTAGCACTCCATCCAGGATTTGTTCCAGTCTTGCTAATGATCCTGCCCCTACAAACTCTGTGAATTAGGGTTCAAATGATGTGTTATCTTCAAATAGTCTACGTCCATACTTGTGCAAACAATATTTAATATTTTTTATTTCTTATTGTGTAGGACTAGTTTGTTAAAAGTTGAATTAATTTTGCATGGACGTAAAATTTTTAACTGACTTACTGTAGGAAATTGAAGCATGTGGTGTAAGGAAATTAATGTAACACTGCATGGTGCCTGCCAATACTGACCCAGTGGATTCCAGCTCATTTTATGCTCTTTTAGTTGCTTGCTATCCTTGAAAGGACTTCTAGCATGAAGTCACACCAACACAGAAAAGCATACGACTTTGCAGAATTGCTGTTTTTATAGATGCCCCTGCCATTGGTGATTTCATTGAAACTCATACTTTTGGTGACTCGTCTCTGGCTGATGTAACTTGTTCAGTGCCGTTGCATTGCATTTACATCAGCAATAAAATGCAGTTTGTCTCTAGGACAGAAAGAGATCCTTTTATCTCATGACAACTGTTTCACTTTAGAAAAAGATGGCCTTTTCTTTCCAAGAACACAGCTGGTGAAAGTCTCCCATCACTCAGCCAAATGGACTGTCAACCAGCTTTAAGTCTTTATAGATCATTGGAATTAATATACCTTCATAGGCATGTTTAGTCTTAAATTAATGTTAATGGCAAATATTCTGGTGTTATTTTCAGAAGGGTACATTTCTATTATAATATCTCTGAAAAATCTTTCTACAGTATATTAATGAAGCAGACCCCAGGTATACTTTCTCGGGGTAAAACCAATGAGTTTTATGGCATACAAAGTGTCAGCCTGTTTCTTCTCACCTTGTATTTCAGCAAATGTAACTTGTGTTAACTCTTTTGAAGAGTCCCATTTGGGTGACCTTTGATGTCTGACTAACTTTATCTTCTCAGTTGTGAACGCTGGCCCCAGCACAGACAGACGGACGACATATTTTGCACCACACACTATTTATTATATACAATATATACAAGTTATTAAGTTCGTGCACTCACGAAACCCCAGTGCCTTCAGCACCGAATCCCCCAAAAGTCCAGGGCCCACAGTCACTGTGCCTTTCCTCTGGCCGCCTCCTGTCCTCTCTCCAGCTCCGTCTGCTTCCTCCCGACTTCCACCAAATGACTGGAGGGAGGGGCCCCTTAAATAATGCCCCGGATGAGCCCCAGGTGTTTCCGGCCTCTTCTCTTTAGCCACGCCCCAGCGTGGCGGAAGTGTCGGATGCTTTCCTGGCGGCTCTCCGGGCGCCACCCAAAGTCTTCCCCCCGGCACTTCCTGGTGTGGCGGAAGTGCCGGGCTCCCGGGATAATTAGGCACCGGGGCGCCGCCTGGCGGTGGCCATGGGTCCCTACAGGGCTGGGCTTCCAAGCCCTGTACCCGAGGAACCCTGCCTAACCAGGACGGACGCCCCCACTCAGTCTGGAGGAGGCACACGCCCTCCTCCGGTCTTCCAAGGTGTCCCGGCCGGGCTCCATCCCCGGCCAAAGACCACACAGGGTAAACCGGCATCGGGGCGCCGCCCGGCGGTGTCCACGGGTCCCTACAGGGCTGGGCTTCCAAGCCCTGTACCCGTGGTCCCCTACACAACCAAGACGGACGCCCCCTCGCGGTCTGGAGGAGGCACGAGCCCTCCTCTCCTCCTCCTGGGCGTCCCGGCCGGGCTCCAGCCCCGGCCGGGGACCACAGTGTATTAAAAGGAAAAAGATTGCATGTACTGTACAAGGGGAAGAAAAATAATTGTCTTCTGGAATGCATGCCTGTGCATTCCTAGTATTCTTTATTTCAACATTTTTAGAACTGTATTCTTTTTTGTTGCAGTATATAATTTTCACCATTTTGCCATTTTGACTAGTGAGAAACTAACCAGGTTTCCATCCAAGGAGTTTTTGCGAAAAAATATTTAGCGCTTCAAATTATTTTACCGATATAGCTGATGGAAATGCTAATTATCGATAAAATGTTGTACATGTCGACATAATATTTTTCCATTTAACTTTAGCGCATAAATTCCATATCGATACTTCAGATGTCGCAAAAACTACATTGGAAACACTTTTTGTCGGAAAAGAGGGCTTTAACGCAAATAAATGTCACATGATACATTTTCATCACGTGCAATCAAAACAAGAATGGCGGAGCGGTTCGCATGGTCTGATGAAGAGACTTGTTATTTCTCGTGATGAGCCAATGCAGTAGCGGATAGGCTGGGTCTCCCGCTACTAAAAGGGGTACCTGAACTCCCTCCACATCAACTGTAGCCTGGGGGTGTCTCTCAGGATGTCTAAATAATACAAAAACCGCAACGGTAATTTACTGTACCAGTCAAAATATTTAATAAACCGTGTGACTCATTATCTAAACATTTTTTTCTTATTATTAAATGGCAGATGTTTTAGCATATATGAGAAATTCTCTCATTAATATAAACTTTAGTTTTTTTTGATTAAACGTCGTTATTTTGTATTAATTCAAATTTCAGTTTTAATTAAAAACCTTAAGGGAAGCAGGTTACAGTACTAATTCAGTTGTTATTGCCCTGAGAAGGGATGTTGAAAGGTAGGCTCACCTGTACAGATCTGATGCTGCAAACACAGCTGCATCATGGGCACTTCCAGGAGTGCCAACGCAAATGTCTCGTATCATGCACCTGTCATCAACAAGGGTCTGGAGAACAATAATGTAATCGCGGTAGCCTTCCGTCGAGGGAAGAATAGGCACATGCGTGCCATCCAGCGCACCGTAAATCTGTGGCACAAGATGCACCAAGGAATTGCGGTATGCAATTTTATTGGCCTCCGCTACAGTTGGAAGTCTGATATAACGCCGCATTCATTTTTCTTTAATAGCGGTGCACACAGCATATACACATCGAATGACGGTAGTTTTACTAACCCCAAAAGTTTCTCCAAGTACTCTATACTCAGCGCAGGTTGCCAGCTTGTAAAGGGCAATGGCAAACTGCTTTTGGGTTGGAACCAGTGGTCGGTGGCAACCTGTGATGGGCGCAATATCAGGACTGATGAATCCACACAACATCTCAAACGTCGGCCGTGTCATTCTAAAATGTTGCAGCCAGAGATTTTCTGTGTCTCTCCACCACCTCCTCCCAGAAGGTCTTTTTCCGTCGTCTCTCCCATACCCGTGGGTTTCGTCGCACTGGGGTACTTTCTTCGAGCTCTAGGGCTCATTCATTCTGCTGTCGTCTTTAGATATTATGTACAATTCCAATTATTTGTGAAACTGAAATAACAGTAAGCTGGCAAATTTCAAAAAACTGTCTGAATAATCTCTCCATTTCTTTGTTTCTTTGTTTAGTGGAGGGGGTGTAACATGGAAAATAAAAGGTAGATAATTTGCGACATACACAAAATTATGTATGGAAACGGCTCAAGGGAAGATTTTTTTTCGCGATACAACAAAACTTATGCGACAGTTCGTTTTGGGGGGGATGACGTCATCACGCGCACCATTTTATCGATAAAAAGCCAGTTGGATGGAAACAGGCTGGAGACAGCAAATTTCGCACATTTTTTTTACGTATATTCTGATAACAAAACGTCGCAAAAAACTGGATGGAAACTTGGCTACTGTGCCATAACTACATCTTAGATGGCACTTAATAATAATAATAATAATAGAGGAATACTGGTCTTCTTCCACCCCCTTCTCATCCTACCTTTAAACAGACAACATTGTCTCAGCTTTCCTGTTGGGGAGCAATCTACAGCCTGCTGTTACTATTACTATTATTACTAGGGGGCTCTGCCCCCTGCTCACTTTGCTCGCCCACCCCCGGGTTTGGTTTACCGGATATACAATTTAAAGAGATTGTTATTTCCATGGGAATTGTTCCATATGCATTATTTTCACTTTTACTTTAAAACTTTAGTAAAAACAATATTTGGAATTAACTTTTCTTGATTCTTTGATTCTGTGTTTGGACTTACATCGTGACAACGCAACGTATAACTGCCTGTGAGTGAATATCGTTTCTTTCTCTCTAATAAATAAAATGACTTTCTCGAATGTTTGTCCATGCTCTTTCCTCTTTTCTTTGTCGTTGACGTGTCATCTAGAATGTATACAATATATAATTTATAAGAGCTGAGAGTGCAGGAAGTGTGTCTGATAAAAGCATTCACACGACTGAGGTTAGATGACCGTGGTCTTGTTTGAAAATAGTTGTAAGTAGGGCGTGAATTGAAAGAATCTCATGTTAAAAGTCTCTGTCTCATGGGACTTCATACCGCAACAATGTTTTTGGAATCTTTTAATTCTCGCTGGCAATAAGAATTAGACAATCTACAAGTCTCTGACTTAAAGTTTAAATCCGAACAATATATTCAATCTCTTTTTGCTGTAACGTTATTTTACCGAGTAATAATTTGTTTGTTTGCGCTAATGCAATCTTTCCTATCCTTTTTTTGTGAATTTGGAATTTTCATACTTCCATTATCTTTAATCTGCTGTGCATGTGTACTGCGCCAACATTTTTGAATTCTTTACAACGTTCTACTTTGCCATCTACTCTTTGTCCTTTATTTCCAGCTCTGGGCATGGTTAAATCTCAGGGCGTATAACGGCGCTCGTGTTGTGAAGGGGGGACGAACGCACACTAAGGAGATGCAGTTGGATCATCTGCTGTCTTGTTGCTGTTGGCGAGCTGTGTGTTCTGCTTGTTGCGCTGCACATTGATCAGTTAAAAGCCTGTACAGCAGCTGTCCTTTTGTTTCTCTGCCTTGTCTCGCATGACGTCAAAGTGTCTTCCGAGAAGATCACGTCTCGTCTCCCTCCCAAGATTTTTTTTTTATAACAGACAGATTATTTAGCAGATGACTCAAGGACAGCAAGAAGAGTGGAAAGATGGTTTCCAGTAGGAAGGAGAAATGCAGGAAAGCCAAGAAATAGATGGAAAGATATGGTGATAGTGGAAGAAAGAGACAGAGAAGGAAAATGGAAGAAACCTGGAGAAAGAGGCATAAGACAGAGAAAAGTGGAAGAGGTAGGAAGGTAGGTAGGGAGGCAGTGTCAAAGATGACAAGTGTGGCTAACTACCTAACTATTTATTAAATGTGAGATTGTTATGTACTGTATATAACCTACCTTTATACATATACATATTGTATAAATATGCATAGCAGTTTTGGATGGAGACATTTCAGGACATAACTGTAAATATTTTCACCTTGTAGAAAAGCTAATTATGCGCTTGTCTAAACAGATAATTATATTTGTGCCTATCTGTGGTAATAGCGGGGACCATGCAGTACAAAATTTTCTTGTGAAAAATCCAAATAAATCACTGGAGCACAACACTGCAATGATAAATGATCTGAATGTAAAATTGAAATCCCTTTAAGCGCACTTCAATCTACGTGAAATTTGAATGTCATTTTTGACACAGACCTGTCTTTTGACATGCATGTGCAAACACATGAGAAGGATGCATTCAATCAGAGAAAAGTGCTGGGAGCTCCAAAAGAGCATCATTAAAATAGGAGTATGGCACATAGTGTTACATGGTTCAGAGACCAGGGCATTCAGGATAGGAATGCAAAAAGCAGGCCTGGTGTGTCTTGAAAGGTGTGCATAGTGGAGCATGACTGGACTTTGGTGTAGTCACCATCTGCTGCGCATATCTGAGTGAACTCGGAGTGTAGGGGAGACCAGTATAAAGAACTTTGGATTTTTCTAACCCTGTTCTTGTCTTTTCAGAGAGGGAATGAAGGTCAATAAGAAAGGACATGTCTTGCGTAGGATCACCCAGCTAAGGAAAGTCAGAGTAAAAGAGAAAGAATGGCCCATTCTGGTAATGTGCCTCCAGAGGAATGTTAAAGGGGGTGGGAATGAAAGAAAGGCAATTCACTGGTTGTTTTCAGCAGAGCCTTATTCTGATGCCATGGGAGTGGAATTTTCATAATCACATTCCTCATTTATCTGTTTGACTAGGCACGCTCCTCTGTTAACTGAGGCGAAGGTGATAAACTACTAAATAAAAACTGATGACAATAAATCATCTAGTGCATCTAAAATCAAAAAATATTTTCAGTGGGTCTCGTTTCTTGGTTTGGTTAATGCCCCCTAGTGAACACAGTGTTAGATCTTTAAGAAAAATGTGCTTTGATTTTAAAGGAGTGAACTGAGACATTATGGTTTTGAGTGATATTCTAGAGAAGAGACAAAAAAAAGAAACAATACAGGATTGCCCAGCTCCAGTCATGGAGGGCTACAGTGGCGGTAGGGTTTTCCTTTCTGCCACCTTCTTAATCAGTGACTAATTTTAATTTTTAATATTCAGTTGTCTGAATTGCTTCTCTTTTTTCTTAAATGGAAGCCAAGCAGAAATGAGATGTGAATTTATCCAATAAATGACCAGCTAACTCCAACCAATTTCACTCCAGCCAGTTTCTTAATTAGAAGCCTATTCTTATTGTTAATTAAAGCCATTACTGTATTTAATTTAATGGCTTGTTGGTGATCTTGGTCTGCCACAGCAGACATTTCAAAAGCTGTTAATTTTCTTTTTTCTAAGAACACAGTGAAAATGTTTTGTTGACCTGAGCAGATCAACATTGTATAATGGACACATGCTAACAGGTCCTCTGTTGGCTTGTTTTGTTTCTCTTTCTATTTTTGGCTGCTAATTAGGGGAACAAGAAACAACTGAGGGGTCTGAGTCTTAAAATTTAAGTAATTTAAAAGTAAAGCACAAGAAGTTAATTAGCAGTCAAAGCTGGTTACAAAATAAGAAAAGGGTTAGGATGAAAATCTGCATCCAAGATCTGAGCCAGAGACCCCTGAAGTAATGGACTGAGCACATTCCAGGAGAAAAAGTGTTTGATATGGTGTTCCACAAGGCTCTATCCTGAGTCCACCGCTCTTTTCAATCTACATGCTTCCATTAGGTCAGATTATCTTGAGGCACAACGTGAGTTACCACAGCTATGCTGATGACACACAGCTGTATTTATCAATAGCACCTGATGACCCAGACACTGTTATTTCACTAACACAATGTCTTACTTGTGTTTCTAATTGGATGAATAGTAATTTTCTCAAGCTAAATAAAGAGAAAGACAAAAATCTTAGTGATTGGCAAAAATGGAGACAATGAGATTATTAGAAATAAACTTGATGCATTAGGATTAAAAGTCAAGACGGAGGTAAAGAACTTAGGTGTAACTGTTAACTGTAACCTGAATTTTAAATTGCATATTCATCAGACCACTAGGACAGCATTTTTTCACTTAAGAAATATAGAAAAAGTTAGACCTCTTATATCATTAAAAGATGCTGAGAAATTAGTTCATGCTTTTGTTTTCAGTTGACTAGATTACTGTAACGCACTCCTCTCAGGACTACCCAAAAAAGACATAAATCATTTGCAACGAGTGCAGAATGCAGCTGATAGAATCCTAACTGGGAAAAGAAAATCTGAGCACATTTCTCCAGTTTTGATGTCACTACACTGGTTACCTGTGTCATTCAGGATTGACTTTAAAATTCTGCTTATGGTTTATAAAGCCTTAAATAATCTTGCTCTATCTTATATATCGGAGTGTCTGAAATCTTATATTCCAAATCGTAACCTTAGATCCTCAAATGAGTGTCTGTCTGCTTAGAATTCCAAGAGCTAAACTTAAAAGAAGTGGTGAGGCGGCCTTCTGCTGCTATGCACCTAAAATCTGGAATAGCCTGCCAATAGGAATTCGCCAGGCTGATACGGTGGAGCACTTTAAAAAATTGCTAAAAACACATTACTTTAACATGGCCTTCTCATAACTTCACCTTCATTTTATCCTGATACTCTGTATATTAAATTCATTATAATTACTATTCATGGTGGCTCTAAATCCGTACTGACCCCGACTCTGTCTTCTGTTTCTTTCCCGGTTTTCTGTGGTGGCGACCTGCACCATCACCACCTAATCAAAGCACCGTGATGTCCTACATTGATGGATTAAAAGCCAGAAGTCTACATGACCATCATCATCAAGTCCTTCCATGAGAACCCTAAATACAAAGAGGACTGTTTTATTTATGTTAGGTGGAATGCCCAGAGGGGACTGGTGGTCCCGTGGCTTAGAACCCCTGCAGATTTTATTTTTTCTCTCCAGCCGTCTGGAGTTTTTTTTTTGTTTTTTCTGTCCTCCCTGGCCATCGGACCTTACTCTTATTCTATGTTAATTAGTGTTGTCTTATTCTAATCCTTACTTTGTCATTTACTTCTCTTTTCTTCATCATGTAAAGCACTTTGAGTTACATTATTTATATGTAAATGTGCTATATAAATAAATGTTGTTGTTGGGGTCAAGAGCAGGTGCTGATACAGCGCATTGCTGCACCCACCACATGACAAACCAACTCAGGATCCCAGATTAGGACCCGAGTGCAGCCATGTGACGGGTGACACCTCAGCACCACACTAGTTCAGATAGAGTGGAACAATGTGAGGTTTTTTATGGTGGCTGGAGTGCCAATTCTGCACTCTGCTACCAACTGCCAGGTTTCTCCCTGCAGGCTGGAGGGCCTACATGCAGGGCGGATGCAGATTAACGTCATACACAAGACAGAACAATTGCAGGTTAAGGGCCTTGCTCAAGGGCCCAACGAAGTAGAGTCACTTTTGGCATTTACAGGATTCAAACTGGCAACCTCCCGATTGCCAGTGCAGATCCCTACCCTCAGAGCCACCACTCCATTCCGATATCAGACTAAGAAGAAATAAAAAGGAGTATAGCCTGAAACAATACAGTCCATACAATTATATAAATGAAAGAAAATTTACAGGCAAATTCAGAAAGTTTTCTGACCCCTTCTTTTTCTGAACAATTTATTGGATATATATTTTGGATAAGCTTTGTTAATTTCCAAAGGGAAATTGTCTTTTTTTGCATGACCTTTGGGGGTCATAGCACAAGGTCAGCTGTTGTACAGAGCCCCCTGGAGCAATTTTCAGGTTAAGGACCCAATGGAGTAGGATGCCTTCTGGCAAGGGAGTGTTATAGATTTAATTTTTAACAGACAAAGTAACCATTTTGTCAATATATCTACAATCTACAACCCATAATGACAAAGTAAAAGCATTTTCAGAAAGGAGTTTTCATCTTTGTTATATTGTTCCTTTTCCTCATTAATTATTTAGTTTCCTTTTCCCTTTTGAAACTTTTGTTTTGAAATAAGATCATTTTTGTCCTTTTTAAAAACATTTTTGGTTATTGAAAATCAGCCAACAGAAAGAACGACGTCCTTACAGATAAAATGGATATTTATTGTCTTACTGCATATACTGTACTGTACTACTTGTTCCTTCTTTACTACAACTTTTTGCCAACTCTCAACATTTTAATTGGGTAAATGGACCTGATTAATATGAGCCTGTCACTTTTAATTTAATCTTCTGTAGGTGCTAACAGTGCTATTGAAAGGTCTTTGTCCCGTCCCCGATCCTTAATGTTTTCAGGTCTTCAACTAAAATCTAACATTAGATGAAGGGCACTTAGACTACTAAGTAAAAGTCTTGACATATTAAGATATGTTCATGTTTTTGATAGAAACTGATACTTTTTTAAGACACCATTAAATTGATTTAAAATAAGATACAGAAGATACAGAAATTCAAAGAAAAAGACACATCTGGAAATGACAAATAGAAAGAAAAGGTTAAAATGGGCAAAAGAGTACAGATATTGGACAGGAGATGACTGGAAAAGAGTATTATGGTCAGCATGTCTTATCTCTGTTTCAGACAACACAAGCATTTGTCATGCATTTAAGGAAGAAGCCAACTGGGTACCAATAAAGTTTACCTATCTATTGTAAATAAGGAGAGCAGGAGACTCAAAAAAGGTTTGGGAATGACCACCCCAAATACTAAAAAATGCAGCAAAAACATGTGGTTACAAATGAGTTCAAAGCAAAACTGAATATAGAAGGGAAAACAGAGGCATTTATATGGTGGTGACAAGAAGGGGAGAGTCCAGGGTGGCCGGAAGAGGAAGTGATGTCTTTGGTAGGTGGGTTCTGAGAGGGAATATGTCATCAGGAAAGGCCGGACGTGACATCATCAGAGGGAGGGTTGGTGATGACAGCACTGTTTGGTTGGTTCTTCTGCTGGTTTGCAAAGTGACAAAAGCAGAGATGGTTAGATGACAGCACCAACCCTTGGTCTGGATGAGAAACAACAATATTTGTGCCTATCAACCTTCTCCCAAACACACATGTGTAAATCTATCTATCTATCTATCTATCTATCTATCTATCTATCTATCTATCTATCTATCTATCTATCTATCTATCTATCTATCTATCTATCTATCTACAACATGCTCAAGAACTTTTGATGGAAAAGGTAAGTGGGAAATAGGCTGAAAATTGGGTCATGTTGTGTAAATGGACAATTTTTATACATGACCAGAATTGTTCATGGAACTACAGAGCAGGGGAATTGAAGCTTGTGGCACAGTGAGGATGAACAGGAGACACGTGCCTTCACAGCCAGACAGGCTGAAGATGAAAAGTGGTGACAATATGGTTTTCATGCGGGCGGAAAACTTGGTGGCAGTGACATGGCTCAATGTCAAATGGGTGACACACTAACAATATATGTGAGAAAAGGGAAACCCAGAAGGTAACATTAACATTATACAAAGTTATGGCCTGTTTTTAGACAGATAGATAGATAGACCTGCATTTTTATCACTCTTTAATTTAATATTGTTCTTTATCAGTATGCTGCTGCTGGAGTATGTAAATTTCCCCTTGGGATTCTATCTATCTATCTATCTATCTATCTATCTATCTATCTATCTATCTATCTATCTATCTATCTAGTCTACTCTAATCTAATCTATCTAATCTGCCTGCCTAAGGTGTTTGTTATGCAGTTGTCCATCTGGACCTTCCTCTTCTTGTTCTGTTGTGGTCAGATGCAGTTTACCTTCTTCTCCGAAAACAATAAGGGACACCTTCAATTTCTAGGTAATTTCTCACATGGAATAGCTTTCGTTGTGCAAACAACAGACTGACATGTTTCCTGAGGCAGTTGTTTCATTTTGGCCATTTTTTAACTCAGAACTGAACTTTAGGAATGCCAGTACTGTGCAGCCACAGTGAACAGAATAGAAGGATTCAGTGATGCTAAAGCAGTTAGCAAATAGCCAAATAGCACTTAAACATGGTTAATTATGGATAAGCTAAGGTAATTTACCATTAGGACACTGAAGTGATGGCCGCTGAAAATGGGCCATATGTGAATAGTAAATTAAAAATCAGTCATTTCAAGCAGTAATAAGCATTAGAAACACTAATAATGTCTTGGTTGTATTTTAAAATTCATTTAATGGTATTTTGAAAAAAAACGTATCAGTTTCAATCAAAAAAATGAAAATTTCTAGGTGTATCAAGACTGGTAGTGTAAGTTAATAAATGATACTGCCAGGCTCTTTTACCTGGCTCAAGTTGGAGGATGTATAGAGTATTTCTGTTGTTATTTAAATATAGGTTTGTATACTCCATTTTTTATTCTGTTTTTAGTTTCCTTTTGTCTTTTTTGTATTTATGTTCATCCATCTACTAAACCCACTTACCCAGAGGTAGGATCGTGGGGCAAGTGGAGCCAATCTCAACAAACACAGGGCACAGTGCAAGAACAACACTTGGAAAAGCTGGTACTCCATCAGAGGTGTATTTATGTAATGATGTTTATTAATTATTGTGTGATCATGTATTATGTTAATAGTAGTTTTAGTTGTTATCTGTCCTGTCTCCTGTATGTAGTGCGGCCACCTGTGATTGCATCTGGAGGACTACCGCAGCTGTATAAAAGATGAAGCTGCTGAGGCATTGCGTTTTCTGTTTTGTTGCTTGTCTTTAAGTTTACAATTCCTTTGATGTTTGAATTTCCTGCTTTGTTTAATATGCACTGTTTCTGGTGGGAGAAGAATTATTTGATTCATCTGCTTTATGGTCTTGCCTTTTTAAGCAAAACCTATTTTTGTTTCTTTTCGTGCTGACTTGCCTTTCTTGCACTATTTTTTGGAATCCCCTGGATAAAATCCATCCATCCATCCATCCATTATCCAACCCGCTACATCCTAACTACAGGGTCACGGGGGTCTGCTGGAGCCAATCCCAGCCAAAACACGATGCAAGGCAAGAAACAAACCCCGGGCAGGGTGCCAGCTCACCACAGGGCACACACACACACACACACCAAGCACATACTAAGGACAATTTAGAATTGTCAATGCACCTAACCTGCATGTCTTTGGACTGTGGGAAGAAACCTACGCAGACACGGGGAGAACATGCAAACTCCACGCAGGGAGGACCCGGAAAGCAAACCTGGGTCTCCTAACTGCAAGGGAGTAGTGCTACCACTGTGCCACCGTGCTGCCCCTGAATAAAATCTTAAAACATAAAGGAATTTTGTTTCTGTTTGTCCTGGCACTAGAGGTTTTCGCTTTCTGAACAATTTGAGAATTTGAACTTTAAATATCCTTTAGTCCCAAGTTCGAACCTAAACAGGCCTGAAGCCTGACAGTTGAGTTTGGGACTTGGCTGCCTGGGATGTATTCCATCCAGTGGCCCCAGACTTGAAATAAGATTGAGTCTGGACTTTTGTGTGGGTATTTTGGTTGCCTACAACAACATTTTGTTTTGCTGACTAAAGGATCAGCACCAGTGAAAACCTAATTGGTCAGGAAGAAGAAACATGGGCATTGCTCAAAGCAAAGTTCTTAACTGAGAATTCAAAAGAACTGTCAGAAAATTAAGAAAGCCAAATGCAAGCAAAGTCTTAAGATGGCCACAGTCTTGGATCCTGTTGAGGTTCCCAGGGCTAATTATTGCGGGATGTGCATGTAACAATTGTTTAATGGACCAATGAATTTTTCGGGGGGCCCTTCTTATTCTCCAATTAACAAAGAATCAAAAAGCTTATATACTTACAAGGAGTAATACATGAAAAGGTGATAAAACAGATACGCCTTACACAACTGAAACAGAGTTTGTTGTAGTTCCAGTGTATTAGATCCTGTGGCTGACACAGGGTGGTGAAATGGTGGACATTGTTACAAATGTCCCTTGCAGGGAGACAGCATATTGAGGATGGAGCTGTGCACTCTTTTAGACATGTAGCCTGTCACACACGTGTGCATGGGAAGCAGCGAAAGGGTCTAAATGAGGGTAATTCTATGCCAGACCAGGGGGTGGCAGAGTGTGCTGACCTTTTTTCTCATTTTCCTGCAGACTGTTCACAGGGAATCCTGCCTGGCCCTGATGACATCACTTCTGGTTCCGGCCCCTCTGAGGACTTCACTTCTGATGTGGAATCTATGAAAGAAGAGCCTTCTGGTTCTGGCCCTTTTGATGACATCACGTCCGGGTCTGAGTCTATGGAAAGGCACTCTTCTGCTTCCGTCCTGAATGATCTCACTTCCCTTGCTGGCCTTTAAAGTCGTCATATTTACCCAAACTCATCAGTTCTGTTTTATACTGAGCACATCAGTGTGAAAAATGTACCCTTTTGCAGCCAGGAAATATTATATGGGTGGCTGCACCAAACCTTTTTATGACTCTTGCTTCTGTTTTTGTGACAAGCCTCACTCCAAGCAATCAATTAAACAATTTATTTTAGAACTTTTTTTAGAACATTGGAAGAATCTAGATGAGAATTTCAGTCCAACAAAGCTCACCAGTCTTATCCACTTAATTCCTCTAAAATAACATCAAGTTGAGTTTTAAGTCCCTAAAGTCCTACTGTCTATCACACTACTTGGTGTCTTATTCCACATGTCTATGGTACTATGTGTGAAAAAAATTTGTGCAAAATTTACCCTAAATAAGTTTCCAACTGTGTCCCTGTGTTCTTGATGAACTCATTTTAAAGTTACAGTCTTGATCCACTGTACTAATTCCCTTCATAATTTTAAACACTTCAATCAAGTCACCTCTTAATCTTCTTTTGCTTAAAATGTAAAGGCTCAGCTCTTTTAATCTTTCCTCATAATTCATTCCCTGGAATCAGCTTAGTTGCTCCTCTCTGGACCTTTTCTAGTGCTGCTGTGTCCTTTTTGTATCCTGGAGACCCAAACTGCACCCAGTACACCAGATGAGGCCTCACCAGTGTGTTATAAAGCTTGAGCAGAACCTCCTGTGACTCGTACCCCACACATCAATGCGTTATATAGCCTGACATTCTGTTAGCCTTCTTAATGGCTTCTGAACACTGTGGGGAAGTCGATAGCTTACAGTCCACTACAACTCCTAAATCCTTCTCATAAGGTGGACTCTTGATTTTCCGAAAGCCCATCGTTTATTCAGACCTCACATTTTTACTTCCTTTGTGTAATACTTTACATTTACTGACATTAAACTTCATCTGCCATAAATCTGCCCATGCCTGTATGCTGTCCAAGTCTCTCCGTCATGATTCAATGGATTCAAGATTACCTGCCAATCCACCTATCTTGGTATCATCTGCAAACTTAACCAGCTTGTTCCTTATATTCCTATCTAAATCATTTATATATATATATATATATATATATATATATATATATATATATATATATATATATATATATATATATATATATATATATATATATATATATATAAAAATAGCAGCAGCCCCAACACTGACCCCTGCTGATCACCACTCTTAACATCGGCCAGTTCTGATGAGGTTCCTCTCACCATCACCCTCTGCTTCCTGTGTCTGAGCCAATTCTGCACCCATCTACAAACATCACCCTGAACTTCCACTTCTTTTAGTTTATATGCCCAACCTCTCATGTGGCACCTTATCAAATGCATTCTGAAAGATTAATATAATATGATATAAATATAATATTCATATAATTTATACTGTATCAATATGACATTCATATAATCCCATGAATTGCCACAAGGTAACAGTACGGTATCACAATGAAAAGGTGATTAGTACAATAAAATCAATACATCCAACCTTTGAACTCACCAAATTCAGTTTTAGGAACTAATCCTGGTCAGGTTCAGTCCAGGACAGACTACCAACACAATATTTCCAAATAAAAGTATAAAACAACGAATCACTGACTGGTACTGGGAGGAGCAATGAAGTAAAATTGTCAATTCATTTTTAAATACAATTAGAATCAGAGAATTATAAATTAAACAGATCTACAACAGAAATCTACAAAGATTTCCATAGCAAAGTTGACAGGCACTCCATGAGGCTCATTGTTCATATTATTCAACTGCCTTAGGCTGCTTATTTTAAAAAAAACAAACAAAAAAAACAAATCAGTCAAGGTAAGTTTTGTGAAATGAGTTTCTTGTTAAGACTAAAAATAGTCCTGATGCTGTGTTCGCTGTTTGCGACTCTGCTGGATTCCTGCCTCTCGAGTGTTGGGTGGATTGTAATTTGTAACAGACTTGTTGTTTTAATGCTGACTGATGAACGATTGGCCTGAATGAGGCAGCTGCGGTCAGGATTTTGTGTTTAACATCCACTATAAATAACAATGACAGATGACGAGCTTGGAGCATCATGGTAATCACAAAAACGTTGTCCCGTCTAAAAGATGGCTCACCTAGCAAGCTGCAAATCTATTTTGATATATACAGTCTGACAAAAAAAAAAATATTTGCATCCAGATGCAGTGGTCCAATTTCCATCAATGCCAGGGTACAGAATTATTGACTATTCCAAACCAAGAGCAAAATAGAATGTTTATTGGTTCAGAAGAGAGCTACGGGTAAGCCTCCTGAATCCTCAAGGGAGGTAATAGTTTAAGGAGGGTGTATGTGGCATCCCAGAATGACCTGTACATTTATACCATGCCTGATAAACCGGTTATAAGGTGTATGACTAACATTACCATTTAAAATCCAAAAACCATAACATCTAATTAGGAAGTAGAACAGGTACTCGACCATTAGCAGTCAATTTACGCTTACAATAATACTACTAATAATAAACTCATTTTATCTCATGTTCTGAAACCAGCGTGGATCACAGTGGCAACAGGCCAAGCAGGTCAGCCCAGACTTCCCTGTCCCCATCTACAGATTCCAGCTCTTCTTGGGGAATTCCTGGGTATTTTCAAGCAAGCCAACAGATATAATCTCTACAGAGTGTCCTGGGTCTCCACCCAGTGGAATATGCCGGAGGGAGCTGCCTAGGGGGTAAACTTATGATATATCTAAACTTCCTTGAACTGGCTCCTTTCAATCTGGAGGAGCAGCCTCTATACTGTGAGGGTCTCCCGAATTGCTGTGCCTCTCACCCTCTCACGGAGAGTCAGCTCAGTGGCCCTGTGAAGAAACCTCATTTGTGCCTCTCATTCTTTTGGTCATGCATTTGAAATTTAAAATATATTACTTAAAGAAATGATCTCCTTGCAAAGTCCACTTTGAGTTAGAATTCCAGGCAGGAAAAAACTTATTCATCCCATCTCTAATTATCTCTTCATGAAGAAGGAGCACCCCATCACAACAGTCTGCTAAAGGATGGCTCCCCAAGCATAGGTTGCCACAGAATGTTCACAGAATAAAGGTAGAGAGACACACATTTATAGACAATTGAGCTGAATTAATGCTTACACGACATCTGACATCTACTCTGATTGGTTCATTAACTTACACACCCAAATACGTTCCCAAAATAAAAGTCTCATTTCACTACATTCTTGTCTTTCCCCAATACTTTCCAATACTTTTCAACTCTTATTCTTTTCGTTTTCTGTGTATGTGACATTGTCAAATCTTACTGAGTACGTTACTGTCAGCCACTTTTGAAAAATGACATATTCATTAAACCTGATTGTAAGAGCCAATTTTAGAAATTTAAAGTTTTGAGTTAAACTCATATTAATGTTCGCTTAATTTGAATAGAATATAAATTTCTTCCATAGTCATAGACAATGATATAATCTTTTCCCCCTATAAGTTAGTAAGAGATAGAAGCTTCTTGCTATAAAAGAGAAACAGTGTGATAATAGATTCAGTTGTTGTTTAGAACAGGTCCCAGTACATAGGGACTTAAAAGATCCATTTTCTACTCAGAGATGTGATAGTCATACCGTTTTGAGATTGTCGTTTTGAAATGGTTCAGAAATGTTAAGTTAGTAGTAGCGATTTGAGATGTAACAAGATTTAAGCTTTGAACAGAACTTTTCTTAACAAGAATTTTTCCTTTTTTTGCTACTTAAATTGTCTTATTTGTATGAACTGTTTTACTTTGAAATTTAACTAAACATTTAAAAACGAAGATATTTTGTCTGTGGAATCATTTCTGCGCGTCAGGCTTTTGTTGAATCTCATTTTTTGAGTTAGAGCTGCTGAACTTTGGTAATTTTGGAAAAACGCAGTGTGGCATCCGGCTGGGGCTGTAGCCCGGCCGGGACGCCCAGGAGGACCGGAGGAGGGCTTGTACCTCCTCCAGACCGCGAGGGGGTGACCGCCCTGGTTATGTTGGGGGCCACGGGTAAAGGGCTTGGAAGCCCAGCCCTGTAGGGACCCGTGGCCACTGCCAGGCGGCGCCCCGGTGCCTGAACAACCCTGGAGCCGCTGCAGCTCAAAGAACCGCAGCAGATGCAAGGCTGCCAGGAGGCACGTCACCGCACCCAGAGAAGGGGAGACAAGATGGCCGCGGGCCGGAAGTCCCGCCCGCTGACAGGCACGGGATTGGCTGGTGTGTCTTGTGTGCCCGCCAATGACAGTACAGAGGCGGGACCATGGAATGCCAGTCTCGTGCCGGGAAGAGACCCGATTGGGTCAGAGGGAGTGGCCCTTAGGAGGCAGATGACGAGTGTGGCTGATGGACAGGTAAGCCCACCGACGTCTGTCTCCCAGTTTTCGCCGGTGGCTCTGTGCGAGCCAGAGGAGTCCCTATGGCCTGCAGAGTCGCCTTTATTACAGGTGCTAAGTGCTCTCGCCGTCCAGCTGGAGAAGCTGAAGGGGAAGGCGGTCGCGTCATGGGAGACGCCGTGCGACACAGAGGATCGGTGCGACGCTGGAGCCTTTGGCCAGCAGAGTACGGCGGGGAAGGTAGGTCTTGCCGTCCCTGTACAGCATAAGGGGGGATTCGCCGAAAATGGCCATGACTTTAATAAGGAGGACCGGCAACAATTTGGCAATACCCCAACAGCGGACGCTTCAGTGCAGACTGCCTGCGGAGCGAGGAGAGCAAGTCTGCACGGGTTGACAGGACAGGGGCTGACGAGTGCCCTGGGTCCTAGCGCCCTGCGCTCCAAGCCCGCGGCAGTCTCCTGTCGCTCTGCAGGGACGCAGACGGGGCTGGATTTGAGCTGCCACCATGCTCAGACCCAGACCGTCAGGGCGTCCAAGAGAAGAAGGAGGAACCGAGAGGTGAATGCCGGTTCCTCCAATAGGATGGGACATGTCGCTGGGTGCGCGCGTCCAGTGAAGGGCCATCCTCTGCGGAGGCAGAAGGAAACCCCTGGGCGGGTGGAGGAGCCGCCTGCGAGAGCGGTCCCGCCAAAGACGAACGGAGGGGCATGGAACCTGCGGCGGAGGAGCCAGACAGGCAAGTCGTGGGCTGTCGGTGGGGGGGGGAGAGCGCTGCCGGTACAGAGACCGACGGGACGCTCGGGGCGAGTGTCCAGGCAGTGCTTCTGGCCCTCCCTTTTCTCTTTTCACAGAACCGAAAAAGTGAAAAAGTGCTGGGGGGAAGAAGACAGGGGGCACCTGGAGGGCTTCCGGGTGCGCAGCCGGCACTTCTGCCACACTGGGGCGTGTCTGCGGAGGAGTGCCGGGAAGCAGCTGGAGCCCATCCGGGTTCCTATTTAAGTGGCTGCCTCCCTTCAGTCGAGAGCGGAAGTCGGGTGGAAGAGAGATGGAGCTGGAGAGAGGACTGGAGGCGGCCAGAAAGGCAATTTGACTGTGTGCCCTGGACATTGGGGGAACGGTGCTGGAGGCACTGGGAAGTGCACGGATTGTAAATATTGTATAAATAAATGTGTGTTGGGTGAACTTAAGATGTCCGTCTGTGTGTGTCCGGGCCAGCGTTCACAGCAGCTACACTGATCTTTCTACTGTAAAATGTGCAAAACACTAAAAGTACAAAGTCAGAAGAGTAGAAAGTATAGTAATACAAACAATAATAATAATGAAGAATAATAATAATAAAAATAATGCTAATTCCGCATATACTGTCAAAATGTGTTGTTTGTGTGGTATATCTTGAAGCACGATGGAGTACACAATCCAGCATCACAGTTGGGACAATAATAATGTTATTCCTTTCCATTTTCTTTCCAGACTGATCAGCTTTTGAGCAGCACCCTGCACATGTGCGATTGTCACGAGCGTCACTTTCAGATTCATTAGAATCACTTTCAATTTCACGGTCTGTTTCAATATCACTGCCTAAAGACAGATTCACTTCATCGTCACTGCTCGTATCACTATCATGCAACACCCGGGCTGCTGAAAAACGTTTTGTTATGAGACGCAATTATAAGGCTAGGAGAAGACGTGTCTGCACCATTGCCAGGGTAACACTCGGGACTGTCGCTTATGCAATACAAGCTATGTCATTTCCCGACACTAACGCTAATGCAAGACACATCTATACAGTTGCCCGAGTGACACTTGGGACTAACACTTTTAGGCACTGTTTTTAGAGCCCGAGTGATACTAGGGTCTAACTGTAAGGAGGTTAATAAATGTCAGATATTGAAAATTGTTCAAGTATATCAGGAAACCAGATAAAGGTCAAGTGAACAACAAAGACAAGAATGTACCAGGAGAAAGTTGATATCATACACAGGATGTTCTGGTAGGATTAAGAAAATCAGTTGTCCTGCACCCAACAAAGACTGGACAGTTGTCACACACACAGAAATTTCAAGGGGGAAAGCTGAACCTAAGGGGTATGAGAAGAAGAAGTATATAGCGAAACAAGACTTTTAGTTTGGGGTATTTAAGCTAACTCTGCTCTCTGCCCAAAAACACCTCATGTCTTATAAGCAATCAGAGTAAATGTCAGGATTAATTCAGCACTGTTATTTAAATTCAATTGTCTATGAATCTGAACTATCTCTTTGTTGCTTTGATTGTTTTATTACCGACTACTGTGATGAATGCTCTCACTTCAGTAAATCAAAGATGCAATGGACAAGTTTCCTCCTGCCTGGTTCCAGACTCAAAGACCTCCTAATCGAGAACAATATTTCTTTCTTTAATATATTGCCAATTTAATTTCTCTGCAGTGGGTTGGCACCCTGCCCAGGATTGCTTCCTGCCTTGTGCCCTGTGTTGGCTGGGATTGGCTCCAGCAGACCCCCGTGACCCTATTCGGATTCAGCGGGTTAGAAGATGGATGGATGGATGGATGAATTTAATTTCTTCCACAGTTTTTCCCCATGAAGTCCCAGTTCCACTGAAGCACTATGCGCTTGGTGCAGTAGTCACAGCAAAGCTTTTAGGAATTACTGTATGAGAAAAGCAGTATATTACCCTTACACGTTAATGAGGAATCTCGATGACTCGGGGTACAGATAATCACATTCTACTCTATCTATAATTTAGTAATTAAAGAATACAGGTTTCATATTGCAATCAATATAAAATTGCAACATACAATAAACATAGACAGGACATGTGTAAGCATTCATGTAAGCTGGACATGAGGAGATAGAAATCTAGGAAACAAATAAGTAGTTTGTGCAACATAATTTGTTTAAACAGTTACAGACAGCAGGCAATTTTAGTATCATAAGACAGCAGCAGTAATAGAGGCTGTGCAGTGATTCAAGTCCAATTTGAATTTGGAAGAAGATGGCTGCTTAGTTGCCTAACAGCCTGGGAAAAGAAATTACAGCATAGTCTGGTAGAGCCAGTCTTCTAACTTCCTTTTACAACAAAGCACTAAAGTCCTCCAAAAAGCCCCCACAAAAGGCCAGACCAACCCTAATTCAGGGCCGAACCCCAGGAATAGGCCTCACTCCAGTCAGGCTAACCTTTATTCAAATGGCAGACTTCAACCTGCACAGGCTCAGTGTTATGGCATTGAAGACTCTTATGGTTTAGCCAGGCTTATTGCCTTGGTTATGTTTTCTTCTCATGTATTTACTGTATAATGTTTTTATTGTTATGTACTAAGTTTACTTGTTGCTTTGTTTATGTTTTCTAATTTCTTTAAAAAAATGTTTTTCTCTGCTTTTACTTTAATCATTTAATATCAAAATATTGCACTTCTATTTGTGAACAAATGTTCTCCTATGTCCTTTGTATTATGTGGGTGGTAACCCCTCTAAAGGCTGGGCTACCTTGATGTCACCATGCCTGAGTCTCCTTCTCTTTAGGGTTTAAGTCAGAGCTGAGCATGCTCAGGTGTGATGCATTGTAGTTCGTTAGACGTCTAAAGGCGTTTTCACGCCTAGCTTATTTGGTTATTTTGTTTTTTCGAAATTTGGTGCGATTTCCTCAAATGCAATCACACTCATGTGAAGAGTAAAACTACCAGACCGAGATCCTTAATTTCATGTCTCAGCCAAGGTTCTTTTCCTGGCGGGGGTTCAAATTCCTGTTTTATTTCACCTTTGTTCATTTTTGATTTTTTTATGTATTAGATAGATAGATAGATAGATAGATAGATAGATAGATAGATAGATAGATAGATAGATAGATAGATAGATAGATAGATAGGGACTATATAACAGATAGATAGATAGATAGATAGATAGATAGATAGATAGATAGATAGATAGATAGATAGATAGATAGATACTTTATTAATCCCCACGGGGAAATTCACATAATCCAGCAGCATACTGATAAAAACAAAACAATATTAATTAAAGAGTGATAAAAATGCAGTGCAAGTTAAAAAATGCAAGGTGGAGATTGCGAGGCAGGTATAACAGACAATAATATTGACCAGTAACAGCGTACTGCACGATAACGTGCACTGAATACACTTCACTTGAGCATTCCTAGTTTTACTCCTCTTTCTCTGCACATTTAGCATTTGTTTGCTCAGAGGTTGATGCTCTTGCTCCTTCCTGAGCAGCTCTTCTTTTCTCCACCCTAGAGGCCCACTGCTTCTCTTCTTTCATCGGCATCTTTTTGTGTTAAAACTGATTAAGTTAGTTTTTGTGTTGCAATTACTTAGTACGTTTTCTTTAATTTTTCAGTTAAGCTGGCACTTAAGTCTTCAATCTGCCTCAAGAATGATTAGCGAAGGTGGTAGGGAATCAGAACGGCACCCATACGCATGTGCAGCACGGCCACCCTGCTGCGCACTGCTGAGAGTTGATTTTACAATAAAACAAAATAAAAATAAAAAGAGTAATAAAAATCATCACCCCGAAAGTGGATATTAGACGTCACGTAGTATATGTGTACCAAATTTCAAGTCAATAGGTGAAACGGTTTGCGAGCTACAGGTGATTTAAACTCCTGGACAGATGAACGAACAGCCACGGTAGCATATTATATTAGAAGATTATGTGTATCACTCTTTATTTTTTCTTTGTATATGTATTTAAGCTTCCTTTATTATGTTCCATTTGTTTGGGCATGGCCACTTACCAATCACTGCCAAGAACTGCCCTCCACCCTATAAATTAGGAATATCTTCAACAGTTCCTACTGGTTCATTGTAAATCTGTTGTTGTGTTGGTAACTTCTTGAGCCTTTCTGTGCTTTTTTGTAGTACTAGGTTGTTGTACCGTGTTAGCCATTATGAATGTAGAGAAAAGCCAAGCAAAATGACACCTTTTATTGGCTAACTAAAAAGATTACAATATGCAAGCTTTCGAGGCAACTCAGGCCCCTTCTTCAGGCAAGATTGTGAATTTCTGGATATTCAACCTCTGTTTTAGATGTTGCCTTACATTTCTGTTTTTGGACATGTTTACCTTGGATTTCCCTTGTTGACAACTCCTTTATACCTAGGGAGCTCTGCTGAGCTTTATGTATTGTATTTACAGAGCTTTTTGTGAAAAAAATCAAATTGAATATACAAAGCAAAAAATCAAAACAAAAAATAGTGCAAACATAAGGCAAAGCTAAATGCAAACAAATCCAATAATCCACAAAAAAAGAAAAAGTACCTTAAAGTGAGAGCAGGGGTCAAAAACTGAAATCTGAATATCAAAATGACCAAATAAAAAAATGAGAAGTCAAAACAGTCAAACACATTAGCAGCTTCTCTATTTATACTGCTGGGGGCCATCCCAAGATGGTCCTGGCTCCTAGGTGTCACCACTGCATAATGCCACACAACTGCCAGGTCACCATGTTAGGTTGTTACAAGAAATAGTGAATACAAAAAGTTCAAGGAGCGCCCTCCAGTGGGAAATTTCAAATGCTAACTTCTCTTCCTTACATTTTTCTTACATGTGACTGGGGGCCAACTGAAAAGTGTGGTGGTGTCCTTATTGCCCAATCTATCAATCAGATTGTTGTATACAACTAATATATTAGACTGATTTTTTTTAAAGGATTAGACAGGAATACTAAAGAATGCTCTTTCGAACCTGCATGCTGAATGCGTCTCTCCTGACGTCAACAGTAGGAAAATGCTGACAGCCATTTCTGAGATGGCACTCATTGTTTTGACAGAGAAGAGGTTTATAGATGCAGGTTTCCGCTCCACTGAGCACAGATGCCATGATCTGTCCACAAGTTCATCCTAAAGGCCACAACCTGTATGCCTGGGGGACGTGCGGCGATCTATCAGCACAAATGCCTGAAGGAACATTTCTGAAGTGTAAGGGGATTTCAGAAAACTGATCTTTTTATAGAGCTGTCAGTCACTTGCTCCTCTGGTATCAGGGATGGGCACAAAGTGAACCCATGTTGTGTTATAAATAGCTGCACTCTGTCATTCAGCTGTATTCATATATATGGTTGCCACAAGTCGCCAAGGACAATGTAAGTGTTTATTGCAGGTTTAAGGAGCACCTATCCACCCCTTAGGACATCAATCTATCTGACTTATCTCTCCTACAGTTCATCTGCATCTCCCCTCTCGACATTTCTGAGCATGAATTCTGCTTGCGCTTCTGTAGGCAGAAATGTTGTAAAACTCCTGGTCCAGATAAGATCTCTCCATCCACACTAAAGTTTTGTTCCAATTAGTTGGCTTCTCTATTTACAGGCATGTTCAGTCAGTCTTTGGCTGTTTCAAAAAATCCACAATCATTTCTGTGCCTAAGAAGCCACATGCTTACAATCTAAATGATTATAGACCTCTGTAATAATGAAGTCATTTGAACATCTAGTTCTTCAGCATCTAAACTTTGTCACAGGTTCTCTCCTTGACCCACTTCAATTCATTACCATGCCATTTGTCAGTTGAGGATCCAGTGAACATGGCTCTAAACTATATCTTGCAGCATTTAGACCCTGCAGCTACTTATGCTAGGACCTTATCTGTGCATTTCAGTATTAAATACAGTGTGAAGCAAAGGATGGATGAAATCTAAGAATTGGTGGTGTGCTAACTCTGTGATTCCCCATTTAATTATAGGTAAAAACAAACAAAAAGAAAAAGCTGCACATTTCTGCTGTAAATCTCCTGTTCCACCACATCCCAAAGGTGCTTTGTTGGATTGAGACCTGGTGATTCTGGTGGCCATTTGAGTCCAAAGAACTCATTGTCATGTTCAAGGATCCAGTTTGAGATGATCTGAGCTTTGTGACATGGCGCGTTATCCTTCTGGAAGGAGCCATCAGAAGATGTGTACACTGCAGTCATAAAGGGGTGGACATGGTCAGCAACAATACTCAGATAGGCTATGGCATGTAAACAAGGCTCAGTTGGACCAAAGTGTGCCAAGAGAATATCCCCCACACCGTTACACTACCACCAGCTGGAACTGTTCATACAAGGCAGGATGGGTCCATGCTTTCATGTTGTTGACACCAAATTCTGAGCCTAACATCTGAATTTTGCAGCAGAAATCGAGACTCATCAGACAAGGCAACATTTTTTCAATCTTCTGTTGTCCAATTTTAGTGAGCCCATGTGAATTGTAGCCTCAGATGCTTGTTCTTAGCTGGCAGGAGTGGCATCCTGCTGCTGTACAATACAATAATTTCAATTTATTTTTGTATAGCCCAAAATCACACAAGCAGTGTGGCTTTAACAGGCCCTTCCTCTTGACAGCCCCCCAGCCTTGATTCTCTAAGAAGACAAGGAAAAACTCCCAAAAAACAACCCTTGTAGGGAAATGTTGTGATGTGAGATTTTGCATATAATTTGATAAATGTTTTGTATGTCTTTATTTATAATTTAGGCAAAGCAATGTAATTTAGTGTTACTTTGATGAGAGGCATTTGTGTTTGCACCCCATTTACGACTGTCTCTTTGTAATTTTATGACAGGATTTGGGGATGTGTCTTAAACCCGTTTGGCGAGTGTTTCTCTCATCCCCTACATAAAGCCAGGTTAGCTCTCAACATATGGTCTTGGGGGGGTTGTAGGTGTTAAGATGTACTATTTCATCCCATTGGTCTGAGGTATGGCTGTTTGGAATTGGTTTGTCTCAGAGGCCTTTAAGTACCATGATGTCCTATTGGCTGTAGGGGTTGGACAGAAAACCTATAAATTAGCTTGCTCAACCACATTCTCTCTCTTACTAACCAACATATGATGAAAGAAGCATCTCTCTTGCTAACCTGTGATGATGCAGAAGTATCTATCTCTTGCTAACAACTGAAGAAGACCATCACACCATGAACTGAAGACAACACAATGAAGAGCACAGCTTCATCCATATTGAGACAGGCTTGAGGCCTGTTCTGAAGAAAGCTGAGCACCAATGATGCCTTAACTAGAGACATTTTAAGTAACTACAAGTCTGTGTGCCACCTGAATTACACATCACCATTTAATCAGGTTGTATGGTTGCCAATATTCAAATGTACTTTGCATTTTGTTATTATTTATGAATATTATCAGTAATGCATTATTTTATGTGTAACTTAACTCCTGCTTGTCTTTTTACTACATCTAATTGTCTGAGGTTATAGATATAGAAAGGAAGGTGGGGATAAGTTATATACAGTGGTAAGTCTGTGAGATTAGGCATTCTAAGGCTACATAATAATAATGCAATAGGGGAAAGTAGAGCAATATATATATTACTCTGCCAAGATAAAACATGATAAAATGGAAGAAACCTTGGGAAAGGCAGTTCAAAGAGAGAACCCTTTCCAGGTAGGCTGGGCATTCAGTGGGTTTTAAAAAGAAGGGGGGCAATACAATACAATACACAGAACAGAACAAATCCTCAATACAGTATAAAAATAAAAATTTTACAAGTACGGACCAGAATTTAACAGTAGATGATATCCCATAATATGATTTGGATTTGTTTAGAATACCCACCTGCTCCAAGGTTCAACATGTTGCGTGTTCAACATGTTGTGTGTTCAGAGAAGAATTCAGAGACTCTTCTGCATCTACCTCAGTTGTAATGAGTACTTATTTGAGTTACTACTGCCGTTCTATCAGCTCAGACCAGTCAGGCCATTCTCCTCTGACCTCTGGCATCAACAAGGCATTTTCACCCAGAGAACTGCAGCTCAGTGGATATTTTCCCTTCTTTAGATCATTCTCTGTAAGCCCTTGAGATAGCTGTGCATGAAAATCCCAATAGATTAACAGTTTCTAAAATACTCAGACCAGCCCATCTGGCACCAACAACCAAGCCACCTTCAAAGTCACTTAAATCACTTTTCTTCTCGATCCTGATGATCAGTTTGAACTTCAGCAGGTCGTCTTGACAATGTCTGCGTGCTGAAATGCACTGAGCTGCTGCCTTGTGATTGGGCGGATTAGATATTTGTGTTCACAAGCAGTTGAACAGGTGTACCTAATAAAGTGGCCAGTGAGTGTATACCACAGCGCTTTTCTTGTTTCTCTCACGTGAGCCCTAGTGGTTTAAATTAGTCACAAAAAGAACAAAAGGGTCTCAGCTGCCATTCTCACACTTTACAGTGTAACAATTTAACTTCTTTGGGGCCACGCTGTCTCCATATTTGAGAGTGATCTAAACTGACTGTGTGTCATAAATTCAGTTCTTTATCTTAGCAAACAGCACACCCATCAGTCTAATATTCTTTATATTGCAACTTTCAGAGTGTTCTTTGCAAAGCAACTATAAATAATCAACTAGACAACCATGGAAAAATGACAAAGGAAAGGTGGACAGAAAATAAAAACATTACTGATTAAAAAAGAGCCCCAGATGAACCTGGGACCAGGCCACCAAGAGTTATGCAGCAAAGCAGTGGAATGGCGTCACACGATCCCAGGTGCCTCACAGTGTAGAACTGTGGGTGGAGTGTGACATTTAGGCGAATCATTAAACCATAATGGCATTTCTTTTACAATCCATCAGTGCTTTTACATATTTACGTCATTACCCAAGTCACATCTCATATTTGTTCATAATATAATGTTACAACATCATCTAAATCTCACTTACAATAACATGTTTGAAAGTTTGAAATTCTGAAAAAGCACACAATCTAATGATATTGAAATAACAGATTTTTTTTTGTCGCCTTATTGTACTTGTAACAAAATAAACATGTTCTTAATTTTATCTGTTTTGAAAGACATGCAGCTTAGGTGGATTAGCAATACTAAATTGGGCCTTGATATATGTGCGTGCATTTGTGTGTGTGTGTGCAGGTCGCAAGATGAGGGTGAGGAAGTGCAGATGGCAGGGACAGAGCACAGGGGGATGTGGATAAAACAAAATCAGTCTAATGCCTTTATGTTAGTCACAATGAAGTACATGATTTCTTAACCTTTGGCCACAGCCTCAACACTAACACACAATATTGTGGAAATGAGTCTTAAAAAGTCCAAACCTTCAGACACAGAAAACTGCACATCATAGCACCATAACTTACGTGAAATAAAGTAACATTAGTTAGGAGTTACCTTGGTTTAAAGCCCACAAACTATAAAGATGTAATGGCAAGGTAGTAATACATGTACATTTTAATAGAAGACAACTGAAAGAAACTCATTCAAAAATGTGACTCGAAAAAGGATTTAATACCTTAATTGACACACGAGCAATTGGTGTTTTCTCATGGCAGTTTTGGAGGTTATGCAGCACTTTATGAACTGATTATATCAAGAGAAAAAATGTTTTGGCCAATTGAATAAAGCTCCTTGCTGTGCAAAGCAGGATCGGATGAGGCGGCTAACTCTGACACGCCACATCTAACCATGCAAATAAGGATAAAGGTTACATGACAACCTAACATTAATTTTGTTTTTCCACGCCCCCTACAGAGCTTTGTTCCTGCCCCCTGAGCTCTGGCACCGCCCTGTCCCACATCCCACTGTGAGGACTACTTGTGTGTGTGTGCAACACCCTGCAATGGGCTATCATCCTGCCCAGGGATGGATTGATGCAAAGTTCAACTACTTTTATTTTTTCATTTACATTGTCCAAGAGACATTTTTGCTTATTAAATATTTTGTCATGGTGGTGTGTGTGACGTGTGACTGACATTTGCTCAAACTGCTGCAACGGTGTTTGAACAGATGGCACATTCAAGTATAAGATACGCGTGTACAACTTTGTGGTCCTTTAAAAATGTCTGCTTGAGGACATGTTTACCTGACAGTAATGCCAGTCTGACAGGTATAAAAAGAAAGTACTGTATGCAAAATATAAAAGATGAAGCAGCCTTTCTCAATCTGAATTTGAAAGTCTATCTAGCTATTCTGGAAAACCAGCCCCAGACACACACACACAGGCACTGAGACACAAGTGCAAAACACCCCTTTTATTTTCTTCATATGACAGCTCTGTTTCTCAGCTCCCCACTTCCCAGTTCAGTACATGGTACACAGCACTTAACACTGCTCTTTTTTTTCTTTTCTCACTCTTTCTCTCTCTATGTTACCGCCTTCACTCCTCCACACAAGCTCTGTCCTCCACCTCTCAACTCCGGCTTTCGGAATGGAGTGAGATGGCCGTCTTTATAGTGCACCCGGGTGCACTCTGATCTTCCTCCGGCAGCACTCCTGAGTGTGACGGAAGTGCTGTAAGTGCTGTATCTATCTATCTATCTATCTATCTATCTATCTATCTATCTATCTATCTATCTATCTATCTATCTATCACTTTTAACACTCTTGCCTTCTCCTTCTGTTTCTGGTTAAGCTTTCATCTACAAACTACATGAAGAACTACAGTGGTGTGAAAAACTATTTGCCCCCTTCCTGATTTCTTATTCTTTTGCATGTTTGTCACACAAAATGTTTCTGATCATCAAACACATTTAACCATTAGTCAAATATAACACAAGTAAACACAAAATGCAGTTTTTAAATGATGGTTTTTATTATTTTAGGAGAAAAAATCCAAACCTACATGGCCCTGTGTGAAAAAGTAATTGCCCCCATTGTTAAAAATAACCTAACTGTGGTGTATCACACCTGAGTTCAATTTCCGTAGCCACCCCCAGGCCTGATTACTGCCACACCTGTTTCAATCAAGAGATCACTTAAATAGGAGCTGCCTGACACAGAGAAGTAGACCAAAAGCACCTCAAAAGCTAGACATCATGCCAAGATCCAAAGAAATTCAGGAACAAATGAGAACAGAAGTAATTGAGATCTATCAGTCTGGTAAAGGTTATAAAGCCATTTCTAAAGCTTTGGGACTCCAGCGAACCACAGTGAGAGCCATTATCCACAAATGGCAAAAACATGGAACAGTGGCGAACCTTCCCAGGAGTGGCCGGCCGACCAAAATTACCCCAAGAGCGCAGAGACGACTCATCCGAGAGGTCACAAAAGACCCCAGGAAAACGTCTAAAGAACTGCAGGCCTCACTTGCCTCAATTAAGGTCAGTGTTCACGACTCCACCATAAGAAAGAGACTGGGCAAAACAGCCTGCATGGCAGATTTCCAAGACGCAAACCACTGTTAAGCAAAAAGAACATTAGGGCTCATCTCAATTTTGCTAAATAACATCTCAATGATTGCCAAGACTTTTGGGAAAATACCTTGTGGACTGATGAGACAAAAGTTGAACTTTTTGTAAGGCAAATGTCCCGTTACATCTGGCGTAAAAGGAACACAGCATTTCAGAAAAGAACATCATACCAACAGTAAAATATGGTGGTGGTAGTGTGATGGTCTGGGGTTGTTTTGCTGCTTCAGGACCTGGAAGGCTTGCTGTGATAGATGGAACCATGAATTCTACTGTCTACCAAAAAATCCTGAAGGAGAATGTTCGGCCATCTGTTCATCAACTCAAGCTGAAGCGATCTTGGGTGCTGCAACAGGACAATGACCCAAAACACACCAGCAAATCCACCTCTGAATGGCTGAAGAAAACCAAAATGAAGACTTTGGAGTGGCCTAGTCAAAGTCCTGACCTGAATCCAATTGAGATGCTACGGCATGACCTTAAAAAGGCGGTTCATGCTAGAAAACCCTCAAATAAAGCTGAATTCTGCAAAGATGAGTGGACCAAAATTCCTCCAGAGCGCTGTAAAAGACTCATTGCAAGTTATCGCAAACGCTTGATTGCAGTTATTGCTGCTAAGGGTGGCCCAACCAGTTATTAGGTTCAGGGGGCAATTACTTTTTCACACAGGGCCATGTAATGTAGGTTTGGATTTTTTTTCTCCCTAAATAATAAAAACCATCATTTAAAAACTGTATTTTGTGTTTACTTGTGTTATATTTGACTAATGTTTAAATGTGTTTGATGATCAGAAACATTTTGTGTGACAAACATGCAAAAGAATAAGAAATCAGGAAGGGGGCAAATAATTTTTCACACCACTGTACATGATGGCGGCGCGCTAGGGTGCAGCAGCTACTCCGGATCCAAAAAAGGTGCATTTTAGCTGTCTTTAACTATTTATTTTGTCCATACAGTCAATAAATCATGTGTGTGAAAGACACACAAAGACTTTCATACAATCGCGTCACTCTTCTGGAAATCAATACAAGATTTAACACCAACAACTTACCCGAAGACTCTCCAACAAAAGAGCTCTGCGAGCTAGGCTTGCTCCGTGAACCCGGTCCCGAATCGCCTACAGGTATCATCTCACTGAGGAGACGCCGCAAGCGGTGTGAGTGTACCCAGAAGTGCGGTAAACAAGGAGGTGTCCGAGCTAAGCTAAAGGCTAATCCAACCAGACCGGCTGTTCCGTCCGTCATTCTGGCAAATGTTCGTTCATTGGACAACAAACTCGACCATATTCGATTTCTAAGAGCAAAACGTCGCGAAGTAAGAGACTGCTGTGTTTTTATCTTCATGAAAACCTGGCTGAATGATAATATCTCTGACACGGCTATACAGCTAACAGGGCAACATGCTATCCGTGCGGATAGAGACGCCAGCAGATCCGGAAAAACACACGGCGGTGGCCTGTGTGTATACATCAACACAGAATGGTGCGGAAACACAGGTATGATCACGAAGCACTGCTCATCGCTGGTGAAATTTGTGGCAGTTAAGTGCAGACCTTATTATTTGCTGCGAGAATTCAGTGTTATTGTTATTGTGGCAGTGTATATTCCTCCTGATGCTAATGCTAAGGAGGCGCTACGTGAGCTGTATGATGCCATTGGTGACCTGCAATCTCGCTACCCTGAGGGATTTTTTATTATCACTCGGGACTTCAATCAAGCGAATCTAAAGACTGTTCTGCCTAAACTCCACCAGCATGTTAAATTTCCAACTAGAGGAGACAATATATTGGACTTGGTATACATTAACACCAGGTCTGCATACAGAGCAACTCCCTACCCTCACAATGGACTGTCTGATCACATTACAGTAATGCTCACTCCAGCATATATGCCATTGCTGAAGAGAACAAAGCCGGTAATAAGGCAGGTCAGAACATGGCCAGATGGAGCTATTGAAGCCCTGCAGGACTGTTTTGAGTGCACAGAATGGAGTGTCTTCAGAGAAACGGCGACCACTGACCATCACATTGACATTAATGAGTATGCCAAAGCAGTGACGGGATACATTGACAAATGCATTGCAGATGTCACCGTCATCAAATCTGTCTCAACATGCGCTAACCAGAAGCCATGGTTCACAGCAGAAGTTCGTGAGCTGCTAAAAACAAGGGATGCTGCCTACAAAGCCAATGACGAAGTGGCACTTAGAGCAGCCAGAATCAACCTGTCCTGAGGCATCAAGCTAGCAAAGTGGGAGTACTCAAAGAAAATTAGTGATCACTTCGCCTGCTCAAGAGATTCTTGGCAAATGTGGCAGGGCATCCAAACCATCATGGATTATAAGGCCCCACCGCGTATGTGTGTTAACGACACCTCTCTGCCAGACGCTCTTAATACCTTCTATGCCAGGTTTGAGACACAGAACAACAAACCAGCATGGAAGACCACCCCCTCGCCAGACAATCAAGTTCTGTACCTGTCTGCAGCTAGTGTGAGAAGGACTCTCACCAAGGTCAACCCACACAAAGCTGCTGGACCAAATAACATACCTGGACGTGTGCTCAGAGTCTGTGCTGACCAGCTGACTGATGTCCTAGTGGACATCTTCAACATCTCCCTGAGCCAAGCTGTTGTGCCACAATGTTTTAAAAATGCCATCATCAGATCTGTCCCCAAGACAGCCACCTCTTCGGAACTCAATGACTACCGCCCAGTGGCACTTACTTCAATCATTATGAAGTGCTTTGAGCGGTTAGTCTTGAGTCACATAAAGAAGCAGCTGCCCCCCAAACTGGACCCTTTACAGTTTGCATATCAATCAAACCGATCAATTGACGATGCAATTTCAATGGCACTCCACCTGACTCTGTCACACCTGGATCATCGCAATGCACATGTAAGAATGCTGTTCATTGACTTTAGCTCAGAATTCAATACTATCATTCCCAGGTAGCTGATCAGTAAGCTGCATTTGCTCGGACTTAACACCTCCACCTGCAACTGGATTCTGGACTTTCTCACTGAAAGACCCCAAACAGTACGGATTGGGAATATAAGATCTAACACCATCACACTGAGCACAGGTGCCCCCAAGGGTTGTGTGCTGAGCCCGCTACTCTTCACGCTGCTGACCCATGATTGCACCTCCAACTCTGACACAAACCACATTATCAAGTTCGCCGATGATACAACAGTAGTGGGACTCATCGAGAATGACGATGATGTGGCGTACAGAGAAGAGGTGGAACGGCTGGCACTGGTGCAAAGGCAATAATCTGTCTCTTAATGTTGAAAAGACAAAAGAGTTGATTGTTGACTTCAGGAAGACCAAGGCTGTCCATCTCCCACTCAGATGGTGTCACAGTAGAGAGAATGAAGAGCACCAAGTTCCTCGGTGTTCATATCACAGAGGACCTGTCCTGGACCAAAAAAACCAGCTATCTTACAAAAAGAGCCCAGCAGCGCCTCTATTTCCTGCGACGACTGAAGAAGGCGCACCTTCCCAAACCCATACTTACCACCTTCTATAGAGGCACCATAGAGAGCGTCCTGACCAGCTGTATCACCGTCTGATATGGAAACTGCCATGCCTCCGACTGCAAAGCCCTTCAAAGGATTTTGCGGACTGCTGAGCACATTATTGGCAGCTCTCTACCCAGTCTGCAGGACATCTACACCTCACGGTGCCTTCATAAAGCCACTAGCATCATGGCTGATCCCCACCACCCCTCCCACCATCTGTGTATTCCTCTTCCATCTGGAAGGTGACTCTGCAGCATCAGGAGCAGGTCTGTGAGTCTGTGCAATAGTTTCTTTCCCTAAGCAGTCCGGCTCCTGAACGCCATGCTGCCCTCCTCCACACTGGACTCTACTCCATACACTCTCTGCATTACATAACATTACATAACACTGTATATATATTCTTCATTTTTTTTTCTTATTTTTCTTTTATAATAGTTATATATATATCTTGTGTATTGCATCTTTTGACCCTGGAGGACGATATTTCGTCCCACTGTGTACTGTAAGTATATTGTTAGGATGACAATAAAGCTCTGCTTGACTTGACTTGACTTGAAATCCGACTCTGGAGTGACCGAAAGGACCTTTTGAGCTCTAACCATGAGATTTACTTCTGGTTGACACCTAGGAAAATTTTAAGATAAAGCCTTTGAATCTCCTGGGGACTTTTCCAGATTGTTGGCTGCAGCAGTCTCAGGTGTCCCTGTGACATTACACCTTATCTCTCTCTTAAAGGACCAGGCAACCCCAATGTAACGTGTCCACCGTAATAGGTGGCAGGTTAACACTCACAACATGCAGAGTCACCCTGCTGCCATGTATCATACTGGGTGAACTAATGTTGCATTTATCAATGGGTGTCAGGGTCCTTATATTTCCTACTTTGGGGTTCCCACTACTGCTTCCGACTGGTGATAATCATTCTCTACTTGTAGAATTGTACTCATTTCTTCTGCCAGTGGACCATTCTTTAAAGCACCTTATGACTTGACTTCTTCAGTCCAATGATATCCCAGCCCTGACTCAGCTCTTCTCCAATATACAAGAAGTACAAAATAGTATGTTATGTTAAATTTCATATACAAAGAAATTCTAGTACAGTTTTATTAGAAACAATCAGTAAAAAATGGAGTAAAATGAAAATTTCATGACCAGCTCTGCTGGTATGGCAGCCTAACAAGATAAGGTGTCAGTTTCTGTGTGACCACTTTGGACACTTTTCTAAAGCACGGGTAGAGGCAGCTCTGCACTCATTCTGTTTTATTGTTATTTTTTTTACTTAAACAGTAATGTTAGTCTTGCTACATCCCTTCATATAGAGTGTCACTTATAATGGGATATAGTGTGTTGCTGTGACCTGTCAAAAGATGTAAGGACATTCAAGAGAGGTGAGGCCATCTCATGATTTGGCCTTCCGTTGAGTGAAAAGATGATTATCGCCTAGTCTTTTAAATATGGTTGACATTTCTGACATTTTCCATAGATATTTTTGCAATAATCAAGAGTTTGCTGCTTTCCTCTATAAAATAATTGCCCCCTTGCTGTGTGATTGGCTCTCCAGGCTTGTTGGCATCTCATTTAATTTTCTTTTGTGATGGCAGTGAGCAGACAGCGACATTAAATAAGTAATGTATACTATGCATTTATTTAGTTATTTATCCATAACTACACGATGCATAAGTGGGAAACTGTTTTATGCAGTGATGCTATGCTTTTAAGTGACAAAATGAATTTGCTTGGCCTTTTTTATTATAAGACATAAAATATTGCAGTAATGCATGTAGATGGCATCATTCTGTTGCAGGGTGACTTTGCCATAGATTCTATAGATTCAGCTATAAGAAAGATTTGTCAGCTATTGAGGTTATATTAAATTGATAGAGGTATTTTCTTAGTTATGTTAAAATGTAGGTCTTTTTATTAGAGCATAGTCAATGGGAGATTCTATTATAACCCCTACCAGCTGAATTTTACATTGAATATATATATATATATAATTCACTAAGGGCACGCACGACAGTGAGCACAAGTAAGATAGAGCCACGCCCGCCAACTCACAGAGCCCTGCCTGCCAACTCTAAGACCATGGGATACCCTCGACAGAGCTCTGCCCGCCAACTCTAACCCTCCTACCGCGTCATGGGATATGCACGACAGAGCCCTGCCCACCAACTCTAACCCTCCTACCACGTCATGGGATACACACGACTGAGCCCCGCCCGCCAACTCTAACTCTCCTCCCGCGTCCACCCTCAAAACCAGTCCCGCCCACACGCAGCAGACACTGCATTTCTCACCAAGCATCTGCAGTATACTTACAAAATAAAGCAAACTCTACATGCAGTGAAAATTTACTTCTCCAGATAGATTCCATGCTCATAACCATAAAACTCTTCACTAAATCATACAAACACATGCATGAAATCGTTCAGTCCAATCCAACAGCATCTGTATGAATGCTTTTCGAGGAAAACCTAGGCAGAATTTACTACGCTACAATGCCCCGACATGTCACACCAATGTTGCAGCGATTTTCGTCGGAGAAGATGGCGAACCGCCTGCCGAAAGGGACATTTGCATCTGTCCCATAGGCAACTCCTGTAGACAGATTTCCAGGCTCAATATGAATTGCAATCCTATGGTTTACCCACTTTTATTCCCTTCCTTAAGGTGATCAGAATTTTTTGGGCCAATCCTGGGACATTATGGCTAGAGGAGCGTAGAATCTACAGATCACGAATAGGGACTCTAAACACTACAGAGTATAAAGCTAAAGCTTATCATGTGATTTCTCGCAAAAGTTGCAGGATGTGGTAAAGCATAACCTCAGTTAAAACGCCTTGCACGTGCACTGAGTTCAAATTATCGTAGTGACTGAACCAACTGAAACCGGGGACGAAATCTTAAACCGGGACAAGACATGGGAACATGTTTCTGAATGGGGACAGTTGTCCGAAAAAGGGGACTGTCCCCAGAAAACGGGGACGGATGGTCACCTGACCTCATGGAGACATTGGCTGGCACAAAGATTTACAACATGTTTCAGATAAAAGAACCGCCAAGTGAAGAAGGCTTTCTCAATGGCAATTTTACGTGTACAGATTAGCAATGAGGAATATATTTAGTATTTTGCACTCCAGCGGTGAACTATTCCAACAGTACGTCGTAGATGCGTATGTTAAAACAAAGGGCGCGCGTCTCAACTATCTCAGATTAGATCAACAAGATTTGCACATGGAACAATACAAAGGACTGTCAGACGCGCTGCAAGCAAACGCTGAAAATAAAAATGTACATGTAGGCAAAATGATCATATTACCGTTCACATTTCCAGGAAGTCCAAGATACATGCAACAAAACTAGCAGGATGCCATGGCCATAGTACATAAATTCGGACAGCCTCATTTATTTATCACTTTCACATGTAATCCTGCTTGGCCGGAAATTCTACATGCACTGTCGGATACCCAAAGACCGGAGCACAGACCTGATATCACACATGCTGTTTACTGTTCACAATAATTCTAACAACCAGTCTTCAGCCACGGTCAGTTGTACGTGGCTTTTTCTAGGGTTAGATCTTTCAACCCATTATCTGTCGTCACCACCAAAACATCTATTCACACCTCCGTCTTTCAAGAAGTATTTATTTCTTCTTGATTTCTGAATTCCTTTCTCACCATTTTCTGTTCCTATTCTAACACCGCCGTATGCTACGGCGGGCTTCAGCTAGTTCGAATTATTTCTTGTCCCACTGACTACAGACTAGTTCCAGTTTATGATTTGCCTTGGAGCTGGTAAGGGCTGGAGGACAAACAGTTTCAAACCGTATGTACAGAATGTACTTAATGTACTAAGTGAAGCCTATGTAAGTTTGCCATTGAGAAATAATACAACTTTTAAGTATATAAAGGAACCAAAGGTTAACATGAGAAAGCTAAGACAGTAATGAAACAGAGAAGAAACCTTTATTCCTTTTTTTGCCTTTTATTCTGGGTGAGTAATAACCTTTTCTTGAATTTTTGTAATTTGCTCCTTTTAAAATTTTCACTAAACCTTTTTAAAATGAATTTTATTAGATTGAAAAATTTAGACTGGATCCTACCTTGCCAACTCAGCTGACTTGATTTTGTTAACCTGGAAAAGACACAGCTACAGCAGCCAACATTAAGTCTTCTGATATTTCGCATTGGATTCATAAATATTTCATGAAATAGTGCCACCACTGCGGTGGGCTGGCACCCTGCCCGAGATTTGTTTCCTGCCTTGCACCCTGTGTTGGCTACGATTGGCTCCAGCAGACCCCCGTGACCCTGTAGTTGGGCTATAGCGGGTTGGATAATGGATGGATGGATAGTGTCACCAACCATAACACAGTTAACATTAGAGTTAGGACTGTCCCCCAGTACTGGGAAAACCAGGCAAACAGCAATGGACATTTCGATTAAATTTACTGAATCGATTCTTTCAAACTTCCTGTTTAAGTGAATTGATTCTTTTGATTAATCTGATATCTAAATATTTAACTTAATAATTTATACATTACTTTTATACACTGTATATGTATGCATGTCTACTGTGGCCTGCAGAGGGTGCTCCAGCTTCCCAAAGCCACCACAGACAGACACCAGGCACAAGTCCAGCACAACAAAGGCTTTTTATCATTCTATGGGAAACTCTTCCTTAAGCATTTCTCACAGTTTGGCAGCAGTTACAAGCACAATAGCACCAATGAAGCACACAACTCTTTGTCTTCCTCTCTATGTCTTCCTTCTCTTTGTCTCAGACTCCTCCTCCTTCCTCTAGCAAGCTTTGTCCTTCTCACTCCTGAATCAGTGGCAGCTGGTTTCTTTTATGCAGTCCCTAGGAGCATTTCCAATACCATGTAGGATTGATCTGGAAGCACGTCTGGGTACATACAGCTCAGGAGTCCCTGCAGAATCCCCTGGTGACACCCGTGGAACCCAACAGGGCTGAGCCACCAAATTTCAATTCCCATGGTGCCCTGTGGTAATCTGTGGTGCCGTAACAACCCAGTGGGGCTGCCACCAAGCGATTCAGTGGAGATAATGCCCTGAGCACATGTTCTTCCCTGGTCCTTGCACTTTGGCAAGGGCACTGGCCGTCCACCACAGTCTATATATATATATACTGTAACTAATATTATTCCTCGTTATTTTATATTTAATTCATTATCTGTAAATATATGATTAGAATTCATTATATATTTAACATGATAATTCATATGCCCTGTTTCTCTGCAAAACCATGATAACACATTTAAATTGTTAATCCATTGGGATTAATATAGTATCTATCTATCTATCTATCTATTTTATGTAAAGCATTTTGAGCTACTTTTTGTATGAAAATGCGCTATATAAATAAATGTTGTTGTTCAATCTATCTATCTATCTATCTATCATATAGTGACTTTCACATCTATCTATCTATCTATCTATCTATCTATCTATCATGTAGTGCCTTTCATATCTATCTATCTATCTATCTATCTATCTATCTATCTATCTATCTATCTATCTATCTATCAATCATGTAGCGCCTTTCATATCTATCTATCTATCTATCTATCTATCTATCTATCTATCTAATTAAAACAAAATGTTACATTTCAGAATCACAAGTTAGTGAGAATTGTGCAACTCATTGATGAATCAAGCGAACGAGAATTGTTAGACTGATTCTCCGGTACTGACTCATTTAAAAATCAGATGAGTCAAGGCTCATGAGTCAGGCGGTTCTGGTGCACTAGCGGATAGTGAAAGACAATAATCCTGTTTAGGTCCACTTGGGAGATTGTTACTCACAAATTGATTCCTACAATTTGCTGAAAAGAGAATCAAAAAGAACAAGTCGTTCACAAATTGCACATCACTACTGGCCAGCTAACGGCCCCCATCAATTTCCATTGGTATCCATTGAGGAGGGAATTTGATACCACAAAGGTGGGTCTTTGAGAATCGTGACCTCAAAAGGGAAACCAAGCTAATCGTCTATAAAGCTGATTTCATTACTACTCTCTTATACAATAGTGAAGCCTGGCTTACAACAGCAACAGCAACAGCAACAACAACAATTTATTTCTTGTTTAGTCGCAATGGGCTTTAACTGGCCCTGTTTTTTTGATAGCCCCACCAGCCTTGACTCCCTGAGAAGAAAAGAAAGAAAAAAGAAAAAACTACTCCAAAAAAAACCCCAAAAACCCTGTAGAGTAAAATGGATGAAATATTGGGAAAGGCAATTCAGAGAGAGACTTCTTTCCAGGTAGGTTAGGCAAGGAAAAGCTGAGACTGAAGGGGCACCTCTTAAAGGAGCGGGCAGACCATTCTACAGTTTAGGGGGGCCTGTAAGTAAATGTTTGACCTCCCACTGTTATTTTAGCAATCCTTGGACTCCAAGAAAGTGACTGCTTCAAAATGGTGTCGCTGCCCCTTAAGAAGCCAGACTGGAAGGGCAGATCTTGGAAGGCCAAGCGACCGTGACCCAGAAGTGACGTCATTAGGTCTGCCAGTCATCAGATCTGTAGGATAGAAAAAGTAAGTGAGATATTAAGCTTCTCCATGACCAGGCTATTGACCAGGAACCTGGATGTTGGATCCATGAGGATGGCCAGGTGTGGATTTTGAACCCTGGATCCTTGAAGGGGATTATCAAGAATTAAATTCTTCTCATTAACACAATTAACATGTATCTTGCAGATCTTCACCAGATGGGGTTTACCATCCTAACTGCTGGAAGCTGAAAACAAAAATCTAAAATTGGATGCCTCCAGCTGGCTTGTGAGGATCATCTCCTCTGATGCTATCAGCCTTGTGCATTATTGATGGTGGCTCACTTGCCTGTCTGTTAAGGTGCTGGTTCTCGTGTGATATGCTAAAGGGTATTAGAAACAGTCTGTGATCCTGGAGAGGCCTCTGTTTACAGTCCTGGCTTTGAAGCTTCTTTCTTCTGCCATGTGATCTCTCCTAAAGCATCAGGGGAGTCACATTCACCCAGTGCACAGATGGCATGGCTTAGACAACCAAAATGTGACAACATGACTGAAACAAACTGACATCAACTCCCATACAGGTGTGTCTATTGGGCTGAAAACCACACACAGACTCTGAATTAACAGTTTCAGCACAGGGTCCAATTTAGTTATACCAGCAACCTGCATAATAATTATAAGGTCTGATGTGTGGAAACAAATAAAATCTAAAGTTAAAAAGAAATTCTAAATAATTTAATTGAAAAGGTCAATTAATTTTAGTAACTTTGACAGACTGGTACAGTTCTAAACAGTGCTAGATTCAAATCCCAGCCTTACCATCAGAAGATCTGCTCTGAGTTGGGCTTGTTTGGCCAGTTGACTGTTTGTAGTATTAAACACTTTTTATGAATATATTTATTTGCATTCTGAGGTTTTGAAAATGTACATTCTGTTTATGACATTTATTTTTCATTTAGACTTAGTTTCAAAGTGTTTAACTTTATTGATTTTGTGGTTATGCAATGACATTGGGACATGTCACATGATCAAGTTAGTCACACTTGTGACATCATGGAAATGACATTATAATTTTGTGAATGCTTTCCTATATATTATCCCTCAATGAATGCTCTGAATATTGACTCTCTTTACTGTAGTTAGTTTTTTTTTTTAATTCAAGCAGACCCTCACACCAGGTTTTGTTTTCTAGTTTCTAACTTTGCTTTGCATTTGACTCCCCCCTTTGATTCTTGGTTGCCTGCTTAATTTTGATCTGCTGATTTTGCCCCTTTGTCATTCTGAACTACCAGTTTGCCTAGTCAAGCATCGCCTGGTCATATTGATTTTTACAATAATTTTTAGGCACGCTATGTGTCCCTTTACACAGTAAATACTATATTTTATTTTTACTTCAACTTGGGTCTGATCACTTCTTCCCACACCAGAAGACAGAATGTTACTCTGTACACCAGACATGTAGTATCTATCTATCTGTTTTACTGCCAGACATGTAGTATCTATCTATCTGTTTTTATCTTTTATGTTTTCTCTCTTGGATTTTATTTTGTGGGTGAGTATAACTCACAAAAGAAAATTTCCCAGGAAAAATATACATTTATGATCAAAACCAGTACCAGTACATTTATCAAGTGTCTCAGAATGACTCCTAGAAATTGCACTAAAATTGTGACTAGTATAAGAAGTAGAGAAGTAGTTATGAGGTGTCCTACACCCACTCCCAGTTAAAAGCAGGAGGGCATGTTTGAGAATGTATGACGCCACAATTAAATGGCACCCCAAGCTGCAAAGTGGTGCTCATAATGATGTTTTGTAGTTTCCTTAGGAAATCATGGTGTATTAAGAATGATTGTATAACAACCACCAAGATGGAAAGACCGAGACACCACAGAAAGAGAGTAAAGTTCGATAACAGATATATTTATTTAACAATGAATGATCCAGAAGGAGGTGTTTCATCTTGCAGTGCACCCTGGATATCATCGAGAGGAGTCGCAGTGTCCAGCGCAATGACAACTCTGGTCTGTACTGGGAACTGAGAAGGACAGCCGCGAGGGCTCGGAGAGCAGATAAAGAGGCGTTTGTTAGAGGAATCTGTGTGCAGGTGACACACCATCTGTGGTCTAGTTACCCACGTCCTGCTTACAGAGGAATCGAAGCATTACGCACATCCAAATCTGTTCCTCGGAGAGTTGCAGTCAGGGCGGCTGATGGAATGGTCCTTAAGGATGACACTGTAGTTGTGACCCACTGGGCTGGTTACTTTGAGAAGATGTACAAAGCTGATCCTCTGGCTAGGACGTTGGATATCTCTGGGTCCATGGTCCTTAAAGGCTGATCCTCCAATTGGCTGTGAACCACCCAGTCTCACTGAGATTGCACAGGTGGTGAACCAGCTGAGGGGAGGAAAGGCTGCAGGGATCAATGGTATTTGGGGTGAACTTCTCCAGGATGGTGGTAAGACTGTCCTCCTGGCATTGCAAGAAATCTTTGTTACCATTTGCGAGACTGGCATCATCCCAACTGACTGGAAAACAGGACTTGTCGTCCCTATCTGGAAAGGGAAGGGTGATCGCCTGGATTACAGCAACTACAGGGGGATAACACTGCTCTCGGTGCCGGGTAAGGTCCTTGCTAGGGTCGTCCTCAATAGGATCCGTGATCACTTGCTCACCTACCACCGACCGGAACAGTTTGGTTTTATGCCTATGAAGTCTACCATCGACCGCATCTTGGCACTGAGGGTTTTCATGGAGCACAAACACGAAAATCGGCAGAGCTTCTTTGCAGCCTTTGTTGATTTTCATAAAACGTTCGAGCTGCCCTGTGGGACATTCTGAGGGTTCATGGGATTCCCTCGAAGTTGCTGGATATCATGGCCGGCCTGTACACTGGTACTGTGAATGCTGTGCAGAGTGGAAGCTGTTTTTCCCAGTTGATTCTGGTTCGTGAGGGGTGTGTTCTGCTCCTACTCTGTTCAATGCTTGTATGGACTGGGTGTTGGGCAAGGTCTTGGGTTCCTGTGTGACATCTGTTGGTAAAGAAATATTCACGGATCTTGACTTTGCTGACGATGCCGTGATCTTCGCGGAGTCAATAGAGGCTCTGATTGGGGCAGTCGAGAGACTGAGCGAGGTTTCTGAGTCTCTGGGCTTGCGAGTGTCCTGATAAAAACCAACATCCAAGCCTTTAATGACCTCTTGGGCACGGCCATCAGCAGTGTGTTTGTTTGCGGAGAGAGTGTCGACCTACTTACCTCGACAATGACATTCATGTCTCTGGTGACTCTTCCTATGAAGTCAGTAGACGGATTGGGAGGACATGGGGTGTCATGAGGTCACTGGAAAGGGGTGTGTGGTGCTCCTGATATCTATGCAAAAGGACGAAGGTCCAAGTGTTTAGAGTCCTGGTGCTTCCGGTCTTGCTATATGGTTGCGAGACATAGATGCTATCCAGTGGCCTGAGATGAAGACTGGACTCCTTTGGTACCGTGTCTCTCGGGAAAATCCTTGGGTACTGTTGGTTTGACTTTGTGTCGAATGAGCGGCTGCTCATCGAGTCCCGAATGAGACACATTTCCTGCATTGTGAGGAAGTGTCAGTTATGGCACTACGGCCATGTGGCGTGTTTTCCCAAGGGTGAACCAGCTTGTAAGATTGTTGGGGACCTGAGTGTCTGCCTGGGGAGTTGCTAACTGGGACCCAGAGTTGTTTCATCGTGTAGTGAGTGCGGCAACGCACTGTACCAGTGCATGCTCCTCAACTTGACTTGACTTGTCTTGATCCAGAGCCATACTTTCAGAAGAATTAGCTTGCTGTTATGGCTTCATAAAGTATCAGTCATGCTTAAACTAGCCAGAACTAGCGTGTTCTGTATCTGAAGATGAGTTCACTCTGCCAGCATTCCTGATCGTCAACCAGTCATGTCCTCCCTTATCTTCTGCAAGGTTCTATTTATCCAGTGCTCTGGGAGTCTCTGCCTGCTTTCTTGAACCTTTCTGGGCTTGTGAAGTGTAATGTTAATGCTTCTGAGATTTGTGAAACACAAAGTTCAGTGTGCCTCTGTCACATTTCGTTGTCAACAACCCTTTCTTTTTTTTATTAATTTTATTGCATTCCATACAAATCAATCAAGTTTTACATAAAGAAAATTTGAGTTAAGAACAAATCGATCCTCACCCCTAAGAGTAAGAGCAAGCCAAACAGCGTGAAATTTAAGACCTACTGTATAAACATATCTAAATTAATAGATTCTCTGTGCTTTATGAGATTATTTTAAAATATTACTGATTAGATCCTGCCATGTTTTGAAAAAGTCTGTACGGATTCTCTAACTGAGTATTTGATTTTTTTCAATTTCAAATAGTATAACACATCAGTTTCCCACTGACTTAAAAGAGGAGAGTTTGGGTTCTTCCAGTTTATCAGGATAAGTCTGTGTGCCAAAAGTGTAGTGAATGCAATCACAATTTGTTTGTCCTTCTCCACTTTAAGCCCATCTGGAAGAACCCCAAACACAGCTGTTAATGGGTTAGGAGGGATTGTGAGTCCAAGGCTGTCTGAAAGGTAATTAAAAATATTCGTCCAGAATGATGTTAATTTGGTGAAGGCCCAGACCATGTGACCCAGTGAGGCTGGAACTAGTTTGCAGCGTTCGCAGGTTGGATCATGCCCTAGAAACATTTTGGAGAGTTTTAGTCGAGACAGATGTGCTCGATATATAATTTTGAGTTGTATAATTGCATGCTTTGCGCATATGGAGCTCGATTGAATTCTCTGAATTGCTATTTTCCACTCCTTTTCTGATATATTAATTGAGAGATCTTTTTCCCAGTGACCTCTTGATCTTTGAAAGGGAGGGATTGTAAAATGATTTTATATATTGTAGAGATGGAGTGTAAATCCTTGAGATTGAGCAATATTTTTTCCAGCATGGATGTGGGTGCAAGATGAGGAAAATCTGGGAGGTTCTGTTTAACAAAGTTCCTGATTTGAAGATAGTGAAAGAAATGTGTTGTTGGAATGTTACATTTGGAATGTAATTGTTCATAGGATGCAAAGACGTTGTCTATATAAATATCTCTAAGCAAGTTAATTCCAAATTTTTTCCAGATATTAAAAACTGGATATTTTTGCGAAGGTTGAAAGAGGTGGTTCTCTTGCAGAGGTGCTACAGACAGAAGCTTCTCCGTCTTCAAATGCTTTCTACATTGGTTCCATATTCTAAGTGAGTGGAGCACAATTGGGTTATTAGTGTATTGCAGATAACATGTGTTTATTGGAGCACCGAGCAAGGAATACAAAGAAGTACTGCAGGATTTTACTTCTATTGCAGACCAAGCCTGTGTATGTTCTTCTATTTGTGTCCAGGTTCTTATCGCCTGTATATTTGGTGCCCAGCAATAAAACTGGAAGTTAGGTAGAGTCATGCCGCCTTTCGCCTTTTGTCTTTGTAGGGTTGCTCTTTGGATGCGTGGATGTTTTGAATTCCAAATAAAGGAGGTTATTGCTGAATCTAATTGCTTAAAGAATGATTTATTAATGTATATTAGAATGTTTTGAAATAAAAAAAGGAGCTTAGAAAGAATATTCATCTTAACAGTGTTAATTCTTCCAGCTAGTGTGAGATGAAGGGTTGACCATCTATGCAAGTCTTGCTTAATTTTTTCCATGTAGACGGCGAAATTTTGCTGATAAAGAGCTTTATGTTTACTTGTGATGTTTACCTCTAGGTATTTAAACTGTTCTGCAATAATAAAAGGTAGAGTATCTAATCTAATATTATAGGCTTAAGAATTCACTGGAAAGAATACACTTTTATTCAGATTAATTCTGAGGCCAGAGATCTTTTGAAATTCTGTGAGTGCTGTTAGGACTGCAGGCACAGAATTTTCTGGTTCCGATATATACAGTACCATATCATCTGCATATAATGAAATTTTCAGTTCTAGTCCTTCAGCGGTGACAGCGGTGACAAGGGGCATCCTTGTCTAGTACCATGTTCTAGTTTAAAGTAGTCTGAGCAAATGTTGTTGATGCAAACTGAAGCTTCTGGGTTAGTATACAGTAATTTGATCCATGCACAAATGTTCAGGCCAAACCCAAACTTCTGCAGTGTAGTAAAAAAGTATTTCCATTCAATCATGTTGAATGCTTTTTCTGCATCTAATGATAATAATATTTCTGGGGTGATTTAGTTGGTGAGTATATTACATTAAACAGGCGTCGAAGATTTGAAGATAAGTGTCGGGCCCGAATAAATCCAGTTTGGTCTTGTGATATTACCGAGGGGAGCACTTTCTCCATCCTTCTAGCTATGATTTTAGAGAGTATTTTAACGTTGTTATTCAGAAGTGAAATTGGTCTGTATGATGCACATTGTAATAAGTCCTTATTTTGTTTTGGAAAACAGTGATTAGTGCTTGGCGAAGGTTTGAGGAAGAGATTGGTTATCTCTGGCTTCTGTAAATGTTGCTAATAGGAGGGGAGCTAGCTGAGCGGAGAATTTCTTGTAAAATTCTGCAGGGTAGCCATCAGGGCCTGCTGCTTTCCCGCCTTGGAGTGACTTTATAGCATCTAGTAATTCTGATAACGCCAGAGGTTTATCAAGTTCCTCCACTAAAAGTGTCTATTTGTGGTATCTGTAATGTATCCAGAAATGCATTAGATTGTGTATTGTCTTCTTTAAACTCAGTAGTATATAGGGATTTATAGTAGTCTCTGAAAGTGTGCATTATATTTTTGTGTTCATGATTTTATCTCCGTTTGTGTTGGTGATTACCGAGATTGCGTTGCGCACTTCTTGCTTGTGAATTTGTTGAGCTAAAAGCTTATTAGCTTTCTCTCCATGTTCATAATAATGATGTCTGGATTTGTAGATTAGTTGTTCAGTTTCTTTAGTTGTCAAGAGGTTTAATTCTGAATGTAGAGCCTGCCTTTTCCTATGTAGAGTCTGCTTGGTAGTCTGGTGTGTTCTTCATCTATTTTAGTAATTTCGCTTTTTATCTCTGCTACTTTCTTGGCTTCGATTTATTTCTGTGGGAAAGATATGAGATAATCTGTCCTCTTAAGAAGGCCTTAAGAGTTTCCCAGAGTATTCCTGCAGAGATCTCGGGGATGTATTTGTCTCTAGAAAGAATTTGATTTGTTTGGATATAAATTCCATACAATTCTCGTCAGCTAATAGAAGCGGGTTGAGGCGCCATCTGCGGGGTGAGTGTATGGGGCTTAGTAATTTTAGCTCCAAGATCATAGGTGCATGGTCAGAAATAACAATAGCATTGTATTCGCAAGATTTAATCATAGGCAAGAAGTTATTGTCTATAAAGAAGTAATCAATCCTTGAGTAGCAATGATGTACTGGTGAGTAGAAAGAATATGTTCTTGAATTTGGGTTTAAAAACCTCCAGGGGTCTGATAAGTTGTGATCAGTTATAAACTTTGTAATTATCTTTGCGTGTTAGATGCGTTCCCCTGTGGAGAAGTCCTATCTAAAAGTGGATTTAGAACACAATTAAAGTCCCCAGCCATTATAACTTTATGAGTGTTCAGATTGGGAATGGATGCAAATAAATTTTGTATAAATTCCTTATCATCAACATTAGGTGCATAAACATTTATCAAAATCATTTTACAGTTAGATAAGTCTCCCATGACCATTACATATCTCCCTTCAGGATCCAATACTACATCTGATGCTACAAATGGTACTGTTCTATGTATGAGAATTCCCACACCTCTAGTTTTCTTTGTAAAACTAGAATGGAACATTTGGCCAGTCCAGTCTTTTTGCAGCCGGAACTGATCCTTGCTTAGTAAGTGGGTTTCCTGTAAAAATACTATTTTAGCATTTAGACCTGTTAGGTGAGAGTACTTTCTTTCTCTTTAATTCATGATTCAGGCCTTTAACATTCCAGCTGACGAAGTTAACTGTCCCATCATGGAGACACTGATTCTGAGTTTTTGATGTCATTTTATAGTCTTAACTGGAAGTGACAATTTCCTATTTCCCCTAGAGTTGTTGCCATGCAGCTTATTATTACATTGGTAGTTATAATTATAAAGATTAAGAGGATAGATTAGGTATAGATCAAGCCTGCTCTCTTTCTTTCCCCCCTTAACCCCCACCCTCCCTTTTTGCTTCCCCAAGTGAGGCTAGAACCCACTTCTCACAGTCCCAGTCCTCTGACATACCCAGAGACAGAGCACGTCCAAAGCAAAACAAGCCCCCACACAGCGGTGTTTTAGGGTTAAAAGATAGAGATATCTATTACCAATATAGTCTAAAAGAAAAAAAAAAAAATTGTGCATTTAAAATATATATAGTCTTCAGCAATCTTAGTGCATTAAGATAATACATCCAGACAATAAACCGGGGGATAGTGTTGGAAATCTTGTCCAAAATAAGCATAATAAGTCTTAATGTAATAATAGCAATAACCATAAACCAAGGGTTTGATGTTAAACAGTCTCGTTTAGGGTAGGGATAAAAAATAAAAATAAAAAAAGTAATTAAGCACAATAAAACATAGACAGATAGCACCCTAGTAATACTAAGTAATAATGAGAATATATGATGATAAAAACCCGTATTTTAAACAAAAAGATCAGACAGTAGATTATTAGTCCTTGCTATATATCATTAACGGCCATGACTCACTATTATGTATCAGAATAGTCCCGGGATCAGCTTTCTTAATTCCTTTTCTGCTTCTTCCTTGCTAGCGAAGAAATAGAATTGACTTTGCAATTCAACTTTCAGTTTGGCTGGATACAAGAGGCTGTATTTGACGTTGGCTTGCCGTAACCACTGTTTAATGTTGTAGAAGGCTGCGCGTTTAGTAGCTGTTGCTGGAGAGAAGTCAGGGAAGATATGAATGCGGTTATTCTCATATATAATATCTTGCTTGTCTCTGAGGAGTGCCATCACCTTTAGCTTAAATGATAATCTTTCAAAGCGAATAATAAAAGATCTGGATCGAATGGTATTTGATCCGCATACGCGATAAGCCGCTGCTATCTCAGATTCTGCTTTAAAGTCCTCCCCGATTATTTTAGAGAAGACTTCAGCTGCGAATTTAACTGGGTTTAGACTTTTGCGATTTTCAGGCAGACCTTCAATTCTGACATTATACCTTCTGCTTCCATCTTCCAAAGCAGCCAGTCTGTCTCCGAGATTTTTGCATTCAGAGCTGACATTTTCTGTTTTTTCTTCGGCACTGGCAGCTAAATTTTCGGCTATTTCAATCCTAGTCGTGAATGTCTCCTTGAGATCCTCCAATTGATCAGTAAGCGTTTCAGTTTTACCCAGCACCTGTCGCATCTCCAGTACGCATTTATTGTTGCAGCCTTTCATTTGCCTGTTGCAGCATCAGCCCCTGCGGTTCGTTTGCTTGTTGCAACTCTTGTTTCAATTCCTGTTTCAATTCCAGCAACTCCTGTTTCATTTCCTGTCTCAGTTTCTCATGTGCCTTGGCTCTTGCTTTCTCATTTGCCTTCTTGCTTTTCTTTATATCTTGTATGAGCTCAGCAAACATCACCTTCAGCTCAGACATTTCAATTGTGCTTTCTTGTGCCGTAGGTAAAGCGGCAGGCTCTACTGTAGCCGGTGTCCCTGCTATTCCCGGCTCGCGTGGAGTAATTGAAGCCGCGGACCGCAAGGCCTTCTCCAGTTTCAGGTGTTCTTCTCCGATCGGCGAGCTATCGAGATCTGCACTCATGATCGTACATTCGCTCCCCTTTTCACTCTCAGCTGGCGACGATGTAGCGGACCGTGGTCCCGAGGAGTCTGTACCTTCGCCCATCTGATCCAGGTCAGTCTCTGAAAGGCTGTATCTTGAACTAGGCCTTGCTAATCTTAGTTTGGGTGCAGCTTTAGTTTTTGGTTCTTTCGGACCCTCTTTCTTGTTGGCCATGTTTATATATGCTTACATATACTGTAGCAGTCTCCTTGGATTGAACAGATACGGGATTTTTCAGGAAAATAAGTAAATAATATGAAAAATAACACCGCTGCTAGCGGAGCTCCACTTCAGATGTCCATCTCTCGCATCGGATGAGACCAAAAGTTCCGTCAACAACCCTTTCAGCCTCACTTATTTTCAGGGTAACATGCTGGCTACAGTTCCAAGACCACCTGTGTGCTCATATATGCATGCTCATCCACATTTGGACAATGATCTTTACGAGCATGCCGATTTGTATGAATGCAGCTTGCTTGCTTATGAAACATGGAGTCATGGGCAAATGTATAAATTTGTGTGTTACCTCATGTGATATTAGGGCAATCAGAGTTCCGAGAAATGGTTGTGACATTTCCAAATCATTGTTTTTTCAAACTTGCATTTTTTATGTAACACAGCCAGCACTTTAATTTCAACAAACAGGGCAATTGTACCTCACATAGATGGATTGATCTTATAACATACATAAGATTTATTACAAATATTATTCCATCTCTGTTAAATCTATATCTTTTTAGAAATTCATTGTTGTCCAGCATTTCCAAAATATTCAGCCTTTCTCAGGATGTGTGTGTCGATCAGTGCCTGAATGACATCTTCTGACAGTTTTTAGCAAGTTAGGACAGCTCATCTATCTATCTATTATATAGTGCCTTATCTATCTATCTATCTATGATATTGTGTCTTTCATTTCTATCTATCTATCTATCTATCTATGATATAGTGTCTTTCATTTCTATCTATCTATCTATCTATGATATAGTGTCTTTCATATCTATCTATCTATCTATATATATATCTAAAGTGCCCGGACTCACTGACATGTTGCCCTCACTTCCACTATCTTCTGGCAAGGACCATACTTCATTAACCACATAGCTCCACTGGTAAGATTTAAGCACCACCAAACTTGGAGTTAAAACTCTGAGGTGACATTTGCTAGTCAGTACTTTCCAATTTGAAATACACGATGCAGTATTTAAATTCCAGGCAGATGGTACTTTGTGTGTCATTTGGGGTGATCTGCAGGATGCACTTACAGCATCTCACAGCAGACAGTAAGCCCTAATATAAGGAGTGTGGGGTGAACGGAGGAGACTGGAGTTTATGGATGATTAAGAGTGAACTATAATAAGCTGATTGAAATGCTTGTCACTTTTCTCCCTGTTCACATGTAAGAGACTTTATCTGTCCAAGCTGGGAGAGGATCAGTAAAGTTGGCACCTTTACACAATAGTTAAGCTATTGTGGTTTGGCTGAGCACAGAGTAAAGTCCCATTACCTGCCAAGGATTGGCTGAGCAAAGTCTAGGCTTTCTCAGTGGCACGTAGTGTTCCTATCAGGTCAGTCTGGTTACTGGTTTCTGAAAACTAACTTGCTATATTCAAGAAATTTGGGGTTAGAAAAACAGTTGTATTTGGTGGCATATGTGATGTCGTGTATTTACACAAGTGACAGCCGGTTCTCTCCCCCTCTCTTTCTCTCTCCCCCTCTCGCTGTATCTCTGAAGGCACCATTAATCCAGTGGACTCTCAGGCTGATTTTACCCTGACAAGTCACTTCGTTTCACTCCATTACTCACAATGGTTTATGAGTTTGAGGAGTGCAGGGAGGGCAACACCATCCTAGTCTTCACCTTCATTTTAAGATTTAATCTTTACTTCCTCACCTTCAATCATGCCTAATGGGCTTTCTGGCACAAATTCAACATGTAGCTCATAAAGGACCATGACAGAACATTTTTTTCCAATCCCTTTAGCATAACACACTCCAATAAAAGCAAAAAATAAAACCAAGGAAGTGCCTGGTATAGCGCAGCATTGCACGTCATCACTTAACCTCTTCATACTCTAGTGGTATAATGAGACTGGATCAGATGCGCTATTAAGAGGTTTTAGAGTACGGCCTTGATAACTTATTGAAATTATACCTTATGCAGCACTTTTACGCCAGCGAGGCTAGAGAAATCTTCCTCATTGATTAGGTTTTTTAACACCCACTGCTTACGTGTCCATCTAAATTAATTTCATCCATTCATATTTAATACTTGCTTTCTCCTTCACTGGGTCATTGGAATTCCCAGACCCAGACTCATTCATACCAGTCCTGTAGAGAAGGTTCTAGCCAACTGAGCTTTCAAGACTTTGGGCATCTTGGATGAAACCAGAGTATCTTAACATAGGGAAAGTGTACATACTCTACAAGAATAGCATCCAGGCAGGGAAGCAGGCAGAGATTCTGGGTACCCAGTCATAACAATAATTTGAAAATATTATAAAACTTGAGCCCTGTAGACAGTTTCATATCTCCTGCATCTACACATATTAATAAATCTTACTGTGGTGATTGAAAAGGTCCCATTAACAAGTTCAAGGGTTCTCATTGCAGAGCAGCATCTTTAAATTGCTCCATATGAATAGGTAGGTGGCTATGTTTGTGAGCCCCCTGCACAAGACTAATGTTCTGTCCACCATCCATTTCAACATCTAAGATGTTAATTTTCTTAATAAATTCGGTGTGAATGATGGTTGGGAGTGCTCCTCTTTGATTTATACCCAGAATGAGACCAAGGGAGATTTGCTATATTTATACAAAGCACATAAGGAGTGTTACAGCATTTTAATAAAGCTGCTCAATTCTAATCAGTCAGGATTCAAGAAAGGCCACTTTACAGAGACAGTTCTACTCACTGTTGTCAACACATTATGGCAGGCCAGAGCTACCAAACTGTCATCTGTGCTCATCCTGCTAGATCTCTCCTCAGCCTTTGACACAGTTGAAGATCCTCTTTCCTAACTTATCTGACCTTGGCATCACTGGGACTGCCCTATTCTTGGACAGATTATACCAAGTATCCTGGCATAGAGAGACGTCAAGGGCACAGCAGGTGAGCATGGGGCGCATCCCAAGGATCGGTGCTGGGCCCTATCCTTTGCTCCTTTTACAACTCTTCACTAGCTACTATCAACCAGTCCCATTGCCGGTTGGTACACAGTCTTGGGATAGTGATTGAGGACCAGCTCTCCTTCAAGGACCACGTTGCTATGGTGTCTCGGCCTTATTGATTCATTCCATACAATATCTTCAAGATCAGGCTATATCTGACGGAGTGTTTAACACAACTCCTGGTCTAGGATCTGGTCTTGCTATGGCTGGACTACTGCAACTCTTTGCTAAGAAGGAGAGCCACCAAGTGTCACCAAGCCACTATAGATGATTCAAAATGCAGCAGCACAACCAGTGTTCAGCCATCTGAGGTGGGCATATGTCACTCTTCTCTTCATAATACTACACAGGCTTCCTGTAAGGTCTGGTGTTAAATTTACATCCTTGATGTTTGCCTACAGAGTAGTCAGTAGGTCTACATATAAACAAAGATATTTATGAGATCCTATGCTCCTTCTTGACCACTCAGGTCTGCTAATGAATGGTGTCTGGTCATGCTGCATCTGCATTGCATGAAATCTCAGTCCAGACCCTTTTCACATGTACCTCTTGGCTGGTTGAATGATCTGCTCAACCTCATTTGAAACTCTGACTCTCTGAATGTGTTTGAGAAGCATTTAAAGACTCTCTTCTTTAGTGAATTTCTGTATATCTAATAGCGCCTCGGTTTTGCTACTAAGGAGGTGCAATTATCTTGCATTTTGTTCTGAACTCTTCACTTGTGGTGATCAATTTTGTAACAGTGTCCGATCATGCTTGTTCCCAAGACTGATGCTTACTTGATTATATTAACATCTATTATAAGGTGCTTGGTTAAAAGTGTCTGCTAAGCAAATAAATGTACTGTAAATATTAATGAAAATGTATTAAATTCCCAAAGAATGGGACATCTAACATCTCCTTATCATCAGTTAACATCTCCTGTTCCTACACAGGTTAGTCCTCTGAAAAACTAGTCTTTTCTAAACCGAAGCTCATGAAATTTTGCTTGTATATTATAATTGATACAACTTAAAATTTTGACTTTAAAGCTTATCAAAAGTTTCATCGAAAAATGGGGTGCTAATAAGAGGACGGAACACAAAACCAAAACTGTGTTATTACACCATAATGGATCAGCTGATGATAATGAATTCGCTAATTCAATTAAAACAATGGCCTTGTATTGGGGGGTGGCCAGCACAAAAAACATACATCACTCAAAAATGGTCATGTGTACATTCACAAAATGTTATATTTACATTATTGTTCATGCTATGCAAAATTAAGGCTTCATGGCTTTTCAAGAATTCCACTGGGGAGTCGTAATGGGAGGTCCAACACAACAAAAACCAGGCAGTACTCCCAAAGAGCTGAGGTGATGTTCAGTAAACTTTTTATATATATAAAAATATATATATATATATCTTGGGTCACAGATATTTATATATATATCTTGGGTCACAGATTTGCACAGAGACACAGAAGGTCGTAGAAAAAAAAGAAGGATTTTTATTCAGACACCGCAAACACATGAGCTTAAACGTGCTCCATGACAAGTCAGATATAACAGTTCCGCTAGGAGCAGAGAGAGATAAAAGCAAACAATCAATTCCCAAACTGACAGGCGCAAGGCTTATAAGTCGGCGGAGTACCGCGAGGCTTGTATTACGCGTTATAGTGCAAGGATAAGGAGCAATGTGTAGTCAGTGTTTCAGGGTTTGTGGTTTTCCCAGGGCGTCTGTCTCTATTTGGGGTGCGATCAGCCCTCCAGCTCACACTCTCCCTCAGCTTTATTCACATTCCTGTGAATCAAGCGACTCTCTGTACTAGGTTCATTTAGTCGTGATAATACATCTGCGTTGACGTGTTCAGAACCTGGTCGGTGCTTTACTGTGAAACTGTAAGGTTGTAAACCCAGAAACCATCTCATTAGACGAGAGTTTGTATCTTTCTGTCGGTACAACCACTGGAGTGGAGCATGATCAGTTACCAAAGTGAAGTTTCGTCCCCACAAGTAATAGCGCGCTTCCACAGCCCACTAATTGCCAAGCATTCTTTCTCAATTGTAGAATAATTGCGTTCCCTAGGAAGTAATTTCCTACTCAAATATGTGATTGGATGTTCTTCTCCATCAAAAATTTGTGACAGGACTGCGCCCACACCAAATGCACTTGCGTCTGTTTGCAAGATAAAATCTTTTGTGAAATCCGGGTTCCTTAGAACCGGGTAAGAAGACAATGCTTTTTTTAAATCGTTGAAAGAACGTTCGCAATTTTCTGTCCACAGGACAGGTCGGTTTTTTCTGCCTCTAGTAAGTTCTGTAAGAGGAGCAGCTCTATGTGCAAAATTTGGAATGAATTTTCTGTAGTAACCAGCGAGTCCCAGAAAGCGCGTACTTGTTTCTGTGTCTCAGGTCTCGGGTAAACAAGCATTTCTTCTATTTTCCTTAATTGTGGCCTAAGTAAACCCTTGCCCATAGAATAGCCTAAGTAATGAGTCTCGGACATGCCTAGTTTACATTTCTTAGGGTTAGCAGTAAGGCCAGCCTGTCTCAAGCTTTCAAGAACGGCTTGAAGCCGCTCTAAGTGTGTTTTCCAATCATTGCTAAAAATCACGACATCGTCAAGGTATGCCCCAGCATATTCAGAGTGAGGACGTAGGATCTGATCCATCATACGCTGAAAAGTTAGAGGTGCCCGTGAAGACCAAACGGGAGTCTTGTAAATTCATAGAGTCCGTCAGGAGTCGCAAATGCCGTTTTCTCACAACTGCTAGCCTCTAAAGGCACCTGCCAATAGCCTTTCGTGAGATCTAGCGTGGAGATATAGCTCGCCTGACCCAGTTTTTCCAACAGTTCATCGACACGGGCATGGGATAAGCATCAATTTAGAGACCTTATTCAAGCGTCTGAAATCGATACAGAACCGAACCGAACCGTCTTGCTTTGGGACTAATACGACTGGGCTGCACCAGTCACTTTTACTTTCACGAATTACACCCAGTGTCAGCATCTTTTTACCTCTTCGACAATATTTCGCGCTTCGGTATCCGAACGGCCGCATCTGTACGCGAACATCAGGTGCAGTGGTAATTTTATGTTTTGTAATGTTAGTCTTGCCTGGTAAATCTGAAAAGACATCAGTGTTCCGTTCTATCAAAGATAACAGTTCTGTCTTTTGCGTGTCAGTAAGATCGTTACCAATGGTAACATCGGACTGAGAAACAGCAGCCAAGGAAGTGTTAACCTCTTGTCGGTCGTGCCATTCCTTCAAGAGGTTAATGTGTAAAATCTGGATTGGTTTGCGCCGCCGGTATTCTAACCTTGTAATTTACGGACTCATACGCTCCTCAATAATGGCGGGCCCTGCCATTTAGCTAAGAATTTGTGTGGATCCGAGGGAACCAGTACCAAAACACGATCGCCAGGTTTGAACTCACGGAGCTTGCTGCCCTATCGTAAAGACGCTTCTGAGTTTCCTGTTCTCGTTGTTGGTGTTCCACAGCAATAGAGGAAAGCATAGAAATTCTGTCTTGCAACGAAATTAGTCGATCTGCAAAGCTTGGACCCTTAGCTGCTCTCTCGTTTCCTATCCATTCCTCACATACCACATCCAGGATGCCTCGCGGCCGCCTGCCGAATAACAACTCGAAGGGACTCAAGCCAGTGGACGCCTGTGGTGATTCTCGCACGCGCACAAAACAAACGGTAGGACAGTGTTCCATGTTGTGGGATCATTATGAGCAACTCGCCTGATCATCTGTTTCAATGTTTTGTTAAATCGCCGGTTAAACCATTCGTTTGAGGATGGTAAACAGTAGTACTCAATTTCTTAATAGCAAAGCTGTCACACAATTGTTTCATCACGAGAAGTGAAAGGTGTGCCCTGATCAGTTAAGATTTCTCTAGGGATACCAATACGAGTAAAAGTTTCACATAGTGCTTTGGCTACAGCCAAGAGTTGGCCTTTTCAGCGATCATTTCTGGATATCGTGTCGCATAATCAACCAACACCAGCAAATATTGGTACCCATCCTTAGTCTTAGGTAATGGTCCCACAATATCTAATCCCACACGCTGAAAGGGAACTTCCAATATGGGCATAGGACAAAGGGGAGCCCGAGGAGGCTTATAAGCAGAGACGATCTGGCAGTCTGGACATGAAGTACAAAATCGTTCAACATCTTTTCCCATATTAAGCCAATAAAATCGTTTTGATAACCGGTCTCTAGTTTTGTCGGCACCGAGGTGCCCAAGATGTGTGAATGTGCCAGATGCAAAACAGTTTCCCTATGTGCTTCAGGTACCACCAGTTGTTCAATAAATTCCCCCTCCAAATGATCTGAGATCACTCTGAAAAGGCAACCGTCCTTTTCTATAAAGTGTGGGGTTTTCACACCCCGAATTACGCTCTTGGTAATAAGAGTCATTAGCAGGGCGAGCCTGTTTAAATGCATATTCTAATGAGCTATCAGTATGCTGCAAACGCACAAAATCTGATTGTTCGTTAACACTCGGTTTGTGTTCGAGGCGTTTGCAATCTGGGAAGATGTAGAAGGAGCAGCCCATTCTGGAAGATTGTCGGGGGTGACCTCCTCCGTCTCGCTGGAGAGATCGGGTTCAATATCTAAGTTGGGCTCTAGATTTTCCCGGCCGCTACCAGTTCTTCGTCTTGGATTTCTTCTTCTTCTCCCCCCCCACCAAGTTCATTAGTGGACTGGACTACTGGTCCCTTACATTTATTAATCAGTTTCGAAAAAGGGCATTTCTCCGTCCTATGAGTAATGGCCAAGGGCACGAGTCAAACGGCAGACCAAACCTTAAAGTGGCGCCCTATAAGTTAAAGGAAGAAGTAAAGTCTGATAATCTTTAACATCACCATGTACACAGCGTATTTTTACAGTCTCACAGTCTCTAAGGCATTGTTCATTAAGACAGTCTCGTCTCACAATACAAAGGTCACTTCGCGAATCTAACAATGCTGAGATTTCTCTGTGTCCCAATTTCACCGAGATCAACAAGCCATCTTTTCCATCCGGATATGTAATAGTTGAGCAACAAATCTCGCCAGTCCAATCCCATTGAATGAGCTGGAGACAAGCACAATCTCTTGCCAAATGGCCGAGCTGATCACATCGGAAACATCTACGGTCGGCTCCGTTTCGAAATATCCTCTCGACGTCCACGTCGGCGTGCTCTGTAGCCTCCACGGTCTTGTCGACCGCTGTTGCCGCTGTCTCCCCAGAAACAGGCGTCCCATCTACGACTGGATTTCCCGGGGTCCTACCTGACCCCATTAGATTTTCAGGTCCTGCAGCTTGTCGATCGAAGCGAGAATGTCCTGGACGTTCGTTCACAGGTTGCGAAGCAGCACGAAATCCACCGCTCTTTCTCCAAGTGGACTGTGAACCCTCTAATCGTCTGGACATAATCGTTAATGATTTAATATCATGGCGTAGAAATTCATCTCGAAGAACTTCAGGTATGCCGGCCAGTAATATATTCACGACAACTGTTTCCATTACGTCTCCTTCAAACCAACAGTGCACTTTATGTATCAAATCTTGAATTTGCGCACGGATTGGGTCATCCATGTTTAGTTTCCAGTCTTTAAGTGCAAATGTTTTAGACTTCTGAAATAAGTCTTGCGCATCCATCTGTGCAACCACTCCTGGTACCACTTGTCACGCTTGGGTCACAGATTTGCACAGAGACACAGAAGGTCGTAGAAAAAAAAAGAAGGATTTTTATTCAGACACCGCAAACACATGAGCTTAAACGTGCTCCATGACAAGTCAGATATAACAGTTCCGCTAGGAGCAGAGAGAGATAAAAGCAAACAATCAATTCCCAAACTGACAGGCGCAAGGCTTATAAGTCGGGAGTACCGCGAGGCTTGTATTACGCGTTATAGTGCAAGGATAAGGAGCAATGTGTAGTCAGTGTTTCAGGGTTTGTGGTTTTCCCAGGGGCGTCTGTCTCTATTTGGGGTGCGATCAGCCCTCCAGCTCACAATATATTGCACTTAATTCATCTTAACATGTAGAGTTTATGGAGTTTTAAATGCGGCATCATGAATGGTGTTCATTAATGGGAACAACAGAAAATCTAATAGTTTTATCAACCTTATATGCTCTATGAACGGTTCAACTATTCAAGCTGCCATCCAGTTTATTAATGTGGGATTACACATTTAGTCCTGAAACCACAGTAAGCCATGAAATACAAAGAAGTGGCATTCAGGGTCCCAAACGAGCAGTGAGGTATCACACTTTTGGAATACACTCATAAAATGATCACATTCTCGACTTCGATTGATAGAGAGGTAAGTGAAGATGGCGGATGGAATAGCCAGCAATTACAAAAGGGTCAACATTTAAAAAAAAAAACACTTCAATATTTGCTTTCTTACCTTAAGCCATTACACAAATATTCCCAGGCAATGCTGGATACCCTAGATGATGACCCTGGAAATCTAAAGCCTGTCTTGTTACCTCCCTTAATGGTAGTTTTTGGGTTAGTACCTTCTGGTAGGCAGAAGTTAATTTAAGGGTATTGCAAGGTATATTTTTTAAACTAATTTCACAGTCAATTTGCCTTTCAGATGGTGATTTTATAGAGTTACAGTAGATTGAGAGGTTCTTGGTTGCTTTTTGGATTTTTGAGTATTGCTTATCTTGTTTTTGAGAAGACAAACACTATGTTTGGTTTTCAGAGATTGTTCTTTGTCATTCTTTCTTCCTGTTTAAGTTATTCTTCTTGAAAATTGCTACTTTGTTTTATCCCAGTAATTCACCTGAATCTTATTAAGTTACTTTGATTCTGTTTTTCCTTATTTAATACAATTCTGTTCAATTGCCTTTAATGGTTCACAAGAGCTCTCCAAGCATTGCATAACAGAATCAATCAAGTCACACACTCAGAGACCTGTTAAAAAGTGCTTGCCTTTATTAAGCTGTGTCTTCAGAGTAGCTGTAGGGCTTCAGTTTGAGTAGTTAAAAAAGTCAAAGCATATTACTAACAAAAATTAGTGCCTAAAGTGAAAAGTCATTTAATTAAATAAGTAGAAGGCCTAAAATCTGAGAATCACATAATGAACTGAAAAGAAGCTAAGCTGACCCTTCAGTGGCAAGCAGTTAGACACCTGCAGCTCTTATAGGCTCAGGTGATGACTGACTAATTAGTGTTGCTAGGCAACAGCAATCAAAGGGTGGTGTGAATAAGATGGAGGAGTGACAAAGGGAAGAGAATGTGACTCGTATAGGCCACACTGCGAGCCAATGGTGGCCTTGTAATGATAATCTTGTAATTATTGGTTCAGCAGTCTGGACAGCAACCCACTCATAGCCATAAGAATGTGACGCTCAGCAAGTCCACAATTCATGATAATTCCCATAATGTAATATAATCATATATTGCTGTCTTTGACAGACAGATAGATAGATAGATAGATATGAAAGACACTATATAATAGATAGATAGATAGATAGATAGGTTTTTCTCTTTTGTTTTCTTCTTCTTCTTTCGGCTGCTCCCATTAGGGGTTGCCACAGTGGATCTTCCCAGCATCTCACAACAACAACAACAACAACATTTATTTATATAGCACATTTTCATACAAAAAGTAGATCAAAGAGCTTTACATAATGAAGAATAGGAAAATAAAAGACACAGTAAGAAAATAAAATAAGTCAACATTAATTAACATAGAATAAGAGTAAGGTCCGATGGCCAGGGTGTACAGAAAAAACAAAAAAACTCCAGACGGCTGGAGAAAAAAATAAAATCTGTAGGGATTCCAGACCATTAGACTGCCCAGTCCCCTCTGCGCATTCTACCTAACATAAATGAAACAGTCCTCTTTGGATTTAGGGTTCTCACGGAAGGACTTGATGATGATGGTCACATAGACTTCTGGCTTTTGATCCATCCATCATTGTTGGAGCATCATGATGCTTTGAGTAGGTGGTGGTGGCGCAGGCCGCCACCACAAAGAAACCAGAAAAAGAAACAGAAGAGAGAGTAGGGGTCAGTATGACCTCTCCTCTGCCTCTCTGACTTTAATAATAACAAGAATAATACATTTTATTTATATACCGCCTTTCCTATGCTGAAGGCGCTTCACAGAGCCTATATGTAACATTAGATACAAATGTTTTCCTGAATAGAACAATGAAACAGATAACAAAGCGTTAAATAGAATAAAGGACAATAAACCAGAGTAAAATACTAAATTGTAATTAGTAAAAACCTAATTTGTGATATAACAGACACACAAGTTATCCTGAGCACCTGGACAGAGAGGTAAACTGAAAGAATGGGCAGAATGTTAAGTTAAGTTTAAAGCCTCCTTAAACAGATGAGTTTTAAGTTGTTTTTTAAAAGAATGAATGGAGTCAGCTGATCTAATTAATTTCGGGATGTCATTCCAAAGTGCTATGGAGTTGAAGGCCCTGCTGTCACCCATAGAGTGCAGGTTAGTGTGAGGCACAACAAGATTACCAGAATTAGAGGACCTTAGTAGGCGAACAGGAGCATTAGTGATTTAGAAGGCCATTCAAAGCTTTGTAGGTTATTAATAGAATTTTATATTCAATCCTGTAAGACACAGGGAGCCAGTGAAGGTGAAGTGCTTTGTCTCCAAGACGTCCAACCTGAGCTGACCCTCTAATGTCCTCAGTTCTAATCCTGTCCATCATCGTCACACCCAATGCAAATCTTAACATCTTTAACTCTGCCACCTCCAGCTCAGTCTCCTGTTTTTTAGTCAGTGTGAAGGGGAAAATTGGGCTTTTTACAGAAATTAAACAAATAAATAATATTACCATATTATGACAAACAAACCCCTCTCAAATACAAAACAGAATAACTATAAGGAAATAAAACTGAAAAGAAAGAAAACTTCTGCCTTGTCAGTCCCAGTGAAGTGTTATGCAGGCATATTGCTATTGGTATAAAGGACTCCTATTTGCGTTTCTTGACTCACTTCTGCTGAATGATTCATTGGCTGAAAGTCCTCTGTGTTAGTGGGTCAGACAGAGGAGGTACAGCATTGTTCATAATGTCACTCAATTCTGTTTGAATTTTCTCCTCCTGTACTACCTCCAGGGGTCCAGAGTGTTTCCCATAACTGAGGCCTTTGTTTTAATTACCGTGTGATTCGGTGGACCTCTCTTGAAGTGATGTTACCAGACCAGCACACCGCAGTACACAAATCCCACTGGCCATCACAGAGTTAATAATAACAATAATAGTAATAATTATTAATAATTTGTTTAGCCCTTTTTGCTTCACAAAGTGCTTTACATAGACAGACAAGAACCACCACCACCAATGTGTAGCACCCACCTAGATGTACAACAGCAGCCATTATTGCACCAGTTAGAGTCACCACACATTAGCTAGGAAACACAACTCCTGCTCACCTCACCAACCAACCTCAGCAACCTTAGCTTTCTCTAGATTGTCTCCCATTCAAGTACTGACTGGGCCCAAATATGCTTAACTTTAGGTGGATGACCTGTTCTGAAGCACAGGTGGTATGCCTGTGGTCTCCTAAGGAGACAGAGCCTTCCTTGCCCTTCTTTATATAGTTACTTGGTGCTATGAGACCAGTCCAACCTGTCCTTAATAATGAATGAACAGTGGATGTTTGGTATGATGAAAGCCAATACCCAGTTCCTTGGTTTTGCTGATTTTAAATTGCAGACAATTCCCTTTGCACCAAGAAACAATGTGTACCACCTGACTCCTCTACTCTGCCTCATCCCCCATATCAATGCACCCAATAAGTGCAGAATCATCTGAGAATTTCTGCAAGAGATGTGACCTGCTGCTATATTTATAGTCAGTGGTGTACAGAGTGAAGAGAAAAGGAGACAGGCCTGTTCCTTGTGGTGCTCCAGTGTTGCTCATGCAGTCCTTGAGTCTCCCAAACTGCGGTCTGACCAACATTTAGTCCATTATCCAGGACACCAGGGGCTCATCCACCTGCATATCTCTGAGTTTACCCCTAAACAGGAATGGCTGGATAGTACTGAAGGCACTGGAGAAATCAAAAAACAGAATCCTCACAGTACTGCCAGCTTTGTCCAGCCTTGTGGAACAGATAGATAATTGCATCTTCAACTCCAATCTTTGCCCAGTTGATCTATCTGTCGTATAGTCCAGGTCCAGCCTCTCAAATGTCTTCATGATGTGAGAACTAAGTTAGTTGTTTTAGCTACAGGTATGAATGTATTGAAAACACGTCATGTGTAACACTGTGCCAGGATTTTATTGCAGGCTTGAGTGAACAGCTACTGTGATGCTAAGGATATAAAAAAACAGCACATCACCATTCATCTGGTGGCAGAACACTGGCGACAACACGCATCCTGTGCACCACCGTCACTATTGTAATTGTGTAACCTCAGACAACCAGGCGCTGCACCAGGCGCAGCCATAAATACCAGACTCTCAGTTTATGGGGGTGAGAGTTCATTTATTAAATGAGCCATCAAAAACCAGAGAGAAATGTTTTCTTAAGCCGTGGGGATGTTAAGGCGTACATTTAAAATAGATTTCTATGACAATTTTAGCTTTAAATAATCCAAGTAATGTGGACTGAGTGCTTTTACCACATGAAATTGAAATTAGGAAATGTATCATTTTTCATTCCAAAAGGAGGTGTTTGAATTATGGTTATGATTTTTTTTAAAAAAAGGAATACCACAGACTCAGCATAATTTCCTGAAAAATGTAAGTATTTTTAGGGTAGCAGTTTCTGTGACTCTGAACTGAATTAGGTCGGATCCTTAAGGTTAACTGAATGGGCGAAGCAGGTTCAGTTTTTTGAAAGCAGTTGTGAATGTGTATTACAATAAGGGGTGGGGTTGCGTACTACTAGACCAGACCAGAGCTACCAGACACCGAAGCTAAGGAGTAAACAGCTTACATTGAAGACTGATTACAGATTCTGGATAGCAGCACACAATAATTAGTGCCTTCTGCTCTAGCAATCACCCTTCTCTACACCCTCCTTCCTCTGATCTCCTTCTGTTTCCACCGAATTCTGTCACTATGCTAGTTGAGCTCTCGTCAGTGCTACATTGCCAACTCCAAAAATCTCAGACTGAGGAACAGACATGACCCAATTCATCAGGCACTCGCCCTCTGGACTCTAACAAAATATATCCAACAGGGGGCACTAGCTCCCTTGTTGGAATGAATTCTTTTGTAATTGCGGCATGTTACATAACCCGAAACTAGACAGATATAATATAAAAAGGCAATACCCCTCTCTTAGTGATACGGCGGTAAGAAATCACATAGGAGAAATAACTAAGCTTTCTTTAATGATGGTTTATGTGGCATAACAGACTAAGGAAACCATGACAAGACCTTCCGGAATGGGGGCCAGATGTATAGAGTCTGCCATTTTCATCGCTGGAAGGATTTTCCAGATCAGATGACGTTATCTCCCATTCATACGTCGGCTTCAAAGGTGTGCCAGGCAATGTTCCAAGGTTTTATATTCTTTCTTCATGTGCCTGCCCCCACTTCGGTGAATCATGTCTTTCCAAACAAGGCAAAGAGGATTCAGTTTCATGCTGACTTTGACACACAAAAATAGCATACAATGCCCATTTCACAGTTGTCCCTGTCTTGTCTTCTAATGCATGCCTAGCAGTTGTAAATGATGAGCTGATGTGCTAATTCCGGCTTTGTGTTAGCTGTGCATGTGAGTAGAAAGAAAAGTAGAATTATAAAATATTTGTACAGAGCACAGTGACATATTAAACACATACACTTATTACACAAGAACAATGAAGTTGCCTCAAAAGGGTGTTCCCTTGTAACTTCAGAGTCTCCTGACTGCTTTGTTTGTTCAAACTGCATTTCCCATGCGACCCTGCAGTCATCCATATCAGAACATATTGCTTCAGATGTCAGTCCTCAGTGTTATAGTCAAGTCAAGGGGTCATCTTTCTTCCCTTTTCATTATTGTTCATTGTTTTCTGTTACTTGTATTATAGTTTTCTGTTCATTTACTGTTTGTCTATGTTTTATCGGGTAATTTTATTCTACGTAATTGTTATGTAGAATATCTATGTGTGTTTTGCAGTTCTCTTATGTTCCTTGCATTTTGTGGGTGGAGCTCCAAGAGGCGGGGCCATCCATCCATCATCATTACAGGACCGCCCCCAACCCTATAAAGGTATGTGGGGAAATACATTTTGAATGTGTTCTTGGGATTTTGATGGGATTTGTTAATACTGTTTTTTTGCTTTTGTTACTTGGATTTTTTTATGGATTTTGTTTTGAGACATGCAGGAGTTTTCCGCTTTATTATTTTAACCAATGTGAGATTTTTAGTTAATAGATGTAAGTCTCGAATTGCAGTTCTGAAGTTTAAGTCCTGTTAGATATAGTCTTTCCCTCTCTGTCTCTCACACACACATTCTTTCTCACTCTTACTCATACAGTTTAAATGGCAATTACCGACACTGCTACGCTAACAAATGTTTTTGATAAGTGCTACAATGTTATTTAAACAAAAACATACTTAAGAGTATAAGGTACTGTTGTAAAACCTTATGTAAAACACAAACAAACTAGACTTTCCATGAACACCCTCATCAGACTGGGAGAACTGATTTGTACTTTTAGTACCTTCTCTTTTGATAAAAAGATCTGTACATTTGCAATGGACACTAGAATGGCTGTTACACAGGCTTTGTACTGGACCTGTACGAAAGATATATATCAACAAATGTGTTGGTGTTGCCTCTTGCTCCAGAAACCAGCAACAGGAATTCATTAATGACTAGTTTCAATCCATCTCTCAAGTTTACTGTCAACATTTCCATCTATCATTTTTAGAGAGCAGTCTTTCTATCAGCTTTTCAGGATGTTAAACCCCTGCCTGATGCAAGCCAAATGACTTACACAGTTACCTTCTCTACAGCTCATTCTATTTCTGGCATATTAAAAACTCTACCCCTTTCACAGTTTTTCAGACTTCACCATCTTTTCATTTATGAGGTTAACTTCTGCCACGAAGCACTCAGAATGAGGAGTTTCTTCATTAATAGAGGATCCCCTACTCGTGTTGTGGGCAGGGCTCTCCATCAAGCCAGCTGTTGAACTCATAACATCCACACTAAGAGGAACCCTGATAATGAAACTCACATCCTGCTGGCCCTCCCATTCCACTCTAACATTCTGTCTCTCCCACAGGTTATCAAACAAAATTTCCCCATTTTGCAGACTGATCATACTACAAGAGCCTTTTTGTATCCTTCCCTTGCTCTCTCTCCTTCAACTACTTAACCTACACTAACTTGTCGTCCACAGCTCACTTCACAGAGGAGAGACCAAATCCTCACCTTACACTTTCAGCTGTAGCGGGAGCTGCTGTGTTAGCTGCAAATATGTCACCGACAATACCCTTGTATCACTCTCTATATATAAGATCCAACATCTGTCCATCTGTCGGTCTATATATCTGTTCGCTTTCATGAGTGAACTACTTAACGGATTTAGATTGGGGTTTTTTTTTGCATAATTTGCTTGAACGTTCCAGTTAATTTCACGACTTAGGTCATCGTGCTAAGTATCATAGTTTGTTTACAGGAGGGATTAATTCACGCTAATCTGAGACAGAGGATGTGGGCCGAGGGGAGGGGGAAGCATACTGTCATGAATGGGGAGCTGGAGAGGGCCCTTCTTACTCACACGCCAGCCTCTGAGCATACCTTACCTCCGCTTAGCTAGTGAATGAGAGAACTACTTAACGGATTTAGATTGGGTTTTTTTTGATAATTTGCTTGAACATTCCACTTGATTTTGCGACTTCTGTCATCGCACTGAATATCATATTTAACTTGCAGGAGTGATATATTCACACTAATCTGTGACAGAGGCTGTGGGCCGAGAGGAGGGGGAAGCATGACATCAGAAGTAGGGGCCTTCCTTACTCACGCACCAGCCTCCATTCGAATTGGTCTACCTCTGGCCACGTTTTGGAGCGTACCTTGCCTCTGCTTAGCTAATGATACCTGTTTGTTTATTGATTTTTAAAGTTTGTCCTGTTTCACTACTACGACAGCTAGTATAATTATAAACAACGGGCCTTTTGCCAGTCTAAAAATCTTATTTTATCTGCATTTCTTGTAGGAAGTGTCCAGCCATCTACGTAGGTGACACTGTGAGACAACTTGCAGACCGTTTCAGGGAGCACATTTAAGCTGGTAATATCAAAGACCTTACAAGAACACTTCTTTTCCCTTGTTTATAGCCACACTGATCTCTCTGTTTGTGTTCTTTTACAGGTCTTCAAAAACACTTTACAAAGAAAACAGAAGAAGGGAAGCTCATTCTCAGGCCTGGAATGATGTATTTTTCCAAGGCTTCATGATTGACTAATGTTTTAATCTCTTCCATCATCTACTCTAATGGCAGCTTTTCCACACCTCCTCTCATCCTTTCTCCTCTCATCTGCCCTTCATCTCCATATATGATATCTGCTCTTTCCTTTTCAGCTTCATACCGCATGAAGGCTACAAAGTCCAAATGTTGTATCTTTGACCCTTTTCCCTTTTCAGTGAGGAAATAACCTTTAAACCTTTTTCCTTTGCAGATGCACGCGACACAGCCCTACCCTTACTCCATTTAGCCCGATTAGTTAGTTCTCAGATCAATTAGCAATGACAGACCCCTGAACATTCATGGTGAGGCCTCACAAATGAATAACCTGAGGAAAACCTCTTTTGATTCATAAGCAGTCTATCTAGCTATGTAATTTGACATCCCATTAACAATGCCCTCAGTGGCTGGGGCTAGCTAGAGGGAGCAAGCTCATTAGTGGGCCATCCTCAATGCACTTCTTAATGCACACCAAGCGCAAAATACGCACAAATTTCAAGGATTTAACATATGATCTATTAAAGCTGTTATGACCTCAATGTTGCTCAGATTTAAGAATCTCCGTTGATCAGTGGAGCTACTTTCTTGATTATTAAGGCTGAATGAGGATGCTGAGTTAGCATTTTTAGCACCGGTAAATTGCGATGGGCAACTGTCACTGACATTTTCATCACTTTTATGCATGTCCATCTTTATATTTTTCATCTATCCATCACACTATTTTCTGTGTTATCTGTATAGTTATTTTCTTTATTGGAAAATCTGTCTCACTCCACTCATCACTTTGCTTTTCTTCATGCACTTTGTCACTAAAGCTTCAATCAGACTGAGTTGTTGGTTCACTTAATACAAAGTTTAAAACATAACTGAGTATGTGGTGAAAAATGGTGGATGACAGGAAATGGCGAGTCAAGGGGAACAGGAACTGGGAATGACGTCATTGGTGGGCTGGTCATTCAGTTGGTCTGCAGAGGAGAAAAGAGAGAAAATCATTAGAGGACAGCACCCACACCTAGCTGGATAGTCACTGTTATTCGAGCCCTTAAGCAGTCTCCCTTGTACACATGTGTGACAATATATTTATGTGAGGCTTTATATAAGTTGTGACAGACAGCCTGGGGCCTTGCTTTGGACAGGATGCCCTTCTGATGGAAGAACCGTAGGGGAGAGGACATGGCCACAACAATACCTCCCATGGGACACGAAAGGGCAACCCCCCTGGATTGCATTGGGGCCACGGGCTTGGAGGGCAGGGGACACACACCATGGGGCACCTGGACAGTATCAGAGCCCTGGAATGCAGCACATTTCCACCATACCTGGAAGCGCTGGCAGAAGAGGATCTGGGTGCACCTGTAGTACTTCCGGGTGCCCATGCAGCACTTCCACCACACCCATGAGTGCTGCTGGAAGTTAACTGAAGAGCACCTGGAGTACTTCCAGGTGCAGTATAAAAGTGGCCGCCTCACTCCGTTTATGGAGCCGGAGTAGGGAGGTGGAGGACAGAGCTTGTGGGAGAAGAGTGGAGACGGCAAAAGAGAAAGAGAAACAGAAAGAAATAGAGAAAGAGGAATTAAATAGAAGAAGGGACTAGGCCATATTGGGAGGAATTGTGTGTATTACGTGCTGTAACGACAAGAAAAAGATTAAAGGGTGTGCTGTGCTTGGATTTGTGTCACTGTGCCTGTCTATGTTGGGGTTAAACTTCCACAAAGGATATACCAGTCTGTGGACATCAAACTTCATGTGACAAATATTATTGGTTCAAATCCCATTACTGCCAGAAGGGATCCTACTCCATTGGACCCTTGAGCAAGGCCCATAACCTGAAAATTGCTCCAGGGGAACTGTGCAAATGGGTGACCCTGCACTTTGAACCCAAAAGGATATGCGAAAAGAAAAGCTCACCTCAGGAATTAACAAAGTATATAAAAAATAAAAGAATTCAAACAAGACAGGACCTATCCTAAATGACAAGGGTGGCAAACATCCTCTCAGAAATGATGCACAATTCCTTCCACAGACCAGCATTCTTCTTTCATTTCAGAATTCACATCTGCCCTTTTCTACAGCTCATTTCAAAGGCTGCCAACCTTTGGCTGCGCCACTTGTTTTCATTTTAATTCTGGTAATACCTTTGCCCTTGACAAACTCTTGCCACCTGGGCACCTTTTTCAAATGTAGAACGTGTTATGCACCTTTGCATCCATCTTCATAATTATTTCTGTACACTATGACTCCTAAGCCCTTCTCATACAGTGTGCTTTTAAATTTCCGGCCCTCATTGTGTAGTCAAATGTTTTTACTTCCTATGTGTAAATCTTTTTACATTTATGTGTGTTAAATGACATGCAATATCAGCCCAGCTCTGAATACTTTCCAGGTCCACCAGTTTTCCCTACAGCTCATTGTATTTTTTGTCCAGGACCCTTCAGGTGCATGGCAGATGACTTCATTGAGCTTCCATGGAAGAAAGATGGAGAGAGATGGAGCGAATTAAGCAAATCAGTAGAGAACTATGCTTCTCAGAACAGAAAAAAAAATCAATATCCAAAAATGTGCATTTTTAAAGCTTAATGGAATAAATGAAAACTGTCGGAGCCTTCTTTTGCTTCATTCATTTTTAATATCATATGAATAAGCTACAGTGATGAATGAATGGGACATTTGGAAAGACTCCCGCTCTCATGCATACAGCTTTCATTAATTATGCCATCCACTGCTTGCAGGAGCCGTCACTGCAATTGGATCAGATTTCCCCTTAAGGGGTAAAGAAATAGGTATTTAATAGTGACGAGAAGTAATGGCCTTATGCATCTGAATCAAATGCCAATCTTGTTTTGTTTCCATTCCCTGTGAAGTAAAAAAAAAAAAAAACTCTAATATTTGTAGTTTCATGTGGCTATAAAGAGTAGACCATCCCCTTGGGGATGAATAAAATAATGGAAGCAGTGCAATAGATGTTACAATGTGTGCCACTGTTTCTTGTACATCCATCTTTATCGTCCTTATTCATTCATTACTTGTCAGTTCAGCCTTAGATGGGCTGAGCTAATGGTGACACGTCTGCATGTATTTTCTGGGCTGTGGTGGTGTCCACATGGGAGTGGAGTCCTCGAATGAAGCTTTCATTTTCTCCATCAGTCTCCATGTCAATCCTTCTTTATGGTCACTACTCTAGCAGAGCTAGACATGTAAAACATACGCCTGGGGATAATCAGGTGGGTGGAACCAATTGGAAGGTTCAATCAGCTTGAAATCTGTAAGCCAATCCAATGCCTTCATGAAGGCGGAGCTCAGAGTAGGGGCGGGGATTTGAATAGGGATTTCATTAAGTTGGTCTGACAGACAGCTAACTTGTGGTCATGATGGATCAACATTCTATGACTGAAAAATCTAATAAAAAGACCTCTGGTAAACATAAATATGTGTGGCGAACACTTCACAATTGTTCAAAATAAACAAAATGTGTTGCAAAGGAAAAACCTTTCCGTAAAAGCAGATTATAATTTGGCATTCAAAGATATCCCTGGGCTAGTGGTAAACGTGAATAATACACTGCTGCCGGCTGTAAGTGGTGCCTGTCGCTTTCATTTTACAATGTCAATGTGAGGTTGAAAGAAATGGCAGCTACAGCCAAGAAAAAGGGGAGAAATGCCAAACATGCCATACCTGAATATTGCCGCAGCATCTATACTGTATATTGTAAGTGCCCAAGAGGATGGATGGGCATCCCAGTTGAGATGGAAGATAATTTAGTGCCTGAATGGGAGGCCAGGATGGAAGGACAGATGGGCTGGGCTGGCCAGTAGGACAAGGGAATTACTTCATACCCATCTGGAATAATATAACTGTTGGACCTGTGGAAGCCAGAAGACGGGAGCAGTTCCATTCCGTATACAACAGGTGGCAATGTCTCTTTGTGGCATCCTAGTTTGGACACCTGTAGGGATGCTTCAGTGATGGAGCCCAGAAATCAGTTCCCTGGGTGCTGGTAGAAGGACCTCCCTGCTTTTCATACGACCCGGAAGTGCTATCAAAAAAGCATTCCTGGGATCAGTTTGAAAAGGAGCCCGCCACCTTATGTTGGGAAGTCAGAGTCAGGAGGCAGTGCGAAATATTCTTGAAGGACAGAAGGAGGAAGAAAGTGATTAGAATTTTTTATAGTTTATTGGTCTTTGCATGGATGATTATTGGAAAGGTGCTATGGTTTAATACATATTTTTTATTTAAATTCAAAAACGTGTTAGGTATTACTGTGTCTGAAGTTTGGGTCTCACTGGTGCCCCCTGGTTGCAGTATTTTACATATTGTTCTAATACTTAATTACAAATGGGGTATGGACTGGAGGAAATTGTGCTCAGATGTTTAAGAAGAAACCCTTTGGGCAGAGCCTTTCCATGGAGGATTTCGACACCATTCACTACACACTTTTTAGCGAGTTCCTACCAGGCGTTTGTTCATGCTTGAGAATTATGTCTGGCTCCACAGGACTTTATGGCCACCAACTCTTTTTAGTGATTAAAGGAGACCATAATTACCTGTGACCAAAGTTTGGTTCTGGTGTAAGGATGCTGGCTGACTGCTGCTTTTTAGTATATTATGGTCAAACATAATATACTAAAGACACCTTATTCCAGGGATTCCTGGCTTTATAGGACTCAGTGGGGTCAGTTTCCCTCACTGGGTGTCTTTTTGGAGTTGTGGAGAAAGAAGGAGATGATACTCTAGTGTTAGTGACAATGACCCCTCTTGTCCTGGAGTGGTATTACATACTGCTGATGAGCCTGGAAGGTAATCCTCCAATGTGCCTGTGTGATAATATGTATTTGCATATGTATGTATCGTAGGTGTAAAGAAGGAAGGAGAGGCATCCTGGCCGGGATAAAGGAAGGTTTCATACCCAGCCAGGAGGACATAATGGAAGGACAGGGTGAACAGCCTTAACAGGAGCAAGTCATAGGATAGGAATTGGAGTCTGGAAACTCGAGGCCTTTGGGGACAGCCAGAGAATGCTTCCCTTGAAGAGCCATTCATCCAGAAGTGGTCTGGACAACTTGGGCAGAAGACAGGAAGCAGTTCCCTGGCTGACTTTAAAAGAGCCCACTCTTCTCTTTAAGGACTCCGAGTCAGGAAACAGTGAGCTACACTCTCTTGGAGGAGGAAAGAGAATCGTGAATGGCGTATTTTTGTTGGTGTTCTGTAGAAAAGGTGTCTTTATCAAATAGAAATTGTTTATTTGGATCTGGAATTGTTTTGGGTATTGCTTTTTCTGAGGTTTGGGGTCGGGGGCGCCCCCTAGTGTTTACAGTACATGTATTTAATATATGTATGATTGTTGGTGTTCAGATACATGTGGCTTTTGATACTGTATTTTCATTTTTCATATTTAAAACCTATGTCTATGTAAGTTTATTGGTGATATACAAATCAAATGAGTGTCTCTATATGGTATAATAAAGTTAAAAGTAAGTTGATAAAGTAAAGTTGAAGTAGAGAGAGCAAACTTTTGAAAACCAATAAATAATATGTAACTGGGGCCAAAATGATCATTTTAAATCATAGTCAAAAAGCAGAGCTACAATTTGTTAAGCCATTTTTTTACTTTCACGTATACATAGTACTGTATAGAGAAAGTATAGGAATGGTGAATACATTTGATCTTAAGATTTTGATGAATCTTGATGTTTAAGCAATTTATTTTTAAATTGTTTGTCTGTGTGTCAGTGTATCTGTCTGTGTGTAAACACGATAACTCGAAAATTATTTGACCTCGGTCAGTGAGATTTTGTACACTGTCACACACGTGCGCATGGGAGACAGCTAAAGGGCTTGAGTGAAGGCAGTTCGGAGGCATGCCGGGGTGTGGCAGAGTGCACTGACTCTTTTTCTCCCTTGCCTGTAGACCATCCCCGGGATTTCACCTGGATCTCCTGACATCACTTCCGGGACTGAGCCAATGGAAGTCGGCCACACCAGCTCCAGTCCCTCTGATGTCACCTCCGGCTACGAACCAATGGTGGAAGACCACGTGCCAGATCCATACGACCTCACTTTCTGTCTCCCCCTTTAAAACCTGCCCCTTTTCCTTTGTTTCCTCAGTCTTGTACTGGACTCTGTTGAATGCACTTCAGTGCTGATTTTGTGAAAACGACCTTTTGCCGCCAGGATACTATATTATACGGGTGGCTGCCCCAACTCTTTATCTGTCCATGTCTCGTTCTTGTGACAGTGGCGTAGTCGGAGGTGACATCAGAGGGACTGGAGCTGGTGTGGCCGACTTCCATTGGCTCAGTCCCGGAAGTGATGTCAGGAGATCCAGGTGAAATCCCCCGGGGATGGTCTACAGGCAAGGAAGAAAAAGAGTCAGTGCACTCTGCCACACCCCGGCATGCCTCTGAACTGCCTTCACTCAAGCCCTTTAGCTGCCTCCCATGCGCACGTGTGTGACAACACCTGCTTTAAATGAAAAATAAGGAATCCTGTCAACTTCTGGACCACTTCTGACAACTGGAAGTGATACTTTAACTGAATGCTTTCACGAATTTTCAAGTAAACTATGGTTATAATTACAGATAGATGATTAAATTTTTGTATAGGTATTGATAATGATAAAAAGCAAACTATCCAAATTTTTTTTGAAATATAAATGTGTTTGCGGTGGGCTGGTACCCTGCCCCGGGGTTTGTTTCCTGCCTTGTGCCCTGTGTTGGCTAGGATTGGCTCCAGCAGACCCCCGTGACCCTGTAGTTAGGATATAGCGGGCTGGATAATGGATGGATGGATATAAATGTGTACACGATATTAAAATCCGCATTCAATACAATGCATATTCTTTCAATAACTATTATTAATTTTATTTTAATTTATTCATCATCAGTTTAAAAATAATGTGTAAACATTGAACATGCCATGCCATATTTTGTTCTGATAACCTTTTCTTGTCATCTCAGTATAAGAGAAAGTCGAGGGGCGCACACTGCCGATTTTTTTTAAAACAAAACAGGACTTAATAGTTTTAAAGGTCTAAGTTGAATCTATTTAAGGACAACTAAGAACTGCATGATGCCACCTTTATACGCTTGACCCAGCTATGTTAAGTGCCACACACATCCAGCTGGCCATGCCTAGCAATGGCACAGCAACCATCAACAAAATCCCCAGAAAAAGACGGCACCCAAGAGAAAAACAAAATGGCATCCAGGGAAATGGTTACTTGTTTCCAGCATTATTTAAAACATATCACACACAAAATAAATCTGACCACAAGATTCCTTGACCTCCAAACCCCCTGAAATAAGATCTAAATAATAGAGGATTAAAAAAAAATCAAACTCCTGATCGTGACACACAACAACAAAAAAAAAAACTGAAATGAATCCAAATCATTTTGTATTAATCTTCTGCATGGTTGTAGCCGTCATGTAGTCATGATGAATTAGGTCATCTCATTGCACCTATTAAAAGTGGCAGCTCAAGTTAGCCTAACACTTATCAGGCAACACTACTTCTTCTTCACCACTATGAATTCCCAGTGCCATTCTTTCATTCCAGGGTTTGAATACACAAACCAGACCTGGCCCTTTCACTTTTTGGACCTTTCTGCAGGAGACATGATGGCCATGTTATGAGTCCTGCTCACACTTCTTTAGAGCTGGTGACAGAGAGGCTGACGTAAGTTTATTCTGTTTTATGCCATTTCTTTCTTTTTTTTTTGGAACAATGCAGCATACGCCAGAGGTCAATGAAAAAGCAGTCTAAATGAAGCCAGGATTTGCTGGCTGTTTTCCCAACATCATTTCCTGATTGGATTTACTTTTGGCACAAGTGAAATTTATTAGACGGATCAGTGCCCTTCATATCTGACCTTTCCTTACTTAAAATAATTAAAGAGCCTTCTTGCCTTCAAGGATCACCTCCTTGTTGCTAATCCCTTAGTAGGCAATTGTAGAGACTCCTTTTCATGATTGTGAAGCGTCATCAGGTGGGATGCTAGTGCAAAGCAGATCTCTCGATTTTTGTTGTTGTTTTGTGATGACACTCGTGATCATATACAGTCAAAGCTCCATTAGACTCGGTTCAAATCCGGTCCCTCTGTGATGTTTGCACATCCCCCTGTGTCTGTGTGGTGCGGTCCCCCAGAGTACTTCAGGTTTCTCTGTTTATTTCCAAACATATGCATGACAGGCTAATTAGTGATTCAAAATGAGGCCCGTGTTAGATTACATTAGATTAGATCATTATTGTGACATACACTGCGAGAGCACAGATTAATTCTTGTGCCACAGTTGTTGGAAGGTGTTTTGGGAAATGGAAGTCTAGAATTATATTCAGACAATAACAGAATAAGATGATGATGTATAAGTAAATAAATACAATAATTACAAGGGGAGGGCGACATTTTGGTGTCAAAATGTTTTTATGCCAATATAATTTTTTCCTTGTAAAAGAAGTTTCCTCCCATTTTCAACTTCACAAGGGGTTGCATTACATGAAGAAAACTGTCAGATGGGTTCCTCGTCTCCTCAGCACAGAAGAAAAGGGACGCCGAGTCATATTTTGCCAGATGTTTCTAAGGGATTTTATTTATAGGAAATCAGTCTAGTATAAGAAACTGGTGACTAGAGATGAGACTTGATTCTACAAAATGGACCCTAAATTCAAGCAACAGTCTATGGTACGGATTAAGAAAGGCCAGGTGTCTTCTGTTAAAGCTCGATGGGTGAAGTCAAAGCTGAAGTTCATGTTTACCATCTTGCACTCTTGATGGCTTTGTTGAAGTGATCCCAATTGAAGAAGGGAAGAGAGTGACATCAGCCACCTAACATGGAAGCTTTCTTGACCCCAGTTTTCAAGCAGCTACAGCTTTTCCTGACTTGTTCCTTTACTATGACAACCACAGTTCCAAGAAGTTGCTGGAGTTCAACGTGGACTCTGACATCAACCTGGTTGAAGTTCCTCCTTACTCCTAAGATTTAGAGCTTTGTGACTTCTCGCTGTTCTCAAAAATCAAAAATCACTTGCATGGAAAGAAACTTCAGGACTGACATGAGATAAAAAATGGAGCTTTAAAATTCAACTTGTGCCATTTACTTTACCGAAATTCTAAAAACTTTTTGTCCTGCCTTTGTTAGAGTACCTAACAAAAGATAGATGTGGATATTGTACTGGTCAATCACGGTGAAGATACAGCTGAGCCGTGACGAAGTTCTTGATTTACTGGTTGCTCTGCATTCCTACCATTACCTACGGTCACAAGCTTTGAGTAGTGACCAAAAGAACTAGATTATGGATTCAAGTGGCAGAAATGAATACAGCCTTAGAGATGGGATGAAGAAAGCAGACATTCAGCAGGAGCTCAAAGTAGAGCTACAACTGCTCCACATGGCAAAAAGCATGTTGAGGTGGTTTGGGCATCTGAATAGGACACCTGTTTTGGGCATGTCCAACCAGGAGGAGACTTCGGGGCAGGACCAAGACAGGCTGGAGAGATTATATTTCTCAACTGGCCTGGGAATGCCTTAGTGTCTAACCAGAAGAACTGAGGGAGATGGCGGGGAAAAGGGACATCTAAGTATCTTTGCTTAGACAGCAGTCCCCATAACCCAGACCTGGATAAGGGGCAGAAAATGTATAAAAGGATTGATGGATAGCTGGAAGAGTAGCAGAAGAATGCCCTAATGTACATAAGTGCAAAACCAAACTGTACAGAGATGAAGATCGTACAGATAACAGTAATAAACATTGGAATCAACAGAATTAGACATAAACCAGCAGGTGGGTACAGTACAAGGGCAAGTAAGATCAGAAGTGGAAAAGGGGAATGAACTGGATGGCTATCACTAGAGATAATTGATTCAGCCTTTGGCTGACATTGGGAGGAGTAGATGGTATGAAGCTGTAAAAGATCAGCCCAGATGGTTTTAGTAGCAGTACAGACCGTTCTTTAGAGGAACTTGCGATCCAGGCAGGTCAGATTACCAAACCACACCATGATGTATCCAGTTTTAATAATGCAGTGTTAGACGTTCTCCCACGTCAAAGCTCTTTACCTTCTGTAAAAAGACAAAAGAGACAGGGAAAAGATTTTGGGTTCCACCCCATGTATTCAAAATCCAAAGAAGAAAAAAATAAAGTAATGAATGAATCAATAAATCTCAATCCAGCCAAGTAGTCACTTTGGAATGTGTACAAGAGGAGCCTGACTACTGGGGGAACAGTGACTGCTTGTACAGGTGCTGAGGAGGAAGGGGTGTGCCCAATGGGTTGGAACCGGAAGTAGAGGTGGAGTTAGGCAGGAGGATCTGGAGGGGAGAGAGAAAAGGTGTCAGTACATCCCTTAAGCCTTGATCTGGCATACCACGTTCAGCCAAGCTCATTGACTGCCTTCCAAGTGCTTGTGTGTGACACCTCCTTTGCTGAGCCGTTAGGAGGATGTAGGTGGTATTGACAGACCGTGAAAGACGGCCAATGATCTGGACATCCAGGAAGCCGAAGCTGTTGACTGACTGGATGGGGGAGACATTGTTGTGGAGTGGAGCATGATTGCCATTATTTATCCTGAAGCCAACAGTGTATGAATGTATTCAAATTGGCCTTTGATGGAAAGACAGGTCTAGTGTTGGTGCCATCTTTTTATCAGGTGCTTCTGGGGTACACCCTTCAAAATAATATCTCTTTAATGGCACTTTAGTGGATTGTGTAGTCCCTTGAAAAGCCATTTCTTGACAAAGAACCATTTCATTCTGGAAGGGGTTCTTTGCATAGGAAAATCGTTCTTTGGCCTTTGAAAAATCTCTAATATGTGGAGAAAATCTAAATTTTTAATGTATAATTTAATGAATATCCAGCAGGATACAACGGATCAAGAAAACCTGAACTTAACCTGCATGTGTTATTGTATGCGTGAATTGTATGTGTGCTTTGAAAATCAAGAGCCCTTTAATATTTTACAAATATGTTATCACCTGTTCATGGATATTTATGAAGCCTGTTATGGAACCTTCATGTGGATGGCTCTTTTGGTAATCAAAAATGGTTAACCAATGGCATTGTTCTGAAGAACCACTTTGACACCTTTACTTTTAGTAGTGTATGGTTTGTTGCTGATCTGTGCAAAGCAACCTTGAAGATGGATGTTGTCCCTTTGTGTAAATTCTAGTCGTGGAGTATGTCATAATTACCCACCTCAGTTGCTGATCTTATTGCTGGACCATTTCCGTTCACACCGCAGAAAATTGCTGAGCCTGTCAAATATGGTGACCACATGACAACTTTCCAGAAGAGCCATACTTGCCTGTTTTTCTGACAGCCAATAATGTGCCGCCTAACAGATCTGATGCTGTACAAAATGTTTTTTCCAATCTGTTACAGGATTTAGTACATGAGACATCAGACAGACAAGCCTCTCTTCAGTTTGTGAGGTTCCTTATTCCTCATCGTTGAATTATTTGCATTGTCCTTCCAGGTGAGAATTCATTGGTTGTCAACTCTCACACACACAAGCTTGCCCCTACAACTATCCATCCATCCATTATCTAACCCGCCATATCCTAACTACAGGGTCACAGGGGTCTGCTGGAGCCAATCCCAATAATGGTTCTAAAATGGCACTTTACTGGGTTGAGTGGTCCTTCATAGAGCCATTGCTTGCCAAAGATTTATTTTATTCTGGAAACGGTTCTCCGTGTATGAAATTGGCTCTTTGGGCTTTGAAAATGTTTCTTATATGTGGTGTAATGGATGACATGCAGGGACTGGCATCTCTGCCAGGATGATCTCCCTTCCCTTACCTGCTTAGAAGATCACAGAAAGAGTGTCAGGCTGTCTCCTGCCTTAACCAGGAGAGTGGCAGAAGATGCCAATACAGTAATGGGCACACTTGCATTCTGGCAGAATTGGACTGAGGAACAACATTTATTTATATAGCACATTTTCATACAAACAATGTAGCTCAAAGTGCTTTACATGATGAAGAAAGAGAAAAAAAGAGACAAAATAAATAAGAATTAAAATTAGGGACCACTTTTTAACATAAGAAAAAAGTATAGTCCGATGGCCAGGGAGAATTGAAAAGAAAAAAAAAAAATCCAGACGGCTGGAGAAAAAAAATAAAATCTATAGGGGTTCCAGGCCACGAGACCACCCAGCCCCCTCTAGGCATTCTACCTAACATAAATGACCTCAATCAGTCCTCATTGTATTCAAGGTTCTCATGGAAGAAGTTGATGATGATGGTCATGTGGACTTCTGGCCTTTAATCCATCAATGTAGGGACATCACGGTGCTTTGATCAGGTGGTGGTGGTGCAGGTCGCCACCACAGAAAACCGGAAAAAGAATAGAAGAGAAAGTAGGGGTTAGTACGGATTTTGGAGCCACCATGAATAATAATGATAATTAATTGAATATACAGAATATCAGGATTAAACTAAGATGAAGATATGAGAAAGCCATGTTAAAGTAATGTGTTTTTAGCAGCTTTTTAAAGTGCTCCACTGTAACAGCCTGGTGAATTTCTATTGGCAGGCTATTCCAGATTTTAGGTGCATAACAGCAGAAGGCCGCCTCACCACTTCTTTTAAGTTTAGCTCTTGGAATTCTAAGCTGACACTCATTTGAAGATCTAAGGTTATGATTTGGAGTATAAAGTGAAAGACATTCTGAAATATAAAATGGAGTGAGATTATTTAAGGCTTTGTAAACCATAAGCAGTATTTTAAAGTCAATTCTAAATGACACAGGTAACCAGTGTAGTGACATCAAAACTGGGATGATGTGCTCCGATTTTCTTTTCCTAGTTAGGATTCTAGCAACTGCATTCTGCATGAGTTGCAATCAATTGATGTCTTTTTTCATTGGTCCTGAGAGGAGTACATTAGAGTAATGCAGTCGACTGAAAACAAAGGCAATGCCCACCTGGGAGGCCAGTGTAATACAAGGACATGGGGAGACAACCTGTCAGGACAACATGCTCCCCCAATGCACTAGGTTGCAGCAACCCTGGACAATCCTATCTGTACAGACACTCATAAGGCATGCTGGGAACTGTAGTGCTTGGGTGCTGCCAAGACGTGCTGTGGGGATCAATGATCCCTACTTTGTGGGGCTTCAGTTTGATCCAGAAGTACTTCCAGTGGGCTATGCCCAAACACCGGAAATACTCCTGATTCTACGATAAAAGAAGCCTCTCTAGCTCATCCAAGTGAGTTGGAGTTGGGTGGAACAGGGCAAATCTCGTCTGGGAGAAATGGAGGAATAGAAGGGGACATTAGAATTGTGATTGGTTTTATTAAGACACATTTGTAAAGATAATTACTAATAACAAACCTATTAATCAACCCGAAACTTGTGTCTGTGAATATGGCGATTAAAGGATTTAAAATCACAAAAAAAATCACTAAAGTCACTGTGAAGTTGTGTCTGAGTTTTGGTCAAATAGAAACTTTTAACACTAGAATCCCTGAAGCCTATGAAAACACCCATAATCCTGGCCCAACTTAAATTCCTTCACACCCCTCCATCAGCGTTTTTTGTTTTGTAAATGTGTCGATCAGCACAAGTAGTATGCAGCCTGCTGTCCAATCCCCCACCTCAAAAAGGCTCCTTATTTGCATGTGAGGTTCCTGGAGTTGTACAGGATAAATAATACCATATATATTTATTTGGAATATATGCATTTCATCTGTGTTCCGTGTCTACAAAGATCAGGGTAAGTGTAGGATGAAAGGAAATGCGAGAATTCCAAGAAATGTGAAAACATACCTAAAGCCGAAATGTTTTCCATGTTATACTAATAATGAAGTGAAGTGTATAATGTGTGAAGACTTTAGTCCAAATATCAAATAAACATGTGTGCTTTTATTCAAGAATATAACCAAAGATAAAAAAGCATTTGATTTACATGTGGCTGTCAAAGAGTTAAAAACTCAAGATCAAATGTCAATCGACAAGGAGTTTACATGTGTTCTTGACTGGTGCAGAGGTAAGAACTGCTGCCTTATAACCAAAGGTCCCAGGTTTGAGACCAGGCACTCTGCATCTTGAGTAGTGAGATGCTATTATTATTATTATTACTATAATATAATAAAAACATACATTTAATTTGAGTCTGTAACACCCGGTGTAAATTTTGGCTCTTGTTTTTTTTATTATTCAGTTTTATTCTCTCAATGACATTCACGTGGTACAACGAACTTGCTTCACCCTCTCTGAGTTGATTGCATTTATCTCCATTCTTTTCACAACAGCAGCGATGACCGCAGCTGATACCAGCTCAGAACTATTTGTTCTACCAGCAATCAAAGATACGACGCTCTGTGACCGCTATCAGACTGGACAAAGGCAGGACCATAGCAACAGACATCTTCTTCACGGTGCTTTCACTGGATAATAGACTGCTGCACCGCAATTCAACTCTGCTTGGCACATAAAGTAAAATGGGACTGGGTGTGTAATATACTGTATTATTTACCCTATACAACTCCAAGAACCTCGCACACAGATACAGAGCCTTGGCTTGAGCTGGGAGAACTTTTTGCCCAAGTTGAGCTCCATCTGCTTCTGCTTTTGTTGATCGACACATTTACAAAACAAAAGACCCTGATGGCAGAGATGAGGAGGGATTTGAGGTGGGCCGGGATTATGTGTTTTTTCGTAAGCTTCAGGGATTCTAGTGTTAATGTATAGCAGGCTAACAGCAGGATAAAATAGACCAAGGAAAACCTGAAGATAGCCTGTGTCATTGTATGCAGAGAAAGTTATTTTTAAATCAGAAACCCTTTGGCATTTCACAAATCTGTTACCTCTTCATGGTGATTTAAGGAACATCTTACAAATCTAAATAAATAAAGGTTCGGTTTTGATCCTTTGCATTGATGGTTCTTCTGGGAACCAAAACTGTTTATGACATCCCTCTGAAGAACGATGATTATTAAAACTATACCACCATGCGTGTTCAGTGCCCATAGACCACTCTTATTCCTTATAAACTGTGTACAGCTGAGATGGTCCCGTTAGCTCTACGCTTCCTTGCTGCTTCCAGGAGCAACTTGGAACCATTGATAGTTATAGCCAGAAATGAGCCAGGCAAAGGAGGAAACATACATTCAGCATAGGGTTAGTACAATAGTGTCAAGTGCTTTTATTAAAATCAGTCCTAAGTGCAAATAGTACAGCTCTCCAACCATAATATAAATAATCTATAAATGTAAAATAAAAATGTCCAATGTCCAATAAAAACAACGTTAAACACTCAGCAGGAAGCAATTCTATAACAATTCACGTGCCCTAGGGCATCCTTCTTAAAACCAACATCTCCTCCACCTACCCGATGGGATCCTGCAGCCAGAGGAGATACCCTACCGACAGGTGCAGTCAATCCTTTGACTGATTTGGGCTCTTGCTGCCATACAGGATCCTGGCAGGACACTGAGCTATGCCTTGCTCGTCTGACTCCTACTGCCATTCCTTGGCCTTATGAGGGAGCCCTCCTGGAGCAGTCAGTTACTCCTGCTCTCCTTATTGCTCAGCAGGATCGACTCTCAGTCCCCTCTTGAGCAGCGGCCGCATGCTCCTCTCTTGGGACTCTTTCCACCCGCCCGCCTCCATTCCTTCTTCTCCCAATCCTGCCTTCTTTCTCCCATCTCTTTAACCTCTTGATCGGGTTCAGGTGTAATACTCTGCTTCCTCCGAGGTGTGAATGAGGCATCTGAGTGATCTGCTTGCATTTGCACGCAAGTATGTGATTAGCCAAGTACACCAATCAACCCTGAAGCGATGTATACTTATGTACACCCGCACCCAATTGGAGATTGCACGCTTTGGAAAGTGATTATTTATTTAAAAACTGCACTTCACCACGAACCTGTTATCACAACAGACCAAGATTGGTTGTTCCCTAAATTGGAGCATTTGTTTTACCCTAAAATCATTTTGAGTACAAGTTACTATTAAAGGTGAAAAAGTCTGAAATGAGTTGGTTTGATTTTAGTCTACATCAACAAAAGCTGACAATTCAATTAGGAGGTAAACATGTTTGATACGCTCTGCTGTTTATTTTGAGCTTATTGGATGAGCATAAAACATTTAATTTATGAATGCATTGTTATACACACAAACGAGTAAAGTGGAAAGCACTGTGTATTCTTGATAGTTACTGTTTTTTGCTACCTTGACTTACTGTAGAGAAAAGCCAGAGCGATGAAGTCTATTTTTAGACTACTCTGTTACTGAAGGACACACACTCCCTGCCCCAAAATGACATCATCTTTAATAGCAATAAATATTGCTCTCCAACCTTTGAATGAAAACCAGCCAGACTCTTAATATCTAAAAAGCCTTTTGTGGCGCATGGTTTGGGTGACTCATGTCAGGCATGAGTCACTACACAACATTAAAATCCGGGAAAGGAATGAGACAGAGTTATGAAACTAGACAAATGACTCCATTTTAATGCCAGATAAGTACCAACTTCAGCTTTCATAATGGGTGGATAAATATGCAGATTCTCTGATGTACGATCTTTCACAATGGGACTTCAGTTTCTTATATAGCCATTGTTAAGCCTTTTAGAAGAAAACAGTTATTTTAAAACAGGGATTAAAAGGTGAAACATAAGTCTAAACTGAAAATGAAAATTTGTAAACATTTTTGTCAACGCCATATCAGAATCCAAAAATAATAGTCAAGAAAACTAAAGAGAGAAATATGTAGGTAGTGAAAGTCAAAATGAGCATAAAGCAAAACACATTACACAAAAAATATTTTTATCCAATCTTGGATAATCAGAAAGTGCCTGACCCCTAACCTATAAACCCTCTATTCAGGGACTTCATGGGTCGTGACCTCTGGTTGTCCAGCATAGATATGTGTTTAGTAACCATACACAAGCTAAACTCAAAATGGCACTGACCCCAAGAAACAAAATGGCATCACAATAAGACATTAAACCAAATGTTTTTAAACATATTCCAAATACATTTTTTAAACAGCAGAATTAGATTCAGAAAATGACCAAACACTTACAGTAAAAAAGATGCAAAATAAATCGGGAAAAAAATGTAAAACAAAACCAAATCATAACAAGCGTAGTCGGCAGGATTGCTATATATATTTTCTTGAATGGTCTTGATTTATGTTTGTTTCTAGTTTGTTGCACACAATTTTCAAAGTTTTATGATGATGTCACAAGTAAATGATGATGTCACATGTCATGCGAAATGCAATGGTCACAGCAAACAGAAATATTGCTACACACAGTTCCAAAATTCTCAAAATGGTGGTGCCTCTGAAAAACAAAAGGGTGACACGATACATTCAAATCTATTCATAAAAATACATGAAAACTAGTACTGCATTTTTTGCAGTAAATATGCTGTTCTCCCCGGTGACCTTGTTTGCCAAATATTTTTCTTGAAAATCACCATTCAGCAGGCTTAGACAAAAATTGTTTTCCCCACTTGCCTATAATACTGTGCAAGGTCAGCATGACATCACAAAGCTGTAGCAGCCATGCACAGAACTTTCACGTATGTGTACTGTAAGATCATTGACGATCTGCTTCGTTCATGCACGTTGTCATGACCCATTTATAAAAAAAAAAAACCCTGCAGTATTTGTATTTGAGGGTTACATTAACTGATAATAATCAGAATATTATGAGTACCGTATCAGATATTTAAAATGGCTAATTTGAGTGCATAATGGGTGTCTAGCCATAACAATTTTTCCTAATTTTTTATACCCAGGCAACATCGGTACTTTGGCTAGTTTGAAATAAATGTGTAAATGCAGTCACAGATAACACTAACATAATACAACAAAACCCAAAAACAACTTAATACTGCCAATCAACATAAGACACACTAAATTAAATTAAGAAACTTTTGAGGCAGGGTGTAGTCTAGCCATGAAAAGCTTCTCCATCTGCCAGTTGGCTGCTTTGTTTGCTGAGGGACAGTTTACAGGTCCGCATCCTTAAATGTGTTTACTGTTAGGGAAGTATAGAAACTACACTGTACCTCTCTCAAAAATCCTCTTCTGTTAAAAATGACATTTCCACATTTAGCTCAAGAGTGAGTAATTTCCCAGCAGGCAGTAGGCCACAGCCAGGATCATAGAAAATCACTAAATTAATTATTTAAAGAGCTTGGAGGGGGAAAGGCCACTCTGTGCATTCCACAGGCTAAAACAATACATCTAGAAAAGAACAGAATATGAACAACAGAATGAAAACAATTAATCCAGGAATTTAAGAGCTTATCACTGGCTCTAATTAATTGCTGAGCTCGAATCCAATTGATTCAGCTTCTTTGACAAAGTGAGATGGGAAAATTAATTTCTTATAAATAAAATAATAATAGCTTCTGTCTCTCTTTTGAATTTAATGTCTTCTTTTGATGTTATTTATATATTTTGTATACTACTGAGCTCATTTCAATCCTCAGATCTCATCGTGTCTGTTTGTTTATTCGCCAATCATTAAAAAAAAAAAAAACAGATTTTCACAAAATTCTGAGTATAGGTTTCTATTGGTCCAAATTATAAAACAGACTATATGACATTTTAAAAAATTCACTGGGGATGTGGGCTTTAATGGGGGCAGCACAAAATCATTCTTAATGAATTTTTGCATGTATGATAAGCCAAACCAACTTAAAATCGAGACTGGCATTTCAGAAATTTCATCAGGTAGAGTGGTTGTAAGGAGAGGGAACAAATAATGTGTCATTCCAAAGCTACTGAGTCAAAAGTCATCAAATCCTTAAAATCTTAATTTTTAGGCCTTTCAAAAGTTCCATTGGGAAACAGGATTATAAATAGAAGACCCAAAATAAAAACAAAACTGCATGATCACACCCAAACAGTTCGGCTGATGGCAATGAATTTGGCATATTATTGAGGTTTGGCCCTACTTACGGTGAAGGCTCCATTCCACATTGGGGATTCAATGGAAACAACGGTACTGTGAAGTGATGGGGACAGACAGAAAAGTCACACATTACTGAAAAATGGACGTGTTCACTTTCATGAAGTTTGTATGTCATTGGGACAGCCATGCATTGCTTCAAAATAGCTGTGTGGTTGTTCATAAAAATGTTCATGTAAATTACACTTAACCTAACTTAATACATAGAATTTCTGGAGTTTGAAAAGTTTCATCTTGACTAAGGGGTTAACAACTTATTTTGCCAGCCTACTTGTCCCAACAATTATTCAACAAGTCATTAATTTCATTAATGTGGGATCATGAAATCACACAGAAAACCAACCAGAAAACAGCTTCATGGATCCAACATAACAAAGAGTTTCCACAGTTATGGATTCCAATCCTACGCAAGAACAGCAAATTCTAGACTCATGACAGAAGACAAATTGAGAGAGAGAGTGTAGATGAGGTAATTGAATTTCATCCAGAAATATCAAAAATGCAAATGTGACTGGGTAATAATGCAAGGTACTTCAGCTAATAAGTAAATATAGTAACCTGACTTAAACCTACTTAAAAATAAGTAAGCTGAGCATAATGAAATTCCAAAGGGAAAACATTAGTCAAGACATATCAAGTCCCTTTTCCATTTCCTTTTACCCAGAGCTGACCTTTGCTATACGCTGTTTATGCACTTTGGGGCAACTGGGCGTTTGCAGACCTCTGCCATTACGAAGCTCCACTAGACAGCCAATTGGATTGCCCATGTTTGTCACTTGGTTTACATAACTTGAGTCAGATAACTCTTCCCTCATCCCTAACCTTAACCATAGTGTAATGGGGCATATCATGTAAAATCACTGAAGTTTAATATAAAGCGACAATCTCCTCAGTGATCTCCTCTGCTCTGCAGCTTTACTCTGTTGGGGTTATAGCTGATTGACGAATTGTCAAGCTAACGTTGTTGGCCGTCACCTATTGTGATAATTTTCGTTAAAGAGCAGAGAGCTGGCTTCAAGTCAACACTAATTAGAAGTACTGAAAAGGAAAAAGCAGCTTGCATGGCATTTGCAGATCTGTTTTAGAAATCTAAATTTGTCCAACTTCGAGTATGTTAACTAATGTCACATGAGTTGCCACTACACTAAGGTTAGCAGTTTGCTATAGTAACAAAGTAGTAGCATTGTCCTCACAGGTGGCGCAGTAGTAGTGCTGCTGCTTTGCAGTAAGGAGAGTGTGGAAGATTGTGGGTTTGCTTCGTGGTTCCTCCCAGTGTGGATAGCGCTTTGAGTACTGAGAAAAGTGCTATATAAATGTAATGAATTATTATTATATGTAATAGTTTTGATATCAAGTGTTTAACAGATATTATCTGATGTTACAATTCCTTAAATGTCACATGGTTGAACATTATTTATTACCACCAGATAGACCTCAGGACCTCTACATGTTGCTAAAGGTGTGGTAGAAATTAAATTATTCATTAAAGAAAGAAACTTATCCTCTGCCAGGACAAGTTTGATAAAACCTCTCTGAGTCAGTAATCAGGCAGGAGGAAGCTTGTCCATTGCATCCTTGATTTACTGTTACAGCAAATGCTGAAGAGGACGCATTCATCACGGCATTTTATTACAAAATGGTCAGAATGGTCAAAAAAAAAAACAACTAAGGGCAAAGGTCTATTTTATAAACAACTGAATTTACATAACAGTACCGATTGATGCATACATTTACTCTGATTGGTTTGTTGGTTTACACCCAAATGACTTATTGAAATAACAGTCTGTTCTACTACACTCTTGCTCTTCTCATATCTCTTAGGTTCAGCTGTTACCCTTGAAATGTTACCCTGTGTATGTGACAACTGCCCAGTCTTGTGGTTTACAGGACATCTGCTGATCACTTAATCATCTCCTGGTACATTTTGAGTATTACATCAACCCTTCTCTTAGTAATTCTTATCTTTGTTGTTCACTTGACCTTTATCTGGTTTCCTGATATGCCTGTACAGGTATCTGACATTTATTAACCCTTTCACACTTCTAAGACAAATACTGTATTTTAATATGGAAAGCACACCAAAATACTTCATTATTGCTACTTTCAACTTATTCTCTCACAAAGGCTGCTAACTTTAGTCAACATATGAAGTGCTCTGAGTGTTATTGTATTGACGACTTACTAACTTACTAGTTACTTATTTTCTAAATTGTGAAAAAGCACTACAAAAGCAACTATGGTGTACAAAAAGAGCAATTAGTTCAGATGAACTTCAACTGTTTCGTTATTTTGGCAGCTAACTGATTCAGTTAAAGCCTTATTGTTGTCTGATCTGCTGTCATTGGCAGTAGGAAATGAAGTTTAAATAAATTCATAAGTGTAGGTGACACACTCACACGGTCATTTAAAAAAAAAAAACAATCGAAATCTTCAGATTTGTTTAAACTCTGTATTTACTGCATTAAAAAATTTTATTAAGCATGTTCAGTAGTGCTTGATTTTTAATATGTTTGCAAACTTTTCTGCAAACATGTTTTCAATTTGTCATTTTGGGTTAACTGAGTGTAGATTGATGGACAAGATGGCAAACATTTCCATTTAAAAGTAAATCTACAACACAATAAAGAGTGGAGCAAGTTTAGGGGTCTCAATAATTTCTGAACCCACTGTACATATTGTATGTCGATAAATTCACTGTCTTTTCTATATCTATGAGATTACAAGTTATACAAGCAATCAAAAGTATAAGGTGATTTTCTTTGTACAGTTCTTATCTTCTCAACTGACAGATGCAATGCTTTTCCCTAACGTTTTTACACCTAGAGAAGCATTCTCTGAGTGTGCTTTTGTGTTTCTTTCCAGGTCTATCTCTCTCTCAGCTTGGTCACACCTTGTGGTGGCTGGCTGCCCTACAGTTACAGTTTTAAAAGACAAGGCACAGATGAAGGGGTGAAGCACCAGCCAGTGACCTGCATATACTATGGAAAAAATACACACTGAAATAATTAAGGAAACACAATAGTGACATCTTTCCAGACGTCAGACCATGAACAAGACTGACTTCTTTGGGTAGTGGTGATCTTTATATGGGTTGTTCCTCGGAAGAGGAGGTGCTTTTCACAGAAACAGCTGTCCCTTCAGGTGTCATTGACCTTGGTGATCCTCTGGTCTGCAGACAAAAGAGGAGGCGATGTAAATGACAGCGCCCTCACATATCCCAGAGTGAAATTACATTAGGTGCACAAGCCCCACTCTTGTATGTGTGACAGTCCTTGAGATTTTACACTGTGATACAATTTTTCCAGTACCCAATATGTCATCAGGAAGGTGGTGATCAGTAAACTCTTTTCTTCAGGATGATAATTTTGTGTATGATCTCTGTCACTTGTACACCTCACTGTACTTTAAGACTGAGCTAAATTTGGACACCATAGTCAATTCGGTTATGGGTTGTCTACTACTACGTACTGTAGATTACCTTTGGAGTGGAGGAGGACTGGCATCTTCCCACACTGACATGTTTACCAACATTTCCAGTTCCTTTGCCCTGTGATGGACTGGCACCCTGTCCAAGTAAGTAAGTAAAGTAAAGTTTGTTTAGAAAGTACCTTTCCTAGACAAGAAGTCATAAAGCGCTGTATAATGAAAGAAAAACATGGCAAGACATAGACACATTAAGATATACAATAGAGTAAAATCTAACAAATACATTAAGTAAATTAAAATAAATAGATAGAAATAAAAATAACATTAATGACAATAAGACTCTAAGCAGAAGCCTAGCTAAGCAAGAACGTTTTTAACAGTGTTTCTAAAAGAGTCCACAAAGTCAGCCATACAAAGGTGAAGAGGGAGACTGGTCCACATCTTTGGTGCATACGATTGAAAGGCTCTATCCCCTCTTGTTTTTAATCCCATACATGGAACAACTAACAGATTTTGAGCCAGAGATCTAAGTGTGAGAGGGGCAGTAAGTTTGAGAAGGAGACTGGATAAATACACTGGAGCTTGTCTGTTCGATACTCTGTAAACAAGTACAAGAATTTTAAAATGAATGCCGAGGTGTCACCCGCTGCACTCAGGTCCCAATCCAAGTGGTTCGTTGTGTGGTGGGTGCAGCAAAGCGCCGTCAGTGCATGCTGGGTGGAAGAATAAGTTTAGGGTAACATAGCTTTCTTCTTAAAGAAATAGCATTAAGGGTTAATAAATGTCAGAAACCTTTAAAAGCATATCAGGAAACCAGATAAAGGTCAAGTGAACAACAAAATGTACTGAAAGATGACTACGAAATCAGCAGATGTCCTGTAAAATACCAGAATGGACAGTTGTTATAAGAACAGAAATTTCAAGGGTGGTGCGTCAAGTCAAAGGTATAAGAAGAACCAGAATATAATAGACTTTTATGTTATATAAGTCATTTGGATGTGAACCAATGAACCAGCCAGAGTAAATGTATACAATGATTGACACTGTATGTAAATTCGATAGTTTATAAAATGAACCTCTATCCTTTGTTTCTCTGATTATTCTGACCAGGCTGTAACAGACTGCTTTTGAAGAATGATCCCTCCAAGGTATTTTGCCGAGGAGCACTTAAAAGATACCACGAATAGCTTTTCTCCTGCCTGATAACTGATTTGTCCTGTTATAGGAGGTTTCTTTGTTTAATAAAACTAGGGGGCTGCCCGGGGGCTGCCCCCCCACCCCTGGCATGCGCTTATGTGCCAACCACTTTGCATCTATGCCGTTCACGTTGTGAAGAGAGGGGCTGAACACACCCCAAGGAGACGCAGTCGCTCCTCCAAAACCTCCTCTCAAACGGTGATACAGTGAGAAACAAATAGTTTTTTTTACCTCCTCTTTGCTCGATCAGCTGCTGCTGCTGCTGTGCCATGTGATCTGCATCTCGCACGGTGCTTCGAATATTTAAAAGCCTGTACAGCAGCTGACCTTTTATCTCACTGCTTTATCTCTCTTCTCCCCCAGATATCCTCTGCTCCTGTTGGGGGTCCCACTCCCGAGGTGCGCCCCTATGAAGAGGAAGGTTTTCTATTCTTTTAATTGAGAGACGGAAATGTCCCCTCCAACTACACACGGAGTTCGATTCACTCCTGAAGGAGACTTATGTTTGTTTAAATATATATATTTAATTTATTTATAAAATATATTCGATTTCTTTTCGCTGTTCCGTTATTTCACCAATTAATAATTTCTGTTTGTTTGCGCTAATGTGATCTTTACTATCATTTTTTTGATAGTATTTTTCCATTATCTCTTACCTGCTCTGTATGAGTATCGTGCCAACGTTTTTGAATTCTTTATGATGTTCTACTTTGTCATCTACTTTTTGTCTTTTATTTCCGGCCCTGGGCGTGGTGAAATCTCTTATCTCACAAGACGTGAAAGTGTGTCTCTGAGAAAGTCACATCTCGTCTCTCCCTTATTTTTTATTATAATAGGGAGATGTTAAATTTCTACCACAGCTCCTGCCCTAAAATCAAACGGAAGCCAATATAAAGAGTATAAGATAGTTGTAATATGAACTCCTATTTTTCGAACACGTTAGCAACCTGTCGGCTGCGTTTTGTATAGGTTGAAGGCATGAAAGGAATGATTTGTCCAAGCCAGTAAAACAACACATTACAATAATCTAAGAGCAAGGAAACAAGCACATGAACAACATTAGAACTATGAATGGAAGAAACAGGAATGAGAAACAGATTTAACATGCAAATTAAAACTCAAAGAGGAATGAAATATTACTCCAAGGTTTCAAACACTGGACTAAGCAGTCTTGTAGAAAGAATTAGGCGCCTGATAAATCTTAGGATACATGTCAAGGGATGCCATAACCATGGTTTACATTTTGCTGGAATATAAATATAAGTAATTATTAGAAAGCCACTCTTTTATCCATGAAACACAATCATCTAGGGTGGACAACTAGTTTAAAAGAAATATACAGCTGAATATCATCAGTATAAAAGTAATAAGAGATGTCTTTAAAAGATTGAATGATTCCTTCTAAAGGAAGGATGTAAAATGAAAATAACAATGGATCAAGGATTACTGTTCCTGCCTTAGAGGTGGGGATCAATTTGTTCTTTACTCAATTTTTCTTTTTGTAAAAACTTGAGTGATTTGTATGGATTGCAATAAAATTAATAAAAAGGAAAAAAAAAGAAGAAAAAATTATCAAACCCTGTTAAATATTTCTAGGCATAAATAGTAAAATAATAAATGTTTAACACTAATGAAATGCTGCGCACAGGAATGTTAAAAGCAAGAGTTTTCTTTTTTTAATAAATTGAAGCACAGTAACAAACTACAACTGCTGTTTTCTTATTAGAATAAAATATTGAGTCTGTAAAGGGAGAAAAAAAAACCAAAACAGTTCCTGCCTTGAATCATGTGATTGCTGGGATGGACTCCAGCTGCCCCATGACCCTACCCTGGATAAGAGGGTTAGGAAGATGGATAGATGAATAGATGTAGAGGAGTGCTTCAAATCTTTGTTTCAGATCCCACTCCAGACAAACGGGTGTCTGCAGAGGAAAGCAGAACTGAAGCTGGCATGCAGATTTGTTGGCAAAATTGAGTTATGACCATTTTCCTCACTGGCCAAAGCAATAAAGTGAATAAGATCAGGCGCCTTAGTATCTGAATTATGTCTTCCAAAAGTGTTATTAGATTTTGATTCATACTGCCTTATGGGATAGAGAATTGTAGATCCTGCATACCAAGAAGAAGCTCCCTCAGTTCTGCAGAGAAACTCAAAGAATTTAACTTTGGTTGATTTGGGGTTTTGATGTTAAGCATCCAACGGCTATAACTCAGGTCTGGAATTTCAGTTGAACTTTCTTGTACCATGTGTGGCCGGGTTCAGGAATGACAGGTTGCAAAGCGGATGAATAGTTGGGACACCAACTGGGTTGTCCTGTTTGATAAGACAAAGTCCAAAAAAATACCCCTAATGGCTTCATATAAGCACAAAAGAAATTTGGCTTTTTAATGTGGGAATCAGGGTCAGTCACTGGAGCTCCCTCCAGAGGTTCACTCTGTTTGCAAATGATGCCTCCATCTGGGCAGCTGGGCCTCTTATATTACACCCTTACTGGTATCTTCTTGGTGATGCGGGGAGAGAAGTAGAAGAGATCATCATTAACCCGTCGGGTTATCACATATAACAATCGAGACAGTGAGGAGATTCTCTGACACACATGTGCAACACATGTCAAGGAGAAGAAGACAATACCACATTGTCTTACAGAGCAAGAGGAAGGTAGAACTGGAAATGTCAGTAGACATGCCAGTGCAGGAAGAGGAGCACTTCTAGACTGTAGTATGCCATTTATTTGTAAGTGTTCCACTGGCCATTGGAGGGCAGAGAGACATGCCAACCCCTGTACCCTCTCTAAATATTTTTCAGGAAAATGTAAAACACTTTATGTTTTTCATGTTCTTTAAAAAACTGATAGGGTGCCCTGATTATGCAGAGGGTGTTTCAGAGCCAATTAAGACCCAATGGGAGAAAGAAAGTGACATTTAGAGAGTCTGAAATATTCATATGGTGCACAGACTGTGCCATCTTGCCCTGGAGAAGGAAATCAGTTAGTAGCAACTGTTAAATGCCATCAGATGTGTTTCCCGATAAAGTTTTGTGTTTGCCTGGGTGCATGTAGGGGTGACGGGGTGGGGGTATGGATGCTGACAAAGAAACAGAAAAAAATCTCATTAGATGTACAGTAGAGAGGACTGTTCGGCTCATCTTTCAGTCTCTGTTTTTTTAACAATGCACAAAAAAAATGATCTGCGTCACTGTAACACTCAGAGTTGGTTTTCATCACTTAAAAATGGAAGGGAAAAGCCATGTGGGGTGCTAATCAGTGAGCCATCCTGCATGGTTATCTCACAGATCAAGCATCCCGCACCTGGTTGTTATTCATGTGAAGTCTGATTGTTCTTCTCGTATCTAATGTGGATTTCCTCCAGATACTCTGCCTTTTCTCTCACATCTCCAAAGGTGTGCTGTTTTGTTATTTTTGTGACTCCATATTGATTCCGTATGACGGTGGGCATATGCACGGGAGGGTCAAGTGAAGGACTGTCGCTCCGCTTGCTGCTGGTTCCTGTTTTGTGCTAAGTACTTCTGGCCACAATGTTCTGTTGCCTCCTTAGTAAACCCCAGGAAAAACGAGTCAAAAAAATGTCAACAAGAAAAAATGTTATTACATGTAACAGAAATGTGTAAATATCAAAATGTCAGAATAAATACAGTGGGAAAAGTATGTCTACTGTCCACTGCTGTACTGATGCAGATTTAAGATACGTTCTTCTTGCGACATGTTTTGAAACAGTCACCAGTGCACAGCCCGATGTTTGGGACAGCAGAGGCAGGTTTCTTTAGGCACTTTTCTTATAATATTTTTTTTTTGTTGCTTGAGCATGAGAGGGTAGAATGTCAGGGCCTGAACCACATGATCAACACATGCCTTCAGTTATTGTAGACTACCACAGTGCAAGTCAGTCAGTCATTGTCTAATCCACTTAGTCCTGAACAGGGTCAGGGGGGTCTGCTGGACCCTGTCCCAGATAGCATAGGGCACAAGGCAGGAACAAACCTTGGACAGGGTGTCACTCCATCGCAGGGTGAACACACACACCAACCATACTCTAGGGTTGTATAGTTCTGCATGTGACAGTTTTACTAATCATGTCAACATCTACTGCGGTGGGCTGGCACCCTGCCCGGGGTTTGTTTCCTGCTTTGCGCCCTCTGTTGGCTGGGATTGGCTCCAGCAAACCCCTGTGACGCTGTAGCTAGGATATAGCAGGTTGGATAATGGATGGATGGATGTCAACATCTAATGACCAATTCACCTTGACCTCATTATTGCCTGATTCAACTAATGGTGCAGTTTCAATTTGTTCAAAAACTACCTTTACAGCTTCTTGTTTACATGCCATTGTGTTTCGGGTGAAGGCTCCTCCCCACTCATGAATATTGATTACTTATAGAAATATTCATACATTTTTGCAGTATAATGTTATTTTATCCACTAGATGGTAGCAAAATACTGTTCCGAGTGGTGGCTGTGAGGCTAAGGACCTGTGCTGGGATCTGGAAGACTGCTGGTTCAAATCAAAGTCACTGCCAGAAGGGATCCTACTCTGTTGGGTCCTTGAGCTAGGCCCTTAGCCTAAGAATTGCTCTAGGGTCACTGTACAATGGCTTGCCCCGTGCTTTGACCCTCAAAGGTCACGGAAAAAGTCAATTTCCCCTTGGAAATTAACAAAGTGAAAAAAAAAATAGGCTTAATATTATGAAACAGATCATTAAGTGTGCCTGTACCATTTGTTCTTAAACAAAATCAATGGTTTAACTTGTTTTTCTGAGAGTAAACATAATGCTAAGGAGGCAACATGTTCTGTTCTTTTTTGTCCTTTGTGGGAGAAGCCTCAGGAGGCAGGGCCGCCCTGAGATCAGATCATTTGTCTCTAGTGGAGTTTCTGTGAATAGTGTGTTTCTAGTTGTTGCATTTCTTTGGTTTTCTGATTTGTTTTCTCACTTTGAATTAAGGATTCTATGTTCAAAATTTGGAACTTTGTTTCCTTAGGATTTCCTTTTAGGATATCTCCTTTGTGCCAGTTTTTGTACTTTTGTATTTTTCTTTGTGTTTTGCAATTTTTTTTTGAATAATTCTTTCATTTATAAAGATTTATTTGCCCTGGGTGGTGCAGTGGTAGCACTGTTGCCCCACAGTAAGGAGACCAGGGTTCGCATCCCAGGTCCTCCATACATGGAGTTTGCATGTTCTCCTCATGCATGCTTGGGTTTCTTCTGGGTGCTCCAGTTTCCTCCCATAGTCTAAAGACATGTAAATCAGGTGGATTGGTGAACCTAAATTGTCCCTAGAGTATGGCTGGTGTGTGTGTTCACCCTGCGACAGAGTGACACCCTGTCCAAGGTTTGTTCCTGCCACGTGCCCTATACTATCTGGGACAGGATCCAGCAGACCCCCGTGACCCTGTTCAGGACTAAGTGGATTAGACAATGACTGACTGACTTTATTTGCCTTTTCTATTCATATTGGAGGTTTTTGATTATCCCCCACCTTGTGGGGCTGTTGATATATTTTGATCCAGTTTGTGTTATTTTGCTAGCTTCTCCTTTTTAGGCCTTCTCTGACAGAAGCCAGAAGGGGCTTGGCTGGCCTAAGGTGAGGATTTTCTTGGGGACGATAGTGAAGATCCTGGCCTGCTTCAGTAGCTTCTTTTGGAGGCCTCACACCATTTTTTTTGCTTTAAAAAAGAGAAAACAATGAAAACACGAGCAAAATTTCCAAAATTCTATTTATAAGCTAACCAAAATATTGCATAAAGTGAAATTGAAGCCTGGCTTTCCCATGACAGTGATGAATGCTTTTTTAATATTTCGAGTTAGAAGACTACAGCCTTCCAGCTGGCTATTTGTATTCAGTTTCCTACTGTGAGCAATAATAACACCATTATAAAATGTTAATTAATGTTGCAAGCAGAGCCCAGTGTTTTATTTTATTTTCATATTTCAAAAGATATGTTCCCAAAGTCAATATGATAGCATGCATAACAAAGGGAAGTGCCAGACACTGGATGAATGTGATGGGGAAGTGGCAGCTGTTCACTCGGGATAGGGGTCTTGGAACTCAGATGCTTGTGGGCAAGTAGAATTGCTGACAAGGGGCACCACAATGCTGCAGAAGTGTTAGGATTTAGCATATTTTATTTTACAGAAAAGTGCTTTATAGCTTTTTTTTTCTCTTAACAAATCCACTTCTCCCAAAGATGTGCTTCTCAGATTGGCCGGTTATTCTAAGGAGGCACCTTGTGAGTGTGTGTACTAGTGGACCCTGTGATTAGGCCCACTCAGGGTTTGTCTCGTCTTATGCTAGGCTCTGTCAGAATAGCCTCTAGTCTTCTAGATCCCTGAATTGGATTAAGCAAGCTGTAGAAATTCAGCCATCCTAAACGCCCTTTCATAAAATATGGAGTTATTTATATTTTTTTCCTGTTCTGAGACATACAGTAACAGTAATGCATTTCAAACAGCATATATAAAGCAATCTTTGGATGATGGAACATTCTCACTGCTCCCTTTTTTAATCCATTTGCTTAAATTAACTTGGATGTTGTATTCATGCTTTTCAGTGTCAGGGGCAATGGTTTTGGCTCCTTTCAATTTTCATTAAGTTGCCCCTAACCTCAGATACCTGCCATAGCTTCCTGTATTGATATGAATGGATCATTCCATAGCCAAGGATGTTAGAGAAAGCGTGTGTCTGCAAGGATTTTCCAACTCCCCCTCCATCCGTCTCTCAGTATCGCCATTAGATAAGTGGCAATTGGATTATAGAGGCCCCGGAGCTCATCAATATTCCTAATGCCTGTCGTCTGCTGAAAATCAGCACATAGGCATTTAAAAGTTGCTTTTTTTAAGCTTTTATACCTTTTTAAAGCTAAACAGGCTATACTGTCATTTTTTTCTTTCTTGCATTCTGTGACGTCTGCCACTCTTTCCTTTAAGCCACAATCGAGACTCAGCTCCTCTTGATGTTCCTAGCCATTGCCCTGCAGCAAGTGTTCTTTGTTTGGGCATCCATTAGTGATTGCTGCGATGCACATTAAAAGCTTCCTTCGTTCCCTGCCTCTTTATCAAGTCACTGTACACAATCTCATCGACACTTTGACCTCGGAGTGAAGATGCTTTGGACTGTGTATGTCCTGAGGCAATCCTATTGGAAACATTAAAAATAAGAACTCTCTCGCTCGACTGTCCTTTTCTGTGGCTTATCATTCAGAGCACTTATATAATTCTACTAAGTGGAACTCGGAATTGTTTGGCACATCTCCCTCTGAATTCATTTTTTTGCTTGTGGAAGTACAGGATGGTATGTTGGTAGGGTGGTTATGAAACTGTGGAACAGACCTCGAGCTCTGGAGGGTCCTGGTCTGCCTAGCCTGCACAGTTTCCTCCTTGAATCTCTTAAAAAAAGCCATGCTGGTTGGTTGGGCACCTCTTGAGACTCTGAGTGGCTAGATGAACTGCCTCCTTGATGGTAGAAGAGGTTGAGAAAGAAATTATTTGCAAGTACGCTGCTCAAAATATGAGGAGAAGAGGGGAGCAAAAGTTCCATAGATTCTAGAAAAAGGGTGGAAAAATGTGTGAATATGTCTTCTTTCCTTCACTTTCTAACAATACATGGTGAATGATTCATGAAGAGAACTTGGAAGACTTCTTGACCCCTTTGAAAAGATCATTCATTTTCCACCACTTATCCAAGACCAGGTTGCAGGGGCAACAGTCTTAGCAGTGAGACCCACACATCCCTGTCCCTAGCCACTATTGCCAAGTCATACTGCGGGATCCCAAGCTGTTCCTAGGCCATCTGGGAGACAGAATCCTCTCACCGGCCCAACATCTTCATTGGAGTCTCCAGCTGGTTGTGTCTGTAAAAATTCCACAGAGAGGCACCCAGGAGGCATCCGTATCAGATACCCGAACCACCTCAGTGGGTTCCTCTCAATGTAGAGGGTCAGCAGCTTTCCTCCGAGCCCCTCCTAGATGATTGTGCTTCTCACTCTATCTCTTAGGAAGACTCACCACCCTGTGGAGAAAGCACATTTCATCTGCTTGTACCTGCAATCTTGTCCTTTCAGTCATTACCAAAAGCTCATTACCATAGATGAAGCTAGGGATGCAGATCAATTCGTAAATTGAAATTTTTGCCTTCTGGCTCAGCTCCTTCTTCACCACTACGGACTGGTATAGCGACTGCATAAATGAGTTATGTCGTTCTCACCATCTCTTTTCCCTTCACTCCTGAACAAGACTCTGACATACTTAAACACCTCTGCTTGAGGTAGCAACTCAAGTCACACTCGGAGAGGGCAGTCCAAATTTTTTCCTTCTGAGGGTCATAGCTTCTGATTTCCAGGTGCTTATCCTTATCCCTGTTGTTTCACGCTCAGTCGCAAGCCACCCAAATGGCTGCTGGAGTTCACAGATGAAGCCAACAGGACCGCATCATCTGTAAAAAGTAATGACGCAATTGTAAGGCCACCAAACTAGACCCCCTCCTGCCATGTTTAAAGCTGAAATTTGAGGTCTTATAGACTCTTCCTCTTATGAAAGCCATAAAATGACTGCAGTTTGTAAGCAGCTAAATGATGACTTGAATAAACATTCTATTCCTGACAAGTTTCAGTCAGGTTTTAGAACAAACCACAGTACAGAAACTCCACTGGTTAAAGTAGTGAATGACTTGCTGGATAATGCGGACAGAAGCCATATATCTGTTCTTGTTCTCTTAGACTTGAGTGCAGCATTTGACACCATAGACCACAATATTTTTATAAATTGCCTTAGAGAATGGGTGGGCTTCTCTGCCTTAAATTGGTTTCACTCTTACTTAACAGGTAGAAAATTCTTTGTTAGTTGTGACGATTATACTTTGGAGACCCATGATATTGTATACGGTGTACCACAAGGATCAATTCTGGGTCTGCTGCTCTTTTCAAACTTTATACTTCAATTAGCTCAAATTATCTCAAAGAATGAGGTGAGCTACCACAGCTATGCAGATGGCACACAACTGTATTTATCCATAGCACCTGATGACCCTGACACTCTTGGTTCTCTGATCCTGTGTCTTCCTAGTATTTCCAAATGGATGAGTAGAAACCTTATCAAACTAAATAAGAATAAAACAGAAATCTTAGTGATTGGTAAACATGGAAATAGCAAGGGCATTAGAAATAAACTTGATCCCTTAGGTTTAAAAGTCAAAGCAGAGGTAAAGAATTTAGGGGTAATCATTGACTCTGACCTAATTTTTTTAAAAATTGAATTTATTAAAAGCAAGTAACATTCCATACAAACAAGTTTAATTTAACAAAACCTAATTCAGTTCATCCCACACCCATGAGAAAGTAAGGAAGGCCAACAGCCTGAGTAAAACATTAAGAGTAGAAAAGAGGGAAGAGAATCCTTTTCTCCAATATAAATGTTTATTCTAAAATGGTATTTATTAGATCCTGCCAGATTTAAAAAAAGTTTTGAAAAGATCCTCTAAGTGAGAATTTGATTTTTCCAATTTCAAATAGTATATAACATAAGTTGCCCACTGACTTAGAATAGGAGAGATTGGGATTCTACCAATTGAGCAAGATAGGTCTATGCGCTAATAGTGTAGTAAAGGCAATTACAGTTTGTCCTTCTCCACTTAAAGCCCATCTGGGAGTAAAACAAACACAGGTGTTAACGAATTAGGAGGGATTGTGACTCCAAGGCTGTCTGAAAGGCATTTAAAGATTTCGGTCCAGAATGATGTTAATTTGATGCACACCCAAAATATATGGCCTACTGAGGCTGGAGCTCAATTGCAATGTGCGTAGGTTGAATCTTGCCCTGGAAACATTTTGGACAATTGTAAACAAGATAGATGTATTCAATAAAATTTTTTAAGTTGAATAATTGTATGCTTTGCGCATATGGAGCTAGAGTGAATTCTGTGCATGGCTTCCTTCCACTCCTTTTCTGAAATGTTTTTCCTTTTCCCATTGTAATCTAGGCAGTGCAAAAATTGTGTTTATGGGAAGTTAAATTTGGAGTGTCATTGTTTGTAGGAATGCAAAGACGTTTATGTACAGATCTCTAAGTGGTTTAATACTGTACATTTTTCAAACATTAAAAATTGTGTAAGTTTGAGAGGGTGGAAAAAAAGGTGGTTATTGTGCAGAGGTGTCACAGATGAAAGCTTCTCTATCTTGATGTACTTCCTACACTGTTTCCATTGGGTTGTTAGTTTATTGATGATAACTTGTATTTATTGGAGCACAAAGCAGGAATATAAAGTAGTACTGCAGGATTTTATTTTTATTGCAGACCAAACCTGTGTGTGCTCATCTATTTGTGTCAATGTCCAGGTTTTTATAGCTTATATATTTGCCACCCAATAATAAAATTGAAAGTTAAGTAAAGCCATGCCACCGTCTGCCTTAGGTCTTTGTAGTGTCGCACTTTGGTTACGTGGATGTTTTGATTTCCAAATAAATGAGGTTATGATTGCAACTAAATTCTTAAAAAAATATTTGTTAATGTATATTGGAATGCTTTGAAATAGAAAAAGAACCTTAGGAAGGATATTCATCTTAACAATGTTAATTCTCCCTGCTAAAGTAAGATGCAAGGTATACCATCTATGAAAGTCTTGCTTAAGTCTTTCCATGAAGACAGCAAACATTTTGTTAAAAAAAAGCTTAATGTTTACTTGTGATGTTTACCCCCAGGTGTTTAAACTGATCTGCGATGATGAAATGGAAGGTGTCAAATCTAACATTGCGTGCCAGAGATTTCACTGGAAAGATCACACTTTTATTCAAATTAATCTTGAGTCCATATATCTTTAGAAATTTTGCTAGTGTTGATAGAACTGCAGGCACAGTATTTTGTGGATCTCATATATACAGTACCATGTCATCTGCATACAGTAATATCTTCTGTTCAAGTCTGTCTCTGATAATCCCCTTTATCTCAGAAGCATTTCGAAAGTGAACTGCCAATGGCTTAATGGCGATTGCAAATAGCAGTGGTGACAGGCGGCATCCTTGTTTAGTACTACATTCTAGTTTGAAGTAGTCTGAAACAATATTGTTACTACAGACTGAAGCTTCTGTACAGTAGTTTGATCCATGCACATTTGTTCGGGCAAAACCCAAATTTGTGCAATGTAGTGAATAGGTAGTCCAATTCAACCATATCAAGTGATTTTTCTGCATCCAATGATAATAAGATCTCCAGGGTGTTAGAGTTTGTGGGTGAATATATTACATTAAACAGGCATTGAAGATTGGAAGCTAAGTGTCAGCATTTAATAAATCCAGTTTGGCCTTGTGATATTACCGAATGAAACACTTTCTCAGTACTTCTAGCTAGAACTTTGCAATGTATCTTAACATCATTATTCAGAAGTGAGATTGGTCTCTATGATGCATATTGTAATAAGTCCTTATTTTTTTTTTAAGAAAGGTGTAAATTAATGCTTGGCAAAACGTTTCAGGTAGAATTTTATTGTCTCTGGCTTCTATAAATGTTGCTAATAAAAGGGGAACTAACTTAATTGAATTTTTAAAAATAAAATTCAGTAGGGTATCCATCAGGGCCTGGTGCTTTTCTGCTCTGAATTGAGTTTATGGCGTCTAGTAATTCTGATAGGGTCAGAGGTTTATCCGTTTCCTCTGCACTGAAAGTATATAGCTGTGGTATCTGTAATGCATCAAAAATGCATTAGACTGTGTCTTGGCTTCTTTAAACTGAGTAGAATGTAAGGACTTATAGTTGTCTTTAAAGTTGTGCGTTATATTTTTATGGTCAATGATTTTGCCTCCATCTGTGCTGGTAATTACTAGTATTGCATTGCAAACTTCCTGCTTGTGGATTTGTTGAGCTAAGATCTTATTAGCCTTTTCTCCATGTTCCTAGTAATAATGTTGCGATTTAAAAATGAGTTGTTCCATTTCTTTTGTTGTCAAGAGGCTGAGTTCTGAATGCAAAGACTTCCTTTTCCTATAAAGTACCTCAATTTGAGAACTTGGAGTGTACTTGATATGTTCTGGTAATTTCACTGATTAACTCTGATGCCTTCTTTATTTCTTTGGGATATGAAATGAACTGTCCTATTAAAAATCCCTTCTAGTTTTCCAGCGTATTCCTGCAGACACCTCTGAGGATGTATTTGTTGCTATGCAAAAATCAGTTTTCTTGGATATAAACTCTGTACAGTCCTCATCAGCTAATAAAAGTGGTTTAAGACACCAGCTGCGAGATGAGTATGTGGGGCATAATGATTTGACCTCCATGATCAGAGGGACGTGGTCAGAGATAAGAATAGCATTGTACTTACAAGATTGTGGGCAAAAAAATGTTATTTATGAAGAAATAATCAATTCTGAGTAACAGTCGTGTACTGGGGAGAAGAATTAATATACTCTTGAGTTTGGATTCAGAAATCTCCAAGGATCTGATAGGTTGTGATGAATTACAAACTGTGTAAATGTTTTTGCAGTGTTAGATGTTATCGCCCCCATGGCAGGAGACCTATTCAGGTCTGGATTTAAAAAGCAATTAAAGTCTCTGCCCATTATAATTTTATGAGCATTCACATTAGGAATGGATGTAAATACATTTTGTATGAAGTCTCTATCATCCACATTGAGTGTGTAGATATTTATCAAAATCTCTTTATAATTAAATAAATTACCCACGATGATCACATATCACCCTTCAGAATCAGATACTACATCTGATATGACAAATGAAATTGTTCTATGTATTAAAATTCCCACACCTCTAGTTTTCTTTGTAAAGCTGAAGTGTAATATTTGGCCAGTCCAATCTCTTTTCAACCAAAAGTGATCCTTGCTTGATAAGTGGGTCTCCTGTAAAAATACTAGCTTGGCTTTAGACCTGTTATGTAATACTTTCTTATTAATTTGTGATTGAGACCTTTGACATTCCAGCTCATAAAGTTCACTGTTTAGTCAAAGACTCATTACTTCTGAGCTTTTGTTGACATTTTGCAGTCTAAAATTAAGGTAGTACATTATTACATAAGATAGCTTTAACCTTAATTTCCAATTTTGCCAGGAGTTATATCCTGCCTATTATCTCCTACCTATTGAATTATTTGTCAGTTAATTCAAAATTCTGCGGCAAGAATTATTACACAACCCAGAAAGTATGAACATATAACTCTAGATGTCAAATCCTTACATTGGCTCCCAGTTAATTTCATAGGTGATTTCAAAATCTTGCTTTTAAGTTATAAAGCCTTAAATGGCCAAGGTTGAACTTATCAATACTTACAAACCAGAGTGCACATTAACAACAACAACATTTATTTCTATAGCACATTTTCATACAAATAATGTAGCTCAAAGTGCTTTACATGATGAAGAAAAAGAAAAAAGACAAAGTAAGAATTGGAGTAAGACAACACTAATTAACATAGAATAAGAGTAAGGTCTGATGGTCAGGGAGGACAGAAAAAACAAAACAAACAAAAAAAAACTCCAGACGGCTGGAGAAAAAAATAAAATCTGCAGGGGTTCCAGGCCACGAGACCGACAGCCCCCTCTGGGCATTCTACCTAACATAAAAGAAAACAGTCCTCTTTGTATTTAAGGTTGTCATGGAAAGACTTGATGATGATGTTCATGTAGACTTCTGGCCTTTAATCCATCAATGTAGGAACATCATGGTGCTTTGGTTAGGTGGTGATGGGACAGGTCGCCACCACAGAAAACCAGGAAAGAAACAGAAGAGAGAGTAGGGGTCAGTACGGATTTTAGAGCCACCATGAATAGTTATTATAATGAATTGAACATACAGAGTATCAGGATTAAATTAAAGTGAAGTTATGAGAAGGCCATGTTAAAGTAATGTGTTTTCAGCAGTTTTTTAAAGTGCTCCACTGTATTAGCCTGGTGAATTCCTATTGGCAGGCTATTCCAGATTTTAGGTGCATAACAGCAGAAGGCCGCCTCACCACTTCTTTTAAGTTTAACTCTTGGAATTCTAAGCAGACACTCATGTGAAGATCTAAGGCTATGATTTGGAATATAAGGTGTCAGACATTCCGATATATACGATGGGGCGAGATTATTTAAGGCTTTATAAACCATAAGCAGTATTTTAAAGTCAGTTCTGAATGACACAGTTAACCAGTGTAGTGACATCAAAACTGGAGAAATGTGTTCGGATTTTCCTTTCCTAGTTAGGATTCTAGCAGCTGCATTCTGCACTCGTTGCAGTCGATTTATGTCTTTTTTGGGTAGTCCTGAGAGGAGTGCGTTACAGTAATCTAGGCGACTGAAAACAAAAGCGTGAACTAATTTCTCAGCATCTTTCAATGATTTAAGAGGTCTAACTTTTGGTATGTTTCTTAAGTGATCTGATTAATATGCGATTTAAAATTCAGGTTATAGTCAACAGTTACCCCTAAGTTCTTTATCTTCGTCTTGACTTTTAATCCTAATGCATCAAGTTTATTTCTAATAATCTCATTGTCTCCATTATTGCCAATCACTAAAATTTCTGTTTTCTCTTTATTTAGCTTGAAAAAATGACTATTCATCCATTCAGAAACACAAGTAAGACATTGTGTTAGTGAAACAACAGAGTCGGGGTCATCAGAGGCTATTGATAAATACAGCTGCATGTCATCACTTAAGAACTTAAGATGCTAGCCTACTTAAGATTTTGAGAATTAATAAAATAACACTGGGAGGTCAAGCCTTTAGTTACAGGGCCCGGACGCTGTGGAATGATGTACCTGCTAATATAAGAGATGCAACGTCAGTTTCAACTTTTAAATCTGAGCTAAAGACTCACTATTTTAGAATGCCATACTCGGACTAAAGCTGCTGATTAGCTGTGCACACTGTATTTTACTCTTTGAGTTATTTGCACAGATATAAATAATGGAATGTTTATTATATACCAGTACTAACCCCCTCAATTCTCTTTCTCTTCGCAGAATTTGGATGTAACATTTGGTGCCACTGCTCTTCTGCCAGGCTGCTTTCCTGTATATGAAAAAAGCAATTTCAGATAAAACAACATTGGAATCATTGGAAAGGAAGATTCATTCATCAGACTGGATGGCCAGCAGAGACGGCACTATTGAAAACCCAGGAGCAGGTAGGCAGCCACTTGGATGAGGTCTCCAGCACTGTGATTTTATTTTTAGTTTGGTTTTCTCTTTTACAGTTTTAATCGCCACTATTGTCAACTGGCCATAGTTATAAAATTAATGGACAGTTATTGTTGTTTTCCATTTATGTTTAATCAGTTTCTACCTTGTGCTTTGTTTTATCAAATCTGAATTTATTGTTTGTACCAGTTCTTTATTTAGTAATTATTATAATTTATACTTGAATTGTAACTGAGAATTGTTCACAGCTGTCTCCAACTGGACTTAGTGAAGAGCACTATACAAAAATTAAGTTGTATTGTATTGTACCTGGGATTCCAACTGTATTTCATTATTTCTTTCCCATTATTTTTCAATTGTACAGGAAAAAAAATGTCAACAACACGAAAAATGAAACCTCAAATTTTGAATGGATTGACTCTTTATCTTTAAACATGATTTGGATGCTTTTGATCTGAAACCTCTCTGCTTGTCAGAATGAGAATATGTGGACAAATATGTGAGCTGCAAGCAAAATAAAAAAGGCCAATGACTCCAGTGGATGTTTTTCAGCTGATACTTACAGTACATATATCATAGCCATTGTGGAGCTGACCCGGACATGTTAATTTTTACCACCACACGTTTATTTACACTATAAATATTTACAAATATAAAGTCCAGTGCACAAACCCCAACTCAGTCCTGGCCACTCAATGCTTTTCTTCAGGCCGCCTCCACACTCACACTCACACTCACACTCACACTCACACTCTCACTCTCACTCTCACTCACTCTCTCTCTCTCTCTCTCTCTCTCTCTCTCTCTCTCTCTCTCTCTCTCTCTCTCTCTCTCTCTCTCTCTCTCTCTCTCTCTCTCTCTCTCTCTCTCATCCTTCTTCCACCCGACTCCAGCCCTGAATGAAGGGAGACGGCCCCTTTTATATCCTCCCGGATGAGCTCCAGGTGATTCCCGACACTCCTTCATTGGCCACGCCCCAGCGTGGCGGAAGTGCCGGCTGTTCATCCGGCAGCTCTCCGGGCGCCCTTTTAATTCTTCCCCCCAGCACTTCCTGGTGTGGCGGAAGTGCTGAGGTAACAGGTCCCCAAGGCATTGGGGTGCCTCCCTAACAGGGTGGGGCTTCCATGCCCTCAACCCATGGCCCCCAGAGCAACCACGTGATCCAGGGTGGGCACAGATCCACATCCGGTCCCTCACAGCGTCCCGGCCGGGTTGTTGCCCCTGGCATCCCTGACACCATATAAAGTATAAAAGTAAATTTTCTTGACATGGTCAGAGTTTTGAATTTGAGTGGTCCACATATTATATTCTAAGCAGGCAATGACTTCTTGTTTTTGAATGCATTTTTGTCTCAGTTGTGCTGCAGTTCAAGAAAGATGTTTTCCAATAAGGTTTGATTCTTCCATTTCTTTGCACATAATAAACTGTTGGCCTACAATATTCTCTTAATAGAATCATAGTTTTATGTAAGAAAAGTTATGTGTACTGATGCAGTGAAAGTGAATGAAGATGGTATTACCACTGAACCCAAATGAGTGGTGTAAGGTGGAGACCGTTGACATAAATGTGTAAGTAGACAATGCATTAGGCAAGTGAGAACACGTGAAGCTGCATGGAAGTTCTGGAGGGCTTTCAAGAAGGAATACAAATATTTAAGTTGCAGAATTATCCCTACGGAGTGATATGTTAACAAAACTTTAAAACCCCATCGGGAATTAATTTTAAGAGTTATTTAGTGAAGCAACTTGCAAAGTTAAACCTTTTTACTAATAGTAATAGTAATCGTTGTATATTTACTGTTCTCATGCAGATCTTATAAGGAAAGATTTAAATGAAACACCGCAGAGCAATTTGGGTATAAGCCCATCAGTTACTAGTTGTCATCTTCCATTCTTAGCCAAATAGACCAAAATCTGGATGAACACACATTATTTCACCTCAGACTTTGTCCTGGCCCTTCCTTTACTATTTCTGATGAGATAACGCCTGAGGCCTCACCCAGAATGGTGTCAGTCAACACTGTGCATGGTATACTACTGTATATTTTTCCAACATATAATTTTTTCGCTTGTTTGCCAATAGCAGTTAAACAGGATTATCACGCGGTTGATACCCCATACCTTCCTATGCAATCTCTTTTCTACTGTGTAACATTAAACATATAGATATTTGATAAATAATGACTCATTGATATGATCAAACTTTTCCAATTGACAACAAGCAGTATTTTCTTCAAAGGTACCTTTTAATAGTACTCTAATTAGGCCCTTTGCGTGTGTGAGTGTGCATGAACTGGCCATGTCATACATTGAGTTGGTTCCTACCTTGTTTGTCCAGCACTGCCAGGATAAGCCTTGCCCCTCAGTCCAGAACTGGGTTAAGCAGGTTTGAAGTGGACATGGCATGGCCTTACGTTATCAAACACTAACTAATGGCACTTGTCAGGTACATTTATTCGATGTCTCTTTATTGTAAAGCGACCACAAGTAGGTAAAGTGAGTCACATTTGAAGAGTCAACTAAAATTCTTGTTGTTTAAAATTAACAAACAGTACTGAGTGTGATGTCCTGTCTTCACAGCCTCGGAGACACCCCTCAGTTCTGGGGCATCAATAGTCATGACTGAGATGGACCAGGGTGAGTCAGCAGACATGCAAGATTTCTTGTTCAGAAGTAAAGCAGAGTGTATAAATAGTGTAAAACAGTACAATTCAATAAACAGGTTTCTCTAATTGCATTCCATAAAACAGCTCAGTGTCCTCAAGGTGCTTCAATAAACCACAAATACATAAACAAATTCTTTAAACATCACTGTTCTACAGCAGGCCATTATTCTCTTCAATGGGCATCCCAAATGCAGTCCACCACACAGACCCAAACTGCCGCTTCATCCAGTAATCTGCTGTTCACGGAGCTGTCACCTGTGGTGGTAACCTGCAGCCCCTCCAGGGTGTATTGCACTCCCTCTTGATACTGCCACACTGTGGATATGCAAATATTTCCATGGCCTCTGTCTGCCATATCTTTTTCTCTGTTGAGCAGATACAAACAATGCCACATACCAGAACCTCTCCTCAGCCATCAATCCAGCTCCTCTTAAAATTGCTCAACAGAGTCGATGATACCTGTCCTGCTCTCCCACTATGAAATATTTGTCACGCCTCAAAAGTCCTAAATGAGTGATCACGTTTTCATTTTTCCTTTCTTCTCCCCTGAATCCAGCAAGGGGCATTACACTCCTAAGCAATCTGCTTTTTAGTAATTGCAGCTTTTACTAAACCAAAATCTTTTACTATATTCTTCCGTAGTGATACAGCACTAATTGTAAGATTGAAGAAAGGAAAAGAACATTAATGATAGGACACACTTAGCTTCTTTAAATGTCAGCTTAAACTGCAGATGATAAAAAATTTTGAAGGAAGCTTTTGGCAAAGCACAATACAGTTGTGGTGTTTCTTGCAACCGGCTCCAGCCACCTCGAGAGTCTCGGGAGGCATTGTCCTAGGCATTGGTAAAAATGATGATGCCCATTTGTCCATAGGTGAGCTTCAATTTTCAGTGCAGTTTTGAGAGCTTTTAGACTATTCTTGCAGTCTTTGGTTCCAAAATAAGAACATGAAATTTGCAAACATGGGATACAATCTTTTGATGGTGCAGTTTGATATTAAATAACACACAGTAATGTCCATAAATTGACTGTCAAACCAAGAGGTACACCTTATCTCTTTTAATAGCCTGCCAGAGATGCTCCTATTTGTTTCTTTTTATCTCTGTTACACCCTCTCCCTTTTAGCTCACTTAACTACTCAAATGTGTTCTCCCTTTCAGCTCACTTACGTGGCCTAAATGCTTCAGCTGTGTCTATTCATGGTCTCAGTTAAGTAAAATAATGTAATGTGGAATAAAACTCACAGATCACAGTGGTACACTGTAAACCTTTGGCTATAACCCTAATCCTACCACTAACCCACCCCCTTTTTTGCATCTCAACTCCCAGCTAGTTCCTGTTAATTACTGCGCAGCTGCTGCTTAAACAATAATTAATTTTAAGCAAGCACAGGTACTTGCACACTCCACTCTCACAAGTGTGAGTTAAGTTGACGGGTTACACTTAAAGCAATAATAAACTAAACTGTTAAAACACCTCACAGACTCATCTCATCACACTGACCTGCTAGGGTCTACTGTAGATTTTCAGGAACCTTTCCTTGCCTGCCTGACTGTGAAAACATCCTAAAATACGCACTGTAAATGTATTCAGTTAGGTCTTGAAATCCCTGTATTTCAAGGCCCATGGGACTCCATTTCCTGTACGACTGGTCAGAAGTGAATCATCCCTTAGGTATATTGGGAAGTCACAATCACAAACCTTATAACGAGCACCGAGGGACCAGCCCTCCTCTGTGGGATACTTACTTACTCTTTATCCTGCATCACCTTTGCAACCCTTTGGCTGTCAGGATGTACCAGTTACACTTGCTGATAGATACCTTAACTGAATCAGTCAGGCTGAAAAATGAGGCACTAGGATGATAAGAGGTGTGGCAAGCTGTTTGTGTGTATGCCGTACTTCACACAGACACCAGAAGGCATGGCTTAACAAGATATGAACTGCTTATTGATTTTACTTCTACTGTTTTGTAAGATCCTCAGTGCTTAGTTGAGCTCACATATCTCAGACTTCATCTTCCATAACTAAAAACTGAGAGTTCAAAATAAGCTTCTGTGCAGGCCCGTCATGATTTGACTGTCAATGTGAATCTTTGTAAACAGTTCACAGGTCTCCAAAAAATAATGTATACATTGCATTGTTACTTTTCTTTTATAGTTTCAGGAATTCAAAGTCAATAATTTTTTTTTTGTTTCAACTGATCTTTACTAGGTTATTTTTGAGCCATCCCATGATGCCATGTTGTCTTTTGTATGATCTTTTGGAAATGTATAGGTTGTAGGGAGTTACGGACCATGTGACATTATAGGTCAAGGGGTATAAAAATCATCCAATTGGACTTTCTGGTTTGTCCAAGTTTGTGGATTTAACCTAAAACTCTAGGGTGCTGTTTGTTAGCACATTGACTGCTGGACCATTTATTACCAGGATGCTGCAGTATTGGTCTATGCATACATGATAAATAATGAGCTCTATGAAAATCTGTAAAATACTAGGCTGACCCGCCTTTTAAGGCAACCGACTTTTAAGTTGACCAGTTCTTAAGGCAATTCAATATGGAGATCAATTTGATATTTTATATAAACTCATTAATTTGGTTATGTTGCATTTGAGCGGTATTACTTTAATACTTGTAGTTTCTGTTATTTTTGTGATGAAATTTAAACTTCTATATTGAGGTCGCCCTTTTGAACCCCCCTGATATTTACTACGCGGTGAGGCATTTGTACTCCATCAACATTAATTATGTCCAGAGACATCATTTTGTCTGTTTTTCCAGCGCATCGCGCACAAAAGCAAGGGAACGATGGGAGCACCAGAACTCTGCTCACATCATGTCGCTTCGTACCGCAAGCTGCAAGTAGTAAGTCTGTGATAAGCGGAATACCACTACGCTTTCCACTCACGGGACGGAAGGACAATCCCGACCGCTTTTATATAGTAAGAAAGAAGAAGATATCGCACAGTCTGGAGTAGAAAATCATCTTTTACCTGGAAAAACGAAACTACAAATCCCATCGTGCATTGCAAAATAGCCTGCATAGCACTCACGGGACGGAAGGACAATCCCGACCGCTTTTATATAGAAGGATATAAAGAAATTTATTAGATAGTGTCACACATGTGCGATTAGGAGGCAGTCAAAGAGCCTAAAGGTGAGTGAAACATCGCGAGATAGAGGGTTGTCACGTGGTACTTACCTGAATCTCTTTTGCTCAACAGAAAACCTGAAGAAAAATAATTCCTCCACATCCAGATTCCAAAATGACCGCGACGACATCACTTCCGGCCCACCATGATGATGTCACTTCCGGCTCCATCAATCCACCTCATTTCCGTCCCATCATGATGATGTTGTTTCCGGTTCCTGTTTTCAACGTCACTACTTGCCAACCATTTCCTGTCCCATAATCCTTTCCTGTATAAATTCACCATTTTGACTCAAGAAAACTGTTCATTGTTTTGTTCTGAGACTTTGAATCATTCTTTTCTTTAATTGTCTGGACGACAATATATTGGGACGGTCCCCAAAACTTTGTTTTGTATTGTGTAACATTCTTTTGAAGAAGAATAACCATCACAATAGCAAATGTTTTATTATGAACAGCGTCTCTGTCAAAAATGTAAAGAAACTGTTAATTACTTTATTTTGACTAGCAACATGGCTAAAAGTCTAATTGGAATGAGAGTCCTAGAAGCATGGCACCTCACTGAGTGCAGGTTTGGAAGCACATGTGTTGTAAATATAAAACATGTCTTTGTAATGTTCACGCTTGTTGCACCCAACACATTTGGAAGCTGGTGACGGTTTACTGTCAGCAGGTGGAAGAATCTCCATGTACAGTACTTTGTTATCCTAACAGTGTGACATATCGGTCATTTTCTAATAGAGAAACATCAACTGGCATCAGTGCCAGAACCTACAGGTTCCACATCATCCAAATGATTGTTACTATCTCGATCACTGTCATTATCATCAAAATTTTCATGTTGCAAAAATCTAATTGTTTCAAAACATTTTTACCTTCTACCTTTTTAACAACCACATAACTACAGAAGCTCTATTTATAGCACTATTATAGTCCACTATCCACAAGATGGCAGCACTACAGTATAGTACCGGGCTGGGCAATGTCGGTCCTGGAGGGCTGCAGTGGCTGCAGGTTTTCGTTCCAACCCAATTTCTTAATTAGAAACCAATCCTTTCCAATCACAAACCTTATTTAATTTTATGACTTGTTAGTCGTCAATGTGAGGTTTTTATATTGTAGATTGTTTTCCTTTCCAAAGATATCATCAAAATGATTTGAAGCCTAAAATGGATCATTTTCAGTTTGTCACATTTTTCTCTTAAGTGTGTTATGAGGGATATGGCTGGCCATTCAACCCGGCCAATACCCCCAGGCCGCTAGATGGAGCCCTCCTTGCAATGTGGAGATGCCCCGAATTCCAGCAGGGCATCATGGACTATGGAGTTTTAATACACAGCCCTGCTTGGTAACATCAGGGTTGCCAGGGGACACTGCATAGAGACACAGAGATGTTTATTTTCCATACAGCCTGGAAGTAAATCCCAGTCACATGGTTGGAAGAAATAAAGTGCTTCCGGGCTGATGAAGAAAAGGAGAAGTTTTTACCTGACCCGGAAGTGATAGAAAGTCACATGGACTGAGGGACAAAAACACTTCCGGGTCATGGACTATAAAAGGATTATGGGAAACCCCAGAAGACTGAACTGAGTTGGGAGGCAGGGTGGCTAAGCGTCTGGGAGATTGGAGGATTGTCTATTTGATTATTATTGAGTATAGTGGAGTGGTGGTGCTTTGTGCACTTATTTATAATAATAAATTCAACATTTGGATTTTTCTGGTGTCTGGCGTTTGAACCGAGGGTGCAAGGGAGCAAGAGCACCACTATCTGTCACAGTTATTAAACAAGACAGTGCACAATGAATCCTCACAGGTGTAAATGGAAACAAATTAGATGGAGAACTGCTGGCTCCTTTGTCATTTGTGTCTTCTTGTTAATAAGGAGAATTAAAATCAGTGAATGCAGCTGTTTAAAACTGAAATAAGAAATTAAGGGAGGAGACCACTAAAATGAAGCATCAAAATGTCACTTGAGAAATAAGTGCTTCATCGTCAATAATTGACGTTAATTCTCATTAAGAAACTGGGATGGAACAAAAACCTGCAGCCACTGTGGCCCTCCAGGACTGACATTGCTCACCCCTGGTATAATAGATAACTCGGACGTGGCAGCAAAGCTCACCAGCAAACTGACTGTGCTTATAGTGGCTGCATTGGTTATATCGTACGTCATACCTTGACAAGCTCAATGAGATATGACTTGTATCTCACATACAAAGTGTTAAATGGCTCTCTTTCATCAAACCAAAAAGAGAGATACAACATTAAAACTCAAAAGAACAGAACGTTAGGTTATTTGTCCAAAAAATCTTTGGCAATGTCTAAAAGAGTATTAAATAAATATCGACAAACTTGGACAGTGAGAATCCTGTGGAGTGAGCATATGAATCATCTTAACTGTGATATTACATGACACACCACCTGGGGACATGTTACTAACAACGGCCACCTGCATATTAGTAATGGGACCTCAAATACAGTATGTGGCGCTTATGAAAACAAAATGTTGCTTCTGTAAAAAAGTTAAAATAACTGTACTTATTAATTCTTATTTATTTTGTTTTGGAAGTCAGTTTATAACTTTTTACCACAGGATATCTATTGAACCGATTTTTATTTATTTTTGTAAGGTTTACTATGAGGGAAAATCAAAAAGTAAAGGCAATTTGAAAGTTACGTAGCAACTGCAATGGGTAGAAACTGACGCAATACAACACAGTCACAATAGATTATGGGTAGTTCAGAAGTGTGCAGCACTGCCATTAGTCGAGTTGAAGCCAAGGTAAAATGAACATGGTCACTCAACTATGTGATAGCACCATTAGTGAACAACACGCTGTAGTGAGATTACTTTGGGCAGAGAGAGTGAATCCTTCTGAAATTCACCAAAGGATGTTGGTTCAGTTTTGAAGTGAAAACAACATGACTCAACAAAATACTTATGAATGGGTAGAAAGGTTTGAAGCAGAACAAGTGTAACCTATGAAACTCAATCTGGTCCACCATCAACATTGCGCACACAAGCCCACATCAACATGGCAAATGCTTTCATCAGGGAAGACTGACAGATTACGTTGTCCTGTGTTGCTGAACATTTGGATATCAGCTTTCAATCTGCACGTCATAGTGCATGACGACTTGGTGTACAGTAAAGTTTGAGTAAGATGGGTACCCATATGGATCTGCACAAGCCTGTTCCATCTATTCTTGATCTTATCTTGCTTGTTCAAGACCACACTTTCCTCATCTTCCATTTGTTTTTTCTGACTAAAATCCTTTTCAGCCTTGTTCCTAGTCTTTGCTACTCTAAGCATCTTTCTCTCTTCTTCTTTAGTGTCCAGTTTTTCATACACCTCCTCCAAAGCTTGTACCTTGGCTCTTGCCACTGCCTTCTTTTTCCTCCTTGTTTGTCTGTCTACACATTTCTCTGTTGCCCTCCTCCAATTTTTTCTTTGCATCATTCTTTGTCTTCATCACATCCTGTGTCTTTCTGTTCCACCACCATATCTTTTTGTCCCCAGGTGGTCTCCTACCTGTCGTTCTACCCAGCACCTCTTCACCAACTTTTTTATTCTTCTCCTACCATTCCTCCACAACCTCAAATGAATGCACTTCATTTTAAACCTTTTCCCTAAACCTGTTCCTCAACCCTACCTCTTTTAATCTCCACAACTTTTTTCCTCAGTGCTGTTAGGTTTGGTTTTATTCTCCTGCTGATTATCATCTCTTAGTCCATCTCTACCACTTTATGCTACACTGTCACACTTTCCCAATTTATAACCTTACAGTTCTTTATCTCCTTCAAATGAGATCTTCTACACATTAGAAAGTCTAGTTGACTCCCTTCCTCCACTACTGTAGTTTCTTTTTAAAAAAATATGTTAACTGTTACCAAATCAGATACCATGGCAAAATCTACCATTCTCTCCCCTTCCCCATTTCTCTCCTCTACTTGCCAACCTCCATCTATTATATTTCTACTCTTTTCCACATGCCTATTGAGATCACCACTAACAATCACCTTTTCTCCCTCTTGTACTGCCGTAAGTTGTTCATCTGTTTGTGTCCAGAAAACATCCTTGTTCTCTTCCTCCCATCCCACCTGAGGAGCAGATGCACAAATGACATTAACTACAGTAGTGTCACCAAGACCCAGCTTGACATCCATCCCCCTGTCACTCCTCCTATTCACACTTACAAGTCTATCTTTATGTTCTTTGGATACTACTGGACCTACACCATTTCTCCTATGCTCATTTGCTCCACTGTACAATGTCATAAATGCCTTATTCCCCTTCCATTTTGTTTCCTGCACACACAACACACCCACTTTCCTCCTTTCCATCAAAGCTGCCAGCTCTATTCCTTTCCCAGTCATTGTCCTGACATTCAGTGTCCCCACTCTTACCTTTAACTTAACCCTTTTGTTTCCCTTCCCCAGTCATCTTTAACTGAACCCACCCTTGTCCCGGTAGCCCTCTCTCTCACTTTCCACAGGATGAGACCCCTGCACATCACCTATGGGGGGTACACCTAGCTTTTTCCGAAGTGATTGGATTGATTCCATCATTAAGGTTTTGGCTAAAGTTGGATGGCCTTCCTGATCCTAACCGTCTTGATTTATCAAGTTGGGCTGGTTTACCCCCCTGGTAGTTAGACTAGTAAAAGGTGCTCTAGAAGTTAACAATTGGGTGATTACACCTACACTAGCATTGGCACCTCACAGCACTGGTGCTGTAAATGGATTTCTTTTCATGGTGCCTCGTAAACTGTTTTTCAGTTTCCTCTATACAGGAATGTCACAGCAATACACAATATTTATGAAGCTCGAGTACAGAAATAATGCCATCAATTTAGATAATATGACAATTTAAAGTTGTACCAAAAGCCTGTAGATTTTGTGACTCCCTGAGGGCTGGAGTTGAACACTCTTGAAGTGGATTAAAAGCAGACTGACTTTTGTGATTCAATTTGGAACCAAAAGCCTGACACTAATAACAAGTGGCACACATACCTCTGCCTGTCTCTGTTGTCCATATTGCTCCTCAGCCTTATTTTAAAGGCAACCAATTAGTCTGCAGTCTGGGCCTTTCTAATCATTTTAGCCTTTAGCAACAGGCTTCTAAACCTCCACAGTAGCAGGTCTTGAAACATTAATGTTGTCTCCTGTGGAACTGCTTATTGTATAAAAAATACGAAGAGGGTGGGAGGCTCTCTGACAGGGCAGAACTTTCAGACCCTCACCCATAGTCTGTGCTCCAGCTGAGCCTCCTGCTTACTGTAACTTTAACTCCAAAAGTGTCGCCAAGTTGTCTCGGTAAATGCAGCCCAGCTGCCTCTTAAAAAACACACAAATCCTGCGACAGCAGATGTGATGTTTTCCTCAAATATTATTATTGTATTCCATTGATTTATATAAATTGGGTATTTTCCATAACAACAAATAGCCCAAAACACATTTACATTCCTGAATTTAAAAATAATTTTTATTTATTTCAGTGCAAATATATTGCAATAAACAATTTTCAGGAACAGTTTTCAAAGATTCGGGTATATGATTTCGAGCTGGTTCACGTTTTCAGATACAGGCCTGTCATGCTTCCACTGCCTCTAGTGATGTGCTTTATTTCCAGCTGTAACAATCACAGAAAAAGAGATAATACTGCTGAAACACTAAATAAAAATTGTCTCATCTCTCTCTGTCACATTTGAACTGTCACAATTCTCAACGTGCACATTAAATTAACAGGATATTACAGGAGCAATATATTCAATGCATAAACTTTAATAAAACTTTATCTGCTTTCAAAAACTGACTTCAGAAGCACCAAAATAATGTTACTAAAATACTAAATATAAAATAAATACACAATTTGTAATAAAACAGTTTTTTGCTTTGAAAAATAACTTCAGCCCTGTGTCTCACACACACATTCCTGGGAAACAACTTGTAATTCCACCCCAAGCCAAGGATTGGCGCTGTCTTGTAATGCATCTCCTCTCCTTCCCTCTGCAGGTCCAGAAACCAGCATATCACTGGCACATGACATCACTGGACCCGCCCCTTCCGCCTCACCAACTTCATAACCAGCACTGTCACCATTATCTCCCTTCTGATCTCATGTCTGGGAAGACGCTTCACAAATGACACGTTAACTTGTGTTTATTATTTTTGTTTTTCTGAGGGTGCCCCAACACTTTATCTGTGTTTTTTTTTGGTTTATTTAAAACTGTCATTGGAATTGGCCAACAAAAGTGTTGCATACATTGTGCTGTTGTATACAGCAAGTCAAGCTGTTTTACAGATTATACCAAAAGCAGTCTGTGTAGCTCCTGAAGCTCTGAACTAACAGTAGTGGTGAATCAGGGTCAATTAATGAATCAACACCATCTTTATTGTCTTATCCTGACAGTTATTGCTATAGCACTAGTAGAAGAATCAATTTATTTTGTAATCACTGTATATACGCATGAATAAGTTCTCCCATGGATAAGTCAGGACTTGATTTTATCATATAATTTCTGGTATTTTATAATGTCAAAGTCGAATGCGGAAAACTCACACTATTGGTCCAAGAGATTATAATATGCCAATGCTCACCCGAGAGAGTAACCATGGAGCACAAAGCCTTTTTTTTCTATGTGGGTGTTGCAATGCGCTGTATCAGCGTGTGCTTCTAACCTCTCTCTCTCTCTATTGTGCCTACGTGACCACACGGTAATACCCAAACTGATGTTTGCACTGTTTAGTGTTTTTTGTATCTCGTACCCTCGTACACCTTTATCGTGAAAGGATTCCTTATCTATGATGGAACGTTTGATCAGAAGAAAATATGAAGCTGGTTTAAAATTACAGGAATCCCTCACTTATCGCGGGAGATGGGTTCTAAGGCCGACTGCGATAACTAAATTTTCCGCGAAGTAGGGACACCATATTTATTTAATTATTTAACGTGTATTTGGACGTTTTTTAAACCCTCCCTGTATTGTTTACAACCCACCCTTTACTCTGTTAATAACAGGGACAACTGCTAAGCAATATGAAATCGGTAGGTAATATGATAGCAATAGCAATAATATAATAGCAATATGAAATCGGTAGATAAGTTTACACTTACCGCGTGATGATGGTGATGAATATGCTGCACAGTAAAAATGACGATGAAGGATGATGATGACTTTTACTGCGCAGCCGATGACTGTATTTTACGTCTCTTCAGACGGCAGTGCCATTTCCTGAGGCACCTTCTCCACGGTTTCCGAAGGTGTATCCGTAGTTGTAGGAACTGGCTCTTTTTTGTGAGGCTGAAAAAACATTGTGATTGGCAGCTGCTTCTTTTTCTGGTTGAAGAGCAGCTTGTAGGCGGTCATGACGTCTTCGATGTTATTGCAAAATTGAACCGATCAAACCATATCGTCGTCCCATTCCTGTGACCGCTCTTGCAGATCCTTAACCAGTCTACAGATCTCGGCGCACCATTCCAAAGTCAAGCCAGTTGGGGAGACAACTTCTTCTGTTTCTTGCAGCTCTTCTTCTTCTTCACTCTCCGACTTCGTCAACTCTTCGAGGTCTTTGTCGGTTAGTGGCTGGGAGTGGCAGTCTAGTAGCTCGTTGACGTCATCCGCAGTCATGTCTGCAAAGCCCTCCAATGATCACAGCCAACTGCACAGCTTTCTGTACCGCCGAGTGTTGGATTTCGGCAAGTGTAAATCCTTTGTCGTCGTAAACAACCTCGGGCCACAACTTCTTCCAGCTGGCGCTAACAGTGGCAGGCTTCATCTCTTGTAATGCCTTCTGGATATTTTGGAGGCACGTAGCAATTGTGCACTGCTGCCAGTATGCCTTCAAGTTGAAATCGTCGTCTTCTTGGGCGGCATCCACGGAAGAAACCAGGTTCGCTAAGGCACTCCTTGTGTATAGGGTCTTGAATGCCCTGATAACCCCCTGATCCATAGGCTGAATTAGTGACCTCATATTGGGCGGCAGGAACTCAATCTGTTCCCCCGAATATGACAGATCAGTAGCGTGACCACCAGTGTTATTCATAGTGAGAAGGACTTTGAATGGCATGCCCTTCTCTGCTAGATTCGCCTTCGCTTGCGGGATAAAACACTGGTGGAACCAGTCGGGGGTCAGCATCTTCGTCATCCAGGCTTTTGCATTGTACATCCAATGTACGGGAAGCAGATTCTTGTTTTTTAAAATCCTTGGGTTTTTCGACTTGTAAATAAACCCTGGCTTGAACAAAAATCACGCAGCATTGCCACACATCACGAGGGTCACATGATCCTTGTATGCTTTAAAGCCAGAGGCTTTTGCTTCCTCTTTGAACAGGAAAGTTTGCAACGGCATTCTTTTCCAAAACAAGCCCGCCTCTTCCATATTAAAAACTTGTTTGGGCCGATACCCACCTTCGGAGATAATCTTCTTGAACGTTTCATTCACATATGTTTCAGCAGCGATCGTGTCAGCCGAAGCAGCCTCGCCTTGCAGGGAAACACTTTTTAAGCCATAGCGTTTCTGAAACTTTGCAAACCACCCTTTGCTAGCAGAAAATTGCCGTTTCTTACGTGGTGAATCACTGGAGGTCCCTGGTTGCGTATCGTCTACCTCTTCATCTTCTTCGCGGTCGCCACTGTCGTCTTCTGGTTCCTTAGCGGCAAAGGTTTCGTATAGGCTCTTAGCCTTGGTTTGGATAATGTTCGAATCCAATGTTATGTTCTTCTTTCGGCAGTCGGCTATCCATACGGCCAAAGCAGATTCCATACGGACGATCGTTTTTATTGCGAGCCGTAACCTCTCTCTTCGCCGACTTTTGAAAGGCGATGGTAGCCGTCTTTCTAATGTTCTCCTCTTCCTTCCTTCTTCCTTCTTCCTTTTTTCAACATATCCAGAAGTTTCACCTTCTCAGTGATCGTCATCATTCTTCGTTGTCGCTTAGGCTCAGCACCAGCCTTGAAAGAAGGAGCACGTTTGGGAGCCATTGCAGGGGGTGAAAATTGAAGCGAAGTTCAACACAATCCACAAAAAAATCACACACAGCACACTGTAAATTAAACCGCTCAGCGAGAAAGCTTGAAGCGAATGACAAGGGGAGATGCTATGGGATCTAGGCATCAGTCAAAGCACCAATCACAAGCCTGATTAGAAAGCGGAGAGCTGTGATTTGTCGTATACCTCTCATGTGACAATCACAGCCACAGTACAACGCATGTAGTCACCGAACTTGTTTTGTTGTTCTTAGACTAGGAAATACTACTACTATATTTAAAAACCCGCAAAGTCGTGAATCCGTGATAAGTGAACCGTGAAGTAGCGAGGGATTACTGTAAACATCATTAAAGTAGTGAAAGAAATTGGTAACTACACTGCTGCAACAAAATTTGTTGTGTCTGAGAAACTGATGCGAGACTGGAGGAGGCAAGAAGATCAATCCATCCATTATCAAAACTACTATATCCTAACCACAGGGTCATGGGGGTCTGCTGGAGCCATTCCCAGCCAACACAGGGTGCAAGGCAGGAAACAAACCCCGGGCAGGGCGCCAGCCCACCGCAGGGCAAGAAGATGTAAAAAAAAAAAATTAAGTGTCGCATTTTTGAACGGCTGTATAAGTCGGGGTCTGATTTTATGGTCGATTTTTTAGGTTTCAAGACCGACTTATACGTGAGTATATACGGTATGTGGATATAAAGTATGGCTCTATTCAGGGTTTATATTCTGCTCTGTTAACTTAAAAATCCTATCACTAAAAAAACAGTATATGTTGTTTTTTTTAACAATAAGTAATGAACTTTGTTTTATGTATGTTAAATAGTTTCTTAGTGGTTATTTTCTTTAAGTTCAAACCAATTGTGTATCTTTACAGGTATTTATTGAGTATCATACCAATACAATATTTCCACAGGTGGTCATTAGTGTTATGTGAAGGTGATGTGACTTTGGCCCTATTTATGTTAAAGGATTATCTTGGAGTTTAAGGACAGGCTCTTACTGATAAGACAATTAATGATTCCAATAAAGCTTATAATATCTTTGCTAAATTCAGGTCACAAAAAAGTCACCAGACATGAGATAAGTCGTGTTTGGTATGAACTAAGAAGTTTTGGATTGATTTATGACATGGCAAAAGGAGGGGGAAAGATGTTCATGCTGTACAGAGTGCACACTGTGTTAATTGGGTATTCAGGACTTTAATGTTAATGTTCTGGATCAGCTTTAATGCTGCTTTTGTTAAATTAACATATAATGGCTTATTTTTCTTTCACATCCAAAATACTGCATATTTTTTATAACCTAGTCTGAAAATCCACCATCTGCCTGCCTAAGCCATTTTTTCCATGAACAACTATCGAAAATAGTCAACTTTTATGGGAAAACCACAGATCTGGCAACCCTGAATGCAGTGTTCTGCTCTGTAACTGTTATTTATTGAAAGAAAACCTTTTACTATCAATTTATGGTAATGAGCAAGCAACAAATAATCTTCACATTATTTAATAATTTTGAATAGGTAATGCAGTCGCGAGTGACACAACATGTTGCATGTCAATTAGTACAAGCAAGAAGAATTTTGCCGAACTCTGCAAAATTTACTTCAGTTCAATTTATTTCTGTGTAGTGCTCTTCACTGATTCCAGGCACAGAGTGTTGTGACACGTTCTCAGGTTAAATGCAAGTACAAATGCAGGTATACATTTTATAAATTACTAAATACAGAATCGGTGCACATAAAAAGACAGATTTGTTAAAATTCACAAAATAGTCGGAGCTGACCTTTTACATTTTCCAAGTGATGTGAACAGGATTGCTATGCCAAATCCAAGTAAGGCATGAAAAAAGGAATGGAGGTGACCAAAAGTAAAGAACCATCAGCAATAATTGCAAAGAGAAGTCTTTGGTCTAACCTCAAAACATTACTCAAAAGATCAAAAATCCAGAAAGTAGCTGCATGAATAGATCTTATCACTAACCATGATCACACAGAGAATTGTTGCAATATACCCACAAACTTGAACAAATCACAAAGTGTTTACAACATCAACCTTTTATCCCATCATTCCAATTATGTCAGTGCCAACACATCTTCTCAGCTGCTGCTTAAAATGGTGCTGAACAAAAAAATGCAAGAAAAAATACACAAAATATTTGTACTCAATCTACATCCGACCGTTATATCATAGAGCTGACAAGGTTTTGTCTCCATCTCTAGACAGGCAAAGTTCAAAACTAGAAGATCAAATACACGAGCATCAAAACCAAAATGAGAGACAAAAGTCAAAGTCCAAATTTCTATTACAAAAGTCAAAATCAGAAGGACATTAAATAAATAAAAGATGTCGGAGATTTTATATGAAAATGATCTCTGTCCACACTGGCTTTTTACAGTCATTTACAAAAGAATCCCTGTTTGTACTGAAAGGCCAGAAAACACATGATGGTGACTTTCGCCTACTCTGGTCATGTACATATTGGCGATGAACTCCTTGAAGGAACTGTGTAGTGAAAAACGTGTAGCCTCATGAAAATCAGATTCCCATGTGGTTTATGTACTTTCAAAACTATCAGCGTGTGCACAGGACTCTGACAGCACGTTCAGAGCATAGAAAAAGACAAGAATTCTTTAAGAAGCCACAGAGAATTGCACCGTGTCACGTTAATGTGGTGATTACAGTTAAAAGAAACAGTCTTCAGAACTGGTTATGGTCATTAAATAAAAACTAAGGAGATATAAAGTGACACTTAAAAACAAGCGTTAAGCTCTATGTTCAATTGTGATATGATTGATTATAAGAGGTCCACAGTAATCAAAGTGCATCTTGTACCAAACAACATTTGTAAAACTAACTAAATAGAATAAATAAATATACACATAAATAAAGCATTACTGCCTTTTTCTTTTGTGTCTCTCTGTCCTGAAATATTGTGAGCTCGACTACATTGTACGCCAATCCACTTCGTTAAACACGTTGTTATTAATTTTGCGCTCCTCCTTACTGAACAGGTTAAGTTTAAGTAATAAAGATAAAGAAGAGGCTGTCAACTGAGTTACTTATAATGTGATTTTTACAGGGCTTTGAATTTTTTACTGCAATGGTAATACCGCCAGCCACGGGATTTATCACAAGTGTCTGATAAGTAATTGTAACCAGCAATCAGACTTTACGAAACACAATTTATATGCATACAATTAAGCAGCACAGCAGGCACCCATGGTAAGCAACTTCATTATGACTGCTATGTTGGAAAATGTTTCTCTTCCATGAATGGTGACCAGTCAGAGAATGAGCAGGATCCTATCAGTGAAGGGCCACTGGGGAAGAAATCAACATCCTAATTAAAGAAAGAAACTTATTTTCTACCGTTTGATAAAACCTTTGTAAGTCAGCAATCAGGCAGGAGAAGGCTTGTCCACCTGTGTCCGGTCACACACATTTGTATGGAAGATGGTCAAATATAGATGTTTCTCAGCCGGGCCAAGGGTTGGTGCTGTCCTCAGATGCTTCCTCTTTTTTCCCTTTGCAGACCCACAAAAGAGCCCGGCACCTAAATACGTCACTTCCACCTCCCAGGATCGTGCCTCCTCATGATGTCACTTCTGGTTCCCAAAAGATCCCTCCTATTCCTGTTGTTTGACTATGAATTTGCCATCTTACTTGTGTATAACAGTTCCATTTTGAACTCTAATCTGTAAAGGCATTATTCTTTTTTATATTTGCTATTTTTGCTATTTTTAAATATACTATTATTACAGTCTTTTATTACTCTTGCAGCACCTTGCTGAAGAGGGAGCATCCATCACAGCAGTCTGTTACAACACGGCCAGAATGATCAAAAGATTAAGGGTAGTCTGTTTTATAAGCAACTGAATTTACATAATAGTGTCAATCAATGCATACATTTACTCTGGTTGGTTCGTTGGTCTAACCCCAAATGACTTATTAAAAATATACATTTATTTCATTACAAGGGGGTTAGCCCTGCTCGCTTCACTCGCCAGCCACTTCACCTCTCTGCTGCTCGTATTGTGAAGAGGGGGCTGAATGCACCCCAAAAAGATGCGGTCGCTCCTCCGAAACCCCCTCTTAAACGGTGATACAATGGGAAACAAATAGTTTTTTTTACCTCTATTCTTTATTTCTCTTATCATTCTGACCATGCCTTAACAGAATGCGTTTGAAGAATGATCCATCTAAGCTATTTTGCAGAGGAGCAATTAAAAGATACCATGAATAGCTTTTCTCCTGCCTGATAACTGATTTGTCCTGTTAGAGGAGGTTTCTTTCTTTAATAAGACTTGGGGGCTTTGCCCCCTTCTTGCTTCGCTTGCCAACCCAATGGCCTGCGCTAAACACCAGCCACTTCGTGCCTCTGCCAATCGCGTTGTGAAGAGGGAGGCTGAACGCACCCCAAGGAGACACGGTCGCTCCTCCGAAACCCCCTCTTAAGCGGTGATTCAATGGGAAACAAATATTTTTCTTTTACTTACTTTTTGATCAATCAGCTGCTGGATTCCTTCAGCCGTGTGATCTTCATCTCGTGTGGCACTTCAAACATTTAAAAGCCTGAACAGCAGCTGTCCTACTCTTTGCCTTTTTCTGGCCCCAGGCATGGTTAAATCTTTTGGCACAAAGTCTCGTCTCACGGGACGTGAGTTCTTGATATTTTTTAGTTTATAATTTAAAAACGGAATAAGAATCTGAAAATCTAACAACATCACATTAAAGTTCGATACATTCTGCAAAGAATGACACCAAACATATATATATATACACGATTTAAATAGTGACAAAAAAGTGACATAAAAACTTCATCGTTGCACCTTTAGACTTAGGATTTTACTTATAGAGAGTAGATATTCTTGTTCTTCTCAAATCCTTTCAGTTGAGCCTCCACCCTTGAAATTTCTGTGTATGTGACAACTGTCCATTCCTGTTGTTTACAATGACATCTGCTAATCTTTTAGTCATCATTTTAGTACATTTTGAGTAATACATCAACCTTCGTCCTATTACACTTGTTTAACCATGTCAGTAGCTTAGATTCTTACACATTTCAAAGTGTGATGCAAACCATAATACTTAAATACTGTTACTTCTAAATTATTCTCTCACACCACAAAATAAGCAAAAACCAATCAATGAGATTAGAGCATCATTTCTGGAAAACTCTGGTTTTGCTAATCCACATCAAGAGTAAACAGCTCTGGAGGTAGTTTTTAAAAGTCTTCATTTTCTGGGGTCGAAAACGACGGGGTAGAGTGGATGAAAAGCAAAAATGTAGACAAAAGTTTGGCTTTTAAAATCAAAACGCATTAGTGTGGACAGGCCCTGAGCAAATCTACTTGTGTTAACCTGGTTTCTCAGAGACCAATATCCCACTTTCTCTAACTGAATAGGAGTATATGTAGCATTTTTGAACTTGGGTAATTAAAATGCACGTAAATTCATTCAATGTGAGCCTAATTTCACTAATAGCTGAGTTTCCTTTTCTTTCTCGTTCACATAGCTAAACATTTATAAAGGCTATTGTTAGTCCCATGACATCCTCTCAAAAGCAATGGAAGAAACGGGCTTGAAAATGAACAGCAATATAATTATATCTAAAATAATGATTTTCCTGCAGAACGAAATCAAATTAAGTGAAAACAAAGCCTTCAAATGAACCCAATAATAGAGACCACCACTTCAAAGAGGGTTCGGTGGCTATAATTTGTGATCAGCCTCATGTTTTCTGTCTTCTAGATTCTGAAAATGAGAGCTGACTGTGCCAGAAACAATTTGAGGTAATTAATTTCTTATCTCTCCTGACTCCTTCAGTGGTTTATTTGAATTTTTGGTTTTGTTTACAGGATAGTACAGTGGCTATGGTTACTGATTTTTGAATCCATCACTTTGAGTTCCTACCAATGTCTATCGACTACCATCAGGGTGAAAGTGACTGGTCAGAGTTTGGTTGATTTTTATTTTGCTGTCTGAGGGAATCAGTGGGTCTTAACCAGTTGTAGAAAATCCATCCCATACAGTGAATGCAAAAAGTCTTCAGACCCCTTCACTTTCTGCACAATTTATTGGGTTATAGATTAGTTTTAAATGGATACATTTGACAAATTCAATCTACACTCAATAACTGTATCCAGCTGGGGGCGTTAGTTCACTGGGAATGACTTCTTTTGTAATTGCGGCATGTTACATAGCCTGAAACTATATACAGTGATCCCTCGCTATATCGCGCTTCGACTTTCGCGGCTTCACTCCATCGCGGATTTTAAATGTAAGCAAGTCTAAATATATATATCACTTTTTTGCTTGTTCACGGATTTCTGCGGATAATGGGTCCTTTAATTTATGGTACATGCTTCCTCCGTTTGTTTGTCCAGTTGATTTCATACAAGGGACGCTATTGGCAGATGGCTTAGAAGCTACCTAATCAGAGCACATATTACATATTAACTAAAACTCCTCAATGATATACGATATGCTTCCCACGCGGTGCTTGATTGTTTGCTTTTCTCTGTCTCTCTCACTCTCTCTGACATTCTCTGCACCTGACGGAGGGGGTGTGAGCAGAGGGGCTGTTTGCCTAGAGGATATGGACGCTCCTCTAAAAAATGCAGCTTTATCGCAGTGCTTCGGCATACTTAAAAGCCCAAAAGCACGTATTGATTTTTTGATTATTTGCTCTTCTCTCTGTCTCTCTCTCTCTCTCTCTGACATTCTCTGCTCCTGACACGCATTCTTTGAAGAGGAAGATATGTTTGCATTCTTTTAATTTTGAGAAAGAACTGTCATCTCTGTCTTGTAATGGAGCACAGTTTAAACGTTTGACTAAAGGGTGTTATTTCATGTCTAGAGGGCTCTAATAATGTTAACGGTGTGGGAGAGTTTATAAGGGCTTAAAATATATAAAAATAACCATACAAACATATGGTTTCTACTTCGTGGATTTTCATCTATCGCGGGGGGTTCTGGAACGCAACTCCCTCGATCGAGGAGGGATTGCTGTAGATATAATATAAAAAGGTGATACCCCTCTCTTAGTGATATGGTGGTAAGAAATCACATAGGAGAAATAACTTAGCTTTCTTTAATGACGGTTTACGCGGCATAACAGATGAAGATGCCATGACAAGACCTTTCGGGTAATGGGGGCCCAATGTATAGAGTCTGCCATTTTCGTCGGTGCGCTGGAAGGATTTTCTGGATCGGATGACGATATCTCATATCCGTCCATCGGCTTCAAAGGTGTACTGGGCAATGTTCTAAGGCTTTATACTCTTTTTTCATGTGCAGGTCCCCACTTAGGTGAATCATGCCATTCCAAACAAGGAAAAGAAGAACCAATGTCATGCTGACTCTGACACCCAGAAATAGTACAATGCCCATTTCGTAGTTGTCCCTGTCTTGTCTTCTAATGCTTGCCTAGCAGTTCTAAATGCAGGGCCCCTGGACTAAATCTGGCTTTGTGTTAGCTGTACATGTGGGAAGAAAAGAAAAGCAAATTTAAAATATTTGCAAAGAGCACAGTGACATATTAAACTTATATTCTGATTACAATAACCTATAATAAAAAGTGAAAACATGTTTTAAGAATGGTTTGCAAATTTATTTAAAAAATGGACATTTCTTTATGTTAGACTGGATGGGAAGCATCCATAAACTGCCATCTTCAGGTTTCTCCATAGATGTTCTATGGGGTGTAAGTCTGGGCTTTGGCTGGGCCACTCAAGGACAGTCAGAGGCTTGTCTTGTTGCCACTCCAGTGTTGTTTTGCCTGAATGCTTTGGGTGATTGTCAGGCTGAAGTGTGAACTGTGACCCCAGTCTGAGTTGGTGTGCACTCTGAAGCAGGTTTTCTTTAAGGACCTCTCTATATTTGTTACAGTCATCCTTTCATCAATACTGACCACAAGTTGGTCTCGTCCGTTGCGAAAGATGGAAGTCTGAAGTGGAGCCCTGCTAGCAGTGGTGTTATTTTTCATATTATTTGCTTATTATCCTGAGATATCCTGTATTTATTCAACCCGAGAGGGACTGCTACAGTATTTGTAAGCACATATAAACATGGCCAACAAGAAGGGGGGTTCGAAAGAATCGAAAACTAAAGCTATACCCAAGCTGCGATCAGCAAGCCCCAGTTCAAGATATGGCCTATCAGAGACAGACCTGGATCAGATGGGCAAAAGCACAGACTCCTCGGGACCACGGTCTGCTACATCGTCGCTGGCTAAGAGCGAAGAGGGGAGCGAAGGTGCGATCGTGAGAGCAGATGTGGATAGCTCGCTGATTGGAGAAGATCACATGAAACTGGAAAGGGCCTTGAAGTCCGCGGCTTCAATTACGCAATTGCGCGAGCCTGGAGCAGCAGGGACACCGGCTACAGCAAAGTCTGCTGCTTCATCTACGGTACAAGAAAGCACAATTGAACTATCTGAACTGAAGGTGTTGCTCGCTGAGCTCACGCAAGATATAAAGAAAAGCGAGAAGGCTAATGAGAAAGCAACGGCAAAGGCACTTGAGAGACTGAAACAGGAATTGAAACAGGAGATGAAACAGGCCAATGAATGGCTGCGACAGGAACTCCAACAGGCAAATGAAAGGCTGCGTCAAGATGTGCAACTTGAGCTTTGACAGGTGCTGGGTAAAATTGAAGAGCGCATTCAGGAAAACTCGGTTAAACTGAGCACACTTACTGATCAATTGGAGCATTTCAAGGAGACATTCACGAATTGGATTAAAATGGCTGAACATTTAGCTGCCAGTGCCGAGGAAAGAGCAGTAAATGTCAGTTCCGAATGCAAAAAACTCGGAGAAAAACTTGGAGACAGACTGGCTGCTTTAGAAGATGGGAGTAGAAGGTATAATGTCAGAATTGAAGGTCTGCAAGAGAATCGAGAAAGTTCAAACCCTGTGAAATTCGCAGCTGAACTTTTTTCTAAAATAATCTTTAAAGCAGAATATGAGATAGAAGCGGCTTACCGCGTAAACGGATCAAACACCATCAGACCCCGACCAAGATCTTTTAAAATTCGTTTTGAACGATTATTATTTAAGCTAGAGGTGATGGCACTCCTCAGAAACAAGGAAGATATTATATATGAAAATAACCACATTCTTATCTTCCCTGACTTCTCTCCAGCAACAGCTATTAAACGCGCAGCCTTCTATAATATTAAACAGCGGCTACGGCAAGCCAGTGTAGAAGAAAGAGAAAGAGAGCAGGCCTAATCTATACCTAATCTATCCACTCAGTCTTTATAATTATAATAAGAATATAAAATGACATCAAAAACTCAGAATCAGTGTCTCCATGATGGGACAGTTAACTTCGTAAGCTGGAATGTTAAAGGCCTGAGTCACGAATTAAAGAGAAAGAAAGTACTCTCTTACCTAACAGGTCTAAATGCTAAAATAGTATTTTTACAGGAAACCTACTTAATAAGCAAGGATCAGTTCCGGCTGCAAAAAGACTGGACTGGCCAAATGTTCCATTCTAGCTTTACGAAGAAAACTAGAGGTGTGGGAATTCTCATACATAGAACTGTTCCATTTGTAGCATCAGATGTAGTATTGGATCCTGAAGGGAGATATGTAATGGTTATGGGAGACTTATCTAACTGTAAAATGATCTTGATAAATGTTTATGCACCTAATGTTGATGATAAGGAATTTATACAAAATTTATTTGCATCCATTCCCAATCTGAACACTCATAAAGTTATAATGGCTGGGGATTTTAATTGTGTTCTAAATCCACTTTTAGATAGGACTTCCTCCACAGGGGGAACGGCATCTAATACTGCAAAAATAATTATAAAGTTTATAACTGAGGGCGGCATGGTGGCGCAGTGGTAGCGCTGCTGCCTCGCAGTTAGGAGACCTGGGTTCGCTTCCTTGCGTGGAGTTTGCATGTTCTCCCCGTGTCTGCGTGGGTTTCCTCCGGGCGTTCCGGTTTCCTCCCACAGTCCAAAGACATGCCGGTTAGGTGGATTGGCGATTCCAAATTGGCCCTAGTGTGTGCTTGGTGTGTGGGTGTGTTTGTGTGTGTCCTGCAGTGGGTTGGCACCCTGCTCAGGGTTGGTTCCTGCCTTGTGCCCTGTGTTGGCTGGGATTGGCTCCAGCAGACCCCCGTGACCCTGTGTTCAGATTCAGCGGGTTAGGAAATGGATGGATGGATGGGTTTATAACTGATCACAACTTATCAGACCCCTGGTGGTTTTTAAACCCAAATTCAAGAACATATTTTTTCTACTCATCAGTACATCATTGTTACTCAAGGATCGATTACTTCTTTATAGACAATAACTTCTTGCCTAAGATTAAATCTTGTAAATATGATGCTATTGTTATTTCTGACCATGCACCTATGATCTTGGAGCTAAAATTACTAAGCCCCATACACTCACCCGCAGATGGCCTCAACCCGCTTCTATTAGCTGACGAGAATTGTACTGAATTTATATCCAAACAAATCAAATTCTTTCTAGAGACAAATACATCCCCCGAGATCTCTGCAGGAATACTCTGGGAAACTCTTAAGGCTTTCTTAAGAGGACAGATTATCTCATATCTTTGCCACAGAAATAAATCCGAGGCCAAGAAAGTAGCAGAGATAAAAGTGAAATTACTAAAATAGATGAAGAACACCCAGACTACCAAGCGAGGCTCTACATAGGAGAAGGCAGGCTCTACATTCGGAATTAAACCTCTTGACAACTAAAGAAACTGAACTAATAATTTACAAACCCAGACATCATTACTATGAACATGGAGAAAGCTAATAAGCTTTTAGCTCAACAAATTCACAAGCAAGAAGTGCAATGCAATCTCGTAATCACTAACACGAACGGAGATAAAATCATCGAACACAAAAATATAATGCACATTTTCAGAGACTACTATAAATCCCTATATACTACTGAGTTTAAGGAAGACAATACAATCTAATGCATTTCTGGATACATTACAGATACCACAAATAGACGCTTTAGTGAGGAACTTGATAAACCTCTGGCATTATCAGAATTACTAGATGCTATAAAGTCACTCCAAGGTGGAAAGCAGCAGGCCCTGATGGCTACCCTGCAGAATTTTACAAGAAATTCTCCGCTCAGCTAGCTCCCTCCTATTAGCAACATTTACAGAAGCCAGAGATAACCAATCTCTTCCACAAACCTTTCGCCAAGCACTAATCACTGTCTTTCCAAAACAAAATAAGGACTTATTACAATGTGCATCATACAGACCAATTTCACTTCTGAATAACGACGTTAAAATACTCTCTAAAATCATAGCTAGAAGGATGGAGAAAGTGCTCCCCTGGTAATATCACAAGACCAAACTGGATTTATTAGGGGCCGACACTTATCTTCAAATCTTCGACGCCTGTTTAATGTAATATACTCACCAACTAAATCAAACACCCCAGAAATATTATTATCATTGGATGCAGAAAAGCATTCACATGATTGAATGGAAATACCTTTTACTATATTGGAGAAGTTTGGGTTTGGCCCAACATTTGTGCATGGATTAAATTACTGTATACTAACCCAGAAGCTTCAGTTTGCATCAACAACATTTGCTCAGACTACTTTAAACTAGAACGTGGCACTAGACAAGGATGCCCTTGTCACCGCTGCTGTTTGCATTGCCATTGAACCACTGGCAATACATTGTCGAAATACTGATCAGATAAAGGGGATTAGCAGAGAAGGACTGGAACAGAAAATCTCATTATATGCAGATGACATGGTACTGTATATATCGACCCAGAAAATTCTGTGCCTGCAGTCTTAGCAGCACTCACAGAATTTCAAAAGATCTCTGGTCTCAGAATTAATCTGAATAAAAGTGTACTCTTTCCAGTGAATTCTCAAGCATATAATATTAGATTAGATACCCTACCTTTTATCATTGCAGAACAGTTTAAATACCTAGGGTAAACATCACAAGTAAACATAAAGCTCTATATCAACAAAATTTTGCGTCTGCATGGAAAAAATTAAACAAGACTTGCATAGATGGTCAACCCTTCATCTCACACTAGCTGGAAGAATTAACACTGTTAAGATGAATATTCTTCCTAAGCTCCTTTTTATTTCAAAACATCCCAATATACATTAATAAATCATTCTTTAAGCAATTAGATTCAACAATAACCTCATTTATTTGGAATTCAAAACATCCACGCATCAAAAGAGCGACCCTACAAAGACAAAAGGCAGAAGGCGGCATGGCTCTACCTAACTTCCAGTTTTATTACTGGGCAGCAAATATACGGGCGATAAGAACCTGGACACAAATAGAAGAACATACACAGGCTTGGACCGCAATAGAAGTAAAATCCTGCAGTACTTCTTTGTATTCCTTGCTCTGCTCCAATAAACACACGTTATCGGCAATACACTAATAACCCAATTGTGCTCCACTCACTTAGAATCTGGAACCAATGTAGAAAGCATTTTAAGACGGAGAAGCTTCTATCTGTGGCACCCTGCAAGAGAACCACCTCTTTCAACCTTCACAAACATATGCAGTTTTAATATCTGGAAAAATTTGGAATTAACTTGCTTAGAGATCTTTATATAGACAACGTCTTTGCATCCTATGAACAATTACATTCCAAATTTAACATTCCAGCTACACATTTCTTTCACTATCTTCAAATCAGGAACTTTGTTAAACAGAACCTTCCAGATTTTCCTCATCTTGCACCCTCATCCATGCTGGAAAAAATATTGCTCAATCTCAAGGACTTAGACTCCATCTCTACAATATATAAAATCATTTTACACTCCCTCCTTTCAAAGATCCAAGAGGACACTGGGAAAAGATCTCTCAATTAATATATCAGAAAAGGAGTGGAAAGTAGCAATGCAGAGAATTCACTCGAGCTCCATATGCGCAAAAGCATACAATTATACAACTCAAAATTATATATCGAGCACATCTGTCTCGACAAAAACTCTCCAAAATGTATCCAGGGCATGATCCAACCTGCGAACGTTGCAACCAAGCCCCAGCCTCACTGGTTCACATGGTCTGGGCCTGCACCAAATTAACATTATTCTGGACAAAAATTTTTAATTACCTCTCAGACAGCCTTGGACTCACAATCCCTCCTAACCCATTAACAGCTGTGTTTGGGGTTCTTCCAGAGGGGCTTAAAGTGGAGAAGGACAAACAAATTGTGATTGCATTCACTACACTTTGGCACGCAGACTTATTCTGATAAACTGGAAGAACCCAAACTCTCCTCTTTTAAGACAGTGGGAAACCGATGTGTTATATTATTTGAAATTGGAAAAAATCAAATACTCAGTTAGAGGATCCGTACAGACTTTTTTCAAAACATGGCAGGATCTAATCAGTAATATTTTAACTTAATTTTTCTCTTTGTAAAAACTTGATTGCTTTGTATGGATTGTAATAAAATTAATAAAAAAATAAATAATACTGAACACTCGCTTTGTCCCTGTCCCTGAGAAGCACCCCCATAACATGATGCTGCCACCACTCTTTTTCAACATAGAAGTGGCATTAGGTAGGTGATGAGCAGTGCTTGGTCTTCACCAGACAAAGTACTTGGAGTTTTGCCCAAAAAGCTGAGAAACTTTTTCTTCATGCTCTGAGTCCCATTTGGCAGACTTCAAGTGGGAGTTAGGCACTCTATCATAAACGCCTGATTGATGGAGTGCTGCAGAGATGGTTGTCCTTCTGTCAGTTTCTCCCATCTCAGCCAAGTTCTTTACCTCTGAAGTTCTGTTACAGTGACTATTGGGTTCTTCTTGGGAAATCTTTAACCAAAACCCTTCTTGTCCAGTAACTCAGTTTTGCTGGAAGGACAACTGTAGGAAGAGTCAAACTTCTTCCATTTCACAATTATTGAGGCCACTGTGCTCCTAGGAACACTAAAAGTTTTAGAAATGTTTTTATCCCCTTGTCCTAATCCATTCCTCATCACAGTTTAATCACAAAGCTCTACAAAGAGTTCCTTGGACTTTGTGGCTTGTTTCTTGTCCTGACATGCTGTGTGAGTTGGGGTCCTTTGCAAGGCCATCTTAACAGTATTATAGGCCCCCGGGCAAAGCAGTTCACTGGGGCCTCTACCTACACAGCCACTCAGAAAGTCACAACATACATAGATTAGTATGGGGCTCCTATGCTTGTGGGGCCCCCAGGCAACTGCCCAGCATGCCCATGCGTTAAGACGGCCCTGGCCCTTCGATACACAGGTATGCCTTTCTACATAATGTCTAATCAATTTTATTTGTCACAGGTATACTCCAATCAAATTCAAGGAGAATTAAAGCAAACAGGATGCACCTGACCACAATATGGACGACTACAGCACCCGGTCTGAATACTTATAGAAATAGACATTTCAGTTTTTGATCTTTGATAAGTTTGTAAACCTTTCTGATAAATGTTTTCATTTTGTCATAATGGGTTATTGAGTGTAGATTGATGGACAAAAATGGCAATTTTTTTTCCATTTAAAATTAAATCTACAACACAATAAAGTGCGCAGAAAGTGAGGGGGGGTGTGAATGTGTGTGGCACACAGACATGGTCAAGAGCTTTCTGCATTGCATTATATAAAGCTGGAACAGACTCCCATCATCCATCAAATGGAGTGTGTTTGAAAAATGGATGGATGAATGGATAGAAAAAGAAAAACTCTGGGGTCTTTTTGTGCACCTAAATTCATATTAGAGACAAGATAATGTTGCAAAGATCAAAGATCTTTGAAATCTAGCTTCTCTTTCATCCATTTGGTCATTTTACATCATTTGAGCGAATGGAGGGCCTGTCCCAATGAGTGAAAGGGCAAGGCAGGAGTCAACCCTGAAAAAGATGCCAGGGTAATGGAGGTCACGTTTACACACACAGGGACAGCTTGGTGCCTTTTAAGGCTCTTTGAGGAATCCAGAATCCCTTGGCATAACCCACAAAACCATAGGTGAAATACAGTATTAAAAAAAATATCTGACAAGCGTGTAGGGCTGTCGCACACATGCAATTGGGAGACAACTTGAGAGCTCATCCAGTTGCAATTCCAACCCGAGCCGAAGGATGGCACTCTCACCTAATTCACCTTCTTCTTTTGTTCCTACAGATTGGACGACCACCAATCCTCGTGACGTCACTTCCTGGTTGCCGTATCATGGCTCCGCCCCTTCCGATCTGGCTTCCTCTAAGGGGCAGCTCTGCCATTTTAGCCTCAGTCAACATTCTGGCTCCATTCTGGAAAGACCTTAAAACCTTTTTGCCTTTTTCTTTAGTTTTAACCAGCAAATATACATTCTTTGTCTCTGAGGTCACCCAACACTTTCTAACTGTCCTGTTATTTTATTACAAGATCACTGCAAATGATGTGCTGGTCTCCTGTTTCCATTTACTGAGTTCGTCTTCCACACTCCTGGGCAGTGGAAGGCTAAGTGTCCCCCTGCACCACTAGGTGAAAGGCAGCTTCCGATTCCAGATTGGAAACCATTTTGTCTCAGGACAAACTCATCTACCGTATATTAGTCCCATTTTAAGTTGCCAGTCAGCACAACCTTCATTTTCTTTGGGGGCACATGGAGAGCCCAAAAACTGTATAGATGCTGGGAAGGGACCCCAGATATTCTAACCACTGTGCCTCTACTTCTCCTTTATCTTGCCAGTAATTAACTCTACTTTCAGCAACACAGAGATTGTAGATGAGTCCAGGCACCACAGTTTTTCAGTTTCTTCCAAATCCCTTAGAAGCACAAAACAGGCAAACAAATAAATAAGCAAGGCAAAGCTTGTCACACTCCGGGTTGTCTCTTTCTCTACTGTTTTGCGTTTCCTTTTATTTTTTTTTTTATTTGACAGCATGGATGAAAAGTGACAACTTTTGCTATGGAGATGTCATGAGTGTGTCATCTGCAGCTCGGCTGTGACCCGCTCTCCATCTCCAGAGACGTCCTCACACTGCGCTGTCAGGTGAACCAGAGCCAAGATGACGAGACAACATGGGAGGCTAAATGAAATGGGGAAGAGGCTGCTAGCACATTAAACAGCCTCTTAATATGTCGAGAAAACCATCTCTAAAATATAATGAGATATATTCAGGACTGAAGAATGTTGTACGGCAAATTCACTTCATTTCTGTGAAGTATGGCGCCTTTCACAAAGGAGGTGCTGTCAATAAAATGTGCTGTAATGCTTTGTTTGATCTGATGTTTAAAACAAAATTGGCTCATAAGAGGGACACATTACTTATTTTAATTGCCTGCTAATCCAAATTGGATTTAGTGGGTTCAATAAGCAATGAAAGACTATTCACAACTGCCCCGGGGGGATGCAAAAGACCAAGAGTTAACAGCAACATTCTTAGACATATTTCATTTATTGAATGAATCCTTAGTGTGCGCTTGGTGTGTGGGTGTGTGTGTGCACCCTGTGGTGGGCTGGCACCCTGCCTGGGGTTTGTTTCCTGCCTTTGCCCCTGTGTTGGCTGGGATTGGCTCCAGCAGACCCCCATGACCCTGTAGTTAGGATATAGTGGGTTGGATAATGGATGGATGGATGGATGAATGAATGACTGAATGAGTGAAGTAATGAATGAATGAAGAATGCCTGGCATTTTGTTTGTTGCAAACATGATGATGTAGTGGCCCTTTTCAACCAGTCCCTGTCCCAGGCCACTGTCCCATCCTGCCTCAAGTCCTCAATCATTGTTCCGCTGCTGAAAAAATCCATCACAAACAATCTGAATGATTTCCGCCCAGTGGCACTCACATCTGTCATCATGAAGTGCTTTGAGAAACTGGTGCGGAGTCATATCATCGCCTGCCTGCCAACAGACCTGGACCCATTTCAATTTGCTTACAAAGCAAAGAGATCCACGGAGGACGCTGTGGCCACAGCCCTTCATGCTGCCCTGACCCACCTGGAGCAGCAGGGGAATTACGCCAGACTGCTCTTTGTGGACTTCAGTTCGGCATTTAACACTATCCTCCCACAAAGACTGGTGTCCAAACTGGTTGATCTGGGACTTCCATCACTCACGTGTAGTTGGATACTGGACTTCCTGTCTGGTTGCCCCCAGAGGGTCAGGCTGGGTCTCCACACATCCACTGCTCTCAGCCTCAACACTGGGATGCCACAGGGTTGTGTGCTCAACCCACTCCTCTACACCCTCTACACATATGCCCCACTCACCATAGCAACAAGATCATAAAGTTCGCAGATGACATGACGGTGGTCGGACTCACCTCGGTCAAGGAGGGCGAGCTGGCATACAGAGACAAGGTGGAGCGGCTGTCAGAGTGGTGCAGAGTCAATAACCTGCTCCTCAACACCACAAAAACGAAGGAGCTTGTTATTGACTTTAGAAAAAACAAAACTGACATCCAGCCACTCACCATTGGCGGGGTCTGTGTGGAGAGGGTCCCAGTGTTCAGGTTTCTGGGCTTTTGAGCTGGAGGATGACCTGACCTGGGGTGCCAACACCAAGAAGCTGCTGAAGAAGGTGCAACAAAGACTGTATTTTCTGAGAATCCTCAGGAAAAACCATCTTCCCAAAAATCTGCTCCTTGCCTTAATCTCTGTTCCATCGAGAGTGTGCTCACGTGTGTGTGGTAGGGCAGCTGCACTTCCACAGAAAGGAAAGCGCCCCACAGGGTCATCAGAACAGTGGAGAGAACAATTGGTTGTATCCTCCCCACTCTGGAACAAATCTACACCTCTCGATGCCGCAAAAAAGCAATAGACATTTCAGAGGATTCATCACATCCCGGTCATCGGGCAAGAGATACAGAGCAATGAAAACCAGGACAAACCACCTTAAAAACAGCTTTTATCCAAAAGCAATCATGGCCCTGAACTCAGAATAAAACTACTCCATATCATTTGCCAAATGTCCAATATAGACCTTAAGTCAACTATCTATTTATTTGTTATATAGTGCCTTTCCTATCTATCTATCTATCTATCTATCTATCTATCTATCTATCTATCTATCTATCTATCTATCTATCTATCTATCTAAAAGTGGTTTCCCACAGGGGTCAGTGCTGGGACCCCCTGCTATTTTTAATATATGTAAAAGTTCTAGATAGGAATATAAACAGCAAGCTGGTTAAGTTTGCAGATGATGCCAAGCTAGGTGGAAGGGCATATGATGTAGAATCCCTCTGAGTTGCTATTAGTGTTGAGTGTTTTTTGCAGTGAATATGCTGTGTAACCTCATTCTCCAAATATTTTCCTGGATATTTGCTGTGTGGAGGGCATAGTTAGACAAACGATTTTGTCCAAATGTTCCATGATGCTTTGCAAGTCAGCATGACATCACAGGACTTTCGCATGTGCTTAAAGTAAGATTGCTACCCCATCTGCTTTAGGCTTGCATGATGTCAGGACCCTGAAAATTCAGATTTGCACCCATAAAAAGAAAACAAATAAGAAAAATCTTGCAATATTTTTATTTCAGGGGTACATTGGCTGATTATGAGTACTGCCACTGGATATAAAACACTGATATCTCTTAGCTGGCTATGCAGTACCTAATGGCTAATGTGCATGTATAATTAGCCAGGTGTTGCCCTTACCAGTCAAAACAAGCCTTAAAGGGGTCCTCCCCCCTCAGCCCACCTTGAGTAAGAATGAGACCCTGTAAAATCATAATAAAAACAAAACATAAATTTCTGTTTACATGGTATGTTTGTCAAATATCACCGCAGTGTCACGCATGTGTGTGTACATTGGAGACAAGCTTAAAAGGTTCAGGTGATGGTAGACTCCCGCTAGAACACAGGATGGCGCTATTTACTAACACCTTCCTCCCACTGCAGATTGGAAGATTGATGGCATTACAACCCTTGACGTCAGTTTCTTTATTAAAGTCCTTATTACTGAAAGATCTGCTATCTTGAGGCAAACACTCATGAGGCTCGCATCTGTGATAATGTTTATTTTCCTTTTAATGCGTTTTTAACCCACGTTTTGCTTACAAGTATACGGCATTTGCCTGTGCGTACCCCAACTCTTCATGATTGATTGTGGTTTTTCTTACAACAGACAAAGTGAAAGAAAAAGACATGCTGCTGCACTTGGAGCTGCAATTTCAAACAATGGAATGAGTCCATTACAGGCCGCTACTTCATGGCACAGCCAATGTCTACTCCAAGATTAGAACTCTGAGAGTGGTAAAATACATATAAAGTATACATATTGAACAAGAATGAGTCTCAACACACTGTAAAGGTTTGGGGCAGCCACCCGTATATTTTCCCTGGCTGCAAAAGGGTTTTTAAATAAGCACTGATGTGCATGGATGGAGTTCTAGATTGAACTGATCACGTTAAGCAAAGATGGCAGCTTTATAAGCTGAACAATGGAAGTGATGTCATTTGGCCAGAACCGGAAGTAATGTTGAATCAGGCCCATCTTTGGCCTGCAGAGATAACAGAGGTAGGTTTAGTGCACTCCGCCACCCCATGGCTTGGCGGGCAATTACCTCCACTTAGTCCATTCAGCTGCCTCTATACATTCAGTACACTATACATTCATTACATTTATATAGCACTTTTTCTCACAACTCAAAGCACTACCATGCAGGAAGGACCTGGGATGCAAACCCATGATCTCCTTACTGTATGGCAGTAGCGCTACCAGTGCATCACCTGTGCGGTACAAAATTAAGAAAGAAACTCTTAAGTTATTATTATTTTTTTTTTATTCTTGCTAGTTGGTGGCCATTTCTTGTACTTTATTTGTAGTTATCCTTCTGTCTACTGGTGCAGTTAGCAGCACAGATGACATTTCTGACCACACTAATAGGTTGAGCATAATTGGACATTTTCCTAGCCCTCTGGAACACTTAAATGACCAGCGCTCCTTTATAATCCACTCAAAACTAGTTCAGTTCCTCCTTCCCCACTGACTTCAATGCATTCTATGCAGTTTGGCGAAGTTTCCAGACATTTCTCCGAATTTGCTGAACCAGCTGAATATAATTTGGTACGCTGTAGCTGCCAGGAAAATTATCAATAATATCCTTGAATGCCTTCTATGCAGTTTCCTCCAGCCCCACTAGCAAATCTTTCAACTTGTTGTCGTTGATGATGTCTCCAAATTGAAGACCAACAAAAATGCCTTCCTTAGTCTGAAAGGTGTCAGGCTATCCAGGTGTTAGCCTTCCTTAGGCATCAATTTTTGGTGGGAACATCTGTCTCAAATATCGAAATGCTTCACCATCCTCATTCATAGCTTTCAAGAAATCTTTCATAAGTCCAAATTTTAGATGATGTGGAAGCAAAAATATCTTAATTGGGTAGACAAGCTGTTTATGTGTCACACTTTGCTGCCCTTATGGGGCGACCAGTCCTTTTTAATGTAATGAGACTGTTTAGAACATCTGTCCAATTGTGCTGAGAGGTTTGTGGTGCTGCACACTTTAAATAATTAAATGAAAGGCCACAGGCGTGTGTAGGTGCTTGTGGGAACTTTTATACGCCACTCCAAGGTTGATTGGGGTTCTTGACTAATTACATATTCATGTACAATACAAGCAGTACAGTCAAGTGCTTCATTCATACCTTGGAGCAGGTGATTACGGTAACTGCACCCGATCTGTGCATAAAACAGAGCCTGAGCAGGAAACAAGGGACAAATGGAACAATAATGGAAGAAGAAAAACAATGAAAGGAAAGAAAAGAATGAAAATGAAAGTAAAGATGGGCAGGGTCTCTAAGGAGCAGGGACAATGCTGGAGAGGAAGCAGATAGATGGGAGTAGACCAGCGCATGAGGACAGAGGTCACTTCTGCTGTGAGCACCTTGCATATCAGGAGTGACCATGTGCTCAGTAAAGGCTTCTGCAGAAGCAGAGGGTCTGACGGTGGGAGTAGGAGCAGACTCGGAGTGGCGCCCTGCAGAACTGAGAGACTGGCAGCGGGGACACAAGCCAGGATTAATGGTTGTCTGCTCCTGTTTTAGATGTTTCCTCATGGTGAGGAAACCCCATTAGGGTAAGCAGAGGAGATGTCGGTTATTAGAGAGAAAGCACCGTGGCTCGGATTATGTTTTAAAGGACATGATTTTCTGCCCAGGATTTTTAATGAATATTTATTAATTGATTATTTATTGGTTTTAAAATCCACTTTACATTTGATTTTTTAAAAGGGTTATTTATTTATTTATTTCAGGAAGACACTTTGCATTGCACTATTTACAATTTGTTTTGGTTGCTTTGTTTAAGCACTTTGCACCTCTTGCTGACTATATGTGTCCTCATTTGCCTGACGCTTCCACAGTTTCATCATCGATGGTTGCAGGTTCAATCGCTGCCAGAGATGTGGAGCCAACCAGGACCATAACACCATTTAGCAGTATTTAGTATATCTGAGCTACTTTATGCTACTTTTAGATAAGCAGTTATAGTTTTTGTGCTGTAAATGTTGTGGACCACCAAGGCGGGCACCGCTGATCCAACCTCACAGACAGACGCAGGAGGCACAAGTGCAAGCACATGCTTTTATTTTTCTTTTCTCTCTTGTGGGAAATGTCTTCCCTGTTCCCCACAAGTATAACACAGTTCCCAGCACAAACTCAATCCACAACTCTTCCTCTTTTCTGTTTTCCTCCTTCACTCCTCCAGTCTCCCTCCTCCCAACTCTGGCTCCCCGAGTAGTGTAAGCTGGCCCCTTTTATAAGGCACCTGAACCTGCTCCTGGTGTTCGTTGTTCTACTTCTGGCAGCACTTCCTGTTGCGGCAGAAGTGCTGCACTCCATGGTTCAGCAGTAGCTGCAGCACCCCCTGGCGGCACCCATGGATCCCAACAGGGCTACATCCAACACCAACTCCCATGAAGCCCTGCGGGAGTTCAAGGCATCGCTAAAACCCAGGGGTGGCTGCCACCTAGCGTTCTGGGGTAGGTAATGCTCTGAATATGCTACCTCCCACAGTCCTTCCAGCGTGAAGGTGTTGCATGCCACAATGTATACTGTGAAGGACAGCCAGGTCCCATGCCCAGCAGGGACACCCCTGCTGCTTATGTTCTGGGGGAGTCACCATGGGCAGTCCAGTACCTCCCCTGGGACGCTTGGTGACAGCCTCACTGGCTGACGCCGATTTTCCAACCACCCGCATGGCTCCATGGAAGATGGAGTCCTCCACAGCCTGGTTGGGGGCTTGGATGGCCACTCGGGGGAGCTACATGGACTCAGCAGCCTGGCTGGACAATTCTTCAGCCCCAACCGGAGTTGCAATCATGCAATCAAGACCTGGTGGTCAAGCACCTGGAACACTTCCGGGTGGGTTATAAAAAGGGCTAGCCACCACCATTGAAGGAGCCATGGTCGGGAGAAGGAGAATTAAGCTTGAGGAGGAGTGGTGGAATAGAAGAAAGAGAGTGTTTTGAGCTGTGTGGCACAGGGAAGACGTGTCCCACGGCTGAAGAATATTAATAAAAGCCTCAGTTTATTTTGGACGTGCCTCTGTGTCAGTCTGTGCCGGCTCGGGCGCTTATATAGCATCTTTCACAATACTTAGAACTCAGAAGGAATCACAAAACTTGTAATAAAATGGTATGTGACAGAAAAATTTAAAGACCATTTTTGGAATCAGCAGACCAAAATCCATAAAAGACATCCACAAGCGAAGCAAGATCTTCATTGTCCAGTTGGTGGCTTTCATTTTCAAAATTACGTGAAATGTAATCCCCTTCAGTAGCTAAACACTATGCATATATTGTGACAAATAATGCCAAAAGACATGATAAAGATTTGGGGCAGCCACCCATACATTGTATCCTGGCTGCTAAAGTTGCAATAATTGAAAGATATTCACACGACTGAGTCCAAAGCAGAACTGATCACAGACAGTCAAGATGGCGGCTTTAAAGGCCCGTTAAGGAAGTGACGTCATCTCTGGGGCCGGAACTGGAAGTGATGTTGTCAGGACCGGAAGTGACATCATCAAGGGTGCCGGAACCTGGTGGTGTAATTACCATTACTCAGGCCCTTTAGCTGCCTCCTACTTGCACGTGTGTGACAATATTAAATGCTGCTATCCAGCATATCCCAGCCATCACTAAAGTTTCATTATCATGACTTTTAAGTTAAAGCAGTCATCTCAAGACTCCCAGATGGCGTATGAGTCTCCCAAAATTAACATGTCTACCCAGACTTTGGCTAGTGAGCTGTAATCTTATCCCCATTCCCAAAATCGTTGAGTTCACAACATCTCTTGTACAACAAATATATTCAACAAATTAATGAAATATTTAATTACATTATGTATTAATGACGTAATTAAATATTTCATTAATTTGTTGAATATATTTTTTTTTTTGATTTTCATTCATGACTTTTGCTTTCAAATCAGTTTTCTGAGTTGTTCAGCAAACAAAGTGTGATTTTTCAACTGAAATAGTAAGTTATACTAACTGTAGAGTACTGCACATTTATTACATTATATATATTGTGAATTATTTATTTATATTGGTTATTAGTTCTCATGTGAGCAATGGCCTCCCCCTCCATGAAATGAATTTTTCAGACCTGAGATATCAACAGAATGAAGGATCTTTACCTTACGAGATGCTTGTTTCGAAGGCGTTGGTCTACTAGAATTGCAAAATGGATTCTAAAGGTGTCCTCACTTCTGAAGTGTGCTTCAAGGACTGCAGTCCCAGTACACCTTGTGCATTAACTAAATCAACTTAAAAGATGGCTATCTTCTTGCCTGCTACATAATGTAATTTATTTTTCAAGGTCACGAGAGTTCTTGCAAAACCTAATAATGCAATTACCTCTGCCGTGACTAGACTGTGAGCTGTCCATTTACCGAAGAACAAATGAAGATCTGCCAGTTGTCAAAATTATTATAGTGTAATGCTTGGAAATTCGAAAAAGCGGGCTGGTGCTGGGGGAGGTCTCACTATTAAGAATCGTAGCCTTCATTTACGTAATGGGGAAAGAAATAAACAAGGCTAGCTCTGTCATTTCTTCATTTTCATTTTGTTTTGCTTTCCGGTACAGAATAAAGAATGTGTGTGCAGATGCACTCTACTTGATTAACAAGCAGAGTTTCCCACATGGAAAGAAAACACAGAAATGAGAGTTTTGGACTCCTGGAGTCAGCCATGTGTGATTGAAACTGCGGCTTTTCAATTTATTTGGAGAGCCGCTGTTATCTCTTTAATGTGTAATTACGGTGTATTATATAATTATAGCTGCCACATTCAATGTAACATTCTAAAAAGAGCAACTTGTCCATCTTTTACCGACCTCACTCTTGCAGAATATGCTACTGTTAACCCTGAGATATTTGAATGTTGGGTGATATTTTCACAAAATAGTCAGGATTGTGTGACAGAGAAAAAACATTCATGTGTTCACCTTCTGCATTTGTTTTATTGCTTCTGCTTTCAACTTTTCTCTGTCTTGAAATTTCGTCAGTTACCTCTCATTACTGCGTTTTCTCTGATGGCAAGTCCTACTAGGCTGTCAGGCTTTGCATTTACATCTTGGAAACTTACAGCACTTATCAAAAATATTCATTTTCATATTATTGGAAGTGTTTACATCCACCATTCATAGGGGATTTAATGTGATTTTTTTAGCACTGATCAGTAGTGTGAAATATACAGCATATAAACAAATACTTCTAAATATAAATTGTATGTAATTGTAAATATAAATGTTGCATGTTGTGTATATTTGTGTGTATGTGTGTCTTTGTGGGTATTGTATTACTGATGTCGATATTCTGAGGAGACACACACACTGAGTACTGGGTACACAGTAAATTAAACTTGAACTTGAATCTGGACATTTTCTTTCACATACATAGCAGGCTACTGCACAATTATACTGTATAGCCAGAAGCTTAAAACTAACACTACAGTTCATACATATATCATTGGTATTCTGTAAATTTCTCTCTTCTTACTTTAGGGGGCTTTGCACCCTCCTCGCTTCGCTTGGCCCCCGCCTGTACTATGCGCCGTTGTAAAAAGTGGGGGCTGAACGCACCCCATGGAGACGTGGTCGCTCCTCTGAAACCCCTCTGTAACGGTGATACAATGGGAAACAAATAGGTTTTTTTTTTACCTCCTCTTTGCTCAATCAGCTGCTGGCTTGCTGCTGCTGCCGTGCCACATGATCTGAATTTCGTGTGCACTTTGAATGTTTAAAAGCCTATACAGCAGCTGTCCTTTTGTCTCACTGCCTTCTCTTTCATCTCCCCCAGATATCCTCAAACACTATATTACTACCGAGAAATATTTTCTGTTTGTTTATGCTAATGCAATCTTTACTATTATTTTTTTGCGATTTTCGAATTATCCTACTTCTACAGTATTATTTCTAACCTGCTCTGCGTGTGTATTGCGCAAACGTTTTTGAATTCTTTACGACGTTCTTCTTTGTCATCTACTCTTTGTCTTTTTCTGGCCCCAGGCATGGTTAAATCTCTTGACACAAAGTCTAGTCTCGCAGGACGTGAAAGTGTCTTTTACCTTTCAGAGAAGGTCACGTCTTGTCTCCATGAACAGGTCTCGTCTCATCCCAAGTTTTTTTTTTATATAATAGGGAGATGTACTATCATAATAATGTGAAAAAGTGGACTTAATTACTACTGGAATATAAATAAAACTGAAGCTTGAACATACAAATGACAAAAAAATACAAGAGTAATGCTTGAGTGAATGATGTAAACAAATGAAAATTGTTAACATATAATAATAATAATAATAATAATAATAATAATAATAATAATAATAATAATAATCCATCTCTCCATTTTCTAAACCTGCTTTGTCCAGATTTGGGAAGCTGGAACCTATCCCAGGAAGCACAGGGTGCGCAAGGCAGATAGACATAAATCGTCAAAATTCCCACTATTCAACTTATTACCTGATTGAATTGAAAAGATTACAGCTTCCTGCAAAGTTGTTCATTTTTGCGTTAATCATCAACTGAAGGCAAAGTTTGTCATTGAAAAGGGGGGACTGACCCCAACTCTCTCTTCTGTTTCTTTTTCCGGTTTCTTTGTGGTGGCGGCCTGCGCCATCACCACCTACTCAAAGCATCATGATGCACCAACATTGATGGACTGAAAGCCAGAAGTCTACATGACCATCATCATCAGGTCCTTCCATGAAAACCCTAAATACAAAGAGGACTGTTTGACTTATGTTAGGTAGATTGCCCAGAGGGGACTGGGTGGTCTCGTGGTCTGGAACCCCTGCAGATTTTATTTTTTTTCTCCAGCTTTTGGAGTTTTTTTTTTTTGTTTTTTCTGTCCACCCTGGCCATCGGATCTTACTTATTCTATGTTAATTAATGTTGACTTATGTTTATTTTTTATTGTGTCTTCTATTTTTCTATTCATTTTGTAAAGCACTTTGAGCTACATTTTTTTGTATGAATATGTGCTATATAAATAAATGTTAATTGATTGATTGATTGATCTACGGCAATGTTTTACTCCTGTGCAGTTGTATGTGGCATATCTAAAAGTATGGAGTTTCAGTGAACTAATAATATCAGCCTCTGGTAACAAAAAAAATACAAATCTCTCTCTCTCTATATAAAATCCAAAGTCTGTCTGTCTGTATGTCTGTCCGCTTTTCACAAGAAAACTACTTTAACAGATTTAGATCGGGTTTTTTTCTAGAATTTGCTTGAACATTCCAGTTGATTCTGCGACCTCTCTCATTGTGCTAAGTATCATAGTTCGTTTGTGGTATTGTTTTATTTACGCAAACCCGAGAGAGATGTAGCGGGACCCTCCTCACTCATGCCCCAGCCTCGGAGAGTACCTTACCTACGCTTAGCAAACAAGAGAACTACTTAATGGATTTAGATCATTTTTTTTAATAACTTGCTTGAACATTGATTTTGCAACTTCTCTTATTGCATTAAGAATCATAGTTTGTTTGCAGGAGTGATGTACTCACGCTAATCCGAGACAGAGGCTGCAGGCCGAGGGGAGGGGGAAGCGTGACGTCAGGAGTAGGAAGCCGGGCAGGGCCCTCCTCGCTGTCCTGTTTCAGTAACATGCAGGTGGAGCCGTGGGGGACGGTTAGTATTATATACTAAAAAGTACTGAGTTAGTTATATAGTAATTCTGATACATCCAATTAACTGACAGCACCATAACTGAGGCCCATTGTCTTAGGAAACTTCTCGTGTGAAACCAATGTAATGGATGGCAGACATGGAGTCACATCTCAGACGGGCTGGTTCAAGATGGGATGGGAGGCTGGCCTATCACATAGGCAGGGTAGTCCCTACTGCAGCTGGAGATGGACAGGAATGGACATGCTGGCATCCCCAAACGACTTGATTAAGGATCCTTAACCATCTGGGATGCTAGTACAATGGAGGAACAGGGAAAGGCAACTTATTTGGGTTATTTACTTCAATTATAATGGGTGACCCATGTGGTGCACCAAGTCTTTATCATTGTCGATCTCGTCTTTTAGTATTGCTATATATAGATATCAATATAAATATTAATGTATTGTGGACTTGAACCCAGACACAGACAGACGGACATCGTTGACTCCACCACACACTGTTTATTTACACTAATATTTACAAAGTAATCTACGTGCACTGACAACCCCAGTGCCTCCAGCACCGATCCCCCAAATGTCCAGGCCTCACAGTCCTTGTGCCTTTCTCCTCCTGGCCACCTCCAGTCCTCTCTCCAGCTCTGTCCACTTCCACCCGACTTCCGCCTTCGACTGAAGGGTGGTGGCCACTTAAATACTGTAGGAACCCGGATGGGCTCCAGCTGCTTCCTGGCACTCCTCCGTAGCCACGCCCCAGTGTGGCAGAAGTGCCGGCTGCGCACCCGGAAGCCGTCTGGGTGTCCCCTGTCGTCTTCCCCCCAGCACTTCCTGGTGTGGCAGAAGTGCTGGGCTCCAGGGATATTCAGGCACCGGGGCGCCGCCTGGCGGTGGCCACTGATCCCTACAGGGCTGGGCTTCCAAGCCCTTTACTCAAGGCCCCCAACATAACCAGGGCGGACGCCCCCTCGCGGTCTGGAGGAGGCACAAGCCCTCCTCTGGTCCTCCTGGGTGTCCCTGCTGGGCTCCCGTCCCGGCCGGATGCCACAGTATATTTATATATAGTAATATATATACTGTGATAAGAAATAGTTGGAGGCAGAAAAAGGTTTGGAGATGGCCACCCTGTATACTGAAAAATCAGACAGCAAAATAAAAAGCACGTCTTTACAAATGGAGTTCAAAATGGAACTGGCTAACAAGGAAGTTCTGTGGTTTACAGTATATATTGCACAAACAGGAAGAGGTGGAGTCAGGGAGGCTGGAAAAGGAATCGATGTCTGTAGAGGTAGGTTCTGGACTGGATAAGACGTCATTAAATGGTCCTTGAAGTGACGGCATCAGTCGGTGGATCAAAGGTGGTGATACTGGAAGGTACGGTCTTCACTTGGTCTGCAGAGGGTCAAAAGGTGAGAATATTAGAAGGCAGCACCAACCCCTGGTCTAGCTGAGAAATTACACCATTCGAGCCTGTAAATTGTGTCCCATGAACACATGTATGACCATTTGCATGCGTGACAAATGCACACATGTTTGACAAATGTGTACATGTGTTGCAGGACATCCGTGGTTTGATCCTCATAAGGGAAAGCAAAAATGCGTAAACCTGGTGAGCCCCCATTAGGATGAAACATGTGTTGTGCACTCTTTGTATTATTTGGCAGGTACTATATATCATATGCATGATCTGCTTCTTGCAACTGAGAGGACGTGGCGAATGTTTGCCGCCTGGCAGACTGACAGGAATCATTACCTGGTAAGTGACCAACCTAAATAATCAGATTACATTTCCAGGAAGCATATTTCACAGTGCAGGAATAATAAAAGGACAGGGCACCACCAGTCCATTACAGGGTGAACACACACACTAGGGTCAATATAGCATTGTCAGTCCAGCTAACATGCATATCTTTGGACTGTGTAAGGAAACTGATGTAGAAATGGGGGAGAACATGCAAAATCCATACAGGGAGGACCCATGATGCGAATCCTTGTCTCCTTACAGTGAGGCAGCAGCACTACGTCTGTGCCACCTATATATTTGAGTGTATTTTTTCAAAAAAATGTTTTGACTGGTGTTGCATATATTGAATATTAATAATCAAAGAATACAATAATTAAATCTGTACTGCCCTCTTGCACATTGGCTGACCTTAAATCAAAGAAGCTAGTTGGGTGTCAGGTGGTCCATTCAGTAAAGTAATGACTTTTTATGAGAGAACATGCTGTTTTGTATTTAAAAACATATATATAATGCAGTACCTGCTAATGATACAAAATACTACAAAGGGTACACAACTGTGGGGCTCATCAGGTGTATGTACCTTGGCTTCCCCTTCACAATACAGAACCTTGGACGTCAGCGCCTGAGACAAAGCCTCTGACGTTGTGCCACAGTGGCTGGATCACTAATTTGACAGGGTGAGGATCGCAGTATTACATTAATAGGTCTGAATTACAATCTGATTATATATACACTATATACAGTATACATATATATATATATATGTGTGTGTGTGTGTATGTGTGTGTATGTGTTTGTGTTTGTGTGGGTGCGTGTGCATGAAGGATGTTGTTTAAGCCCCAAGAACAGCCTCAATTTTTCAATATATGGATTTTGAAAGGTTTATTTATGGATTTTGGTCCATGCAGACTCGATAGCATCACACAACTTTACAGAATTTTTATTGATACATTCATACCATTAGATTAAGATCTGCCATTTTTAATACATTTATAAACTTTTCTCAATACATGTTTTTACTTTGTTCTTATGGGTTATTAAATGTAGATTGGCAGTCAAAAATGGCAAATGAAGCCATTTAGAAGGTTGCCATCTTACAACATCTACAATAAGATGCTACAGGTGTTCTACCAGATGGTTGTGGCGAGTGCCCTCTTCTACACGGTGGTGTGCTGGGGAGGAAGCATAAAGAAGAGGGACACCTCACGCCTGGACAAACTGGTGAAGAAGGCAGGCTGTATTGTAGGCATGGAGCTGGACAGTTTGACATCCGTGGCAGAGCGACGGGCGCTGAGCAGGCTCCTGTCAATCATGGAGAATCTACTGCATCCACTGAACAGGATCATCTCCAGACAGAGGAGCAGCTTCAGCAACAGACTGCTGTCACCGTCCTGCTCCACTGACAGACTGAGGAGATCGTTCCTGCTCCACACTATGTGACTCTTCAGTTCCACCCGGGGGGGGGTAAACGTTAATTTAATATTGTTTTTTATCAGTATGTTGCTGCTGGAGTATGTGAATTTCCCCTTGGGATTAATAAAGTATCTATCTATCTATCTATCTATCTATCTATCTATCTATCTATCTATCTATCTATCTATCTATCTATCTATCTATCTATCTATCTATCTATCATCTTTAAATGAAATCTACAACACAATCAAGTGTGCCAAAAGTGAGGGGTCCATCTATCCATTATCCAACCTGCAATATCCTAACTAGAGGGTCACGGGTTCTGCTGGAGCCAATCCCAGCCGACACAGGGTGCAAGGCAGGAACAAACCAGCCCACTGCAGGGCACACACACATACACCCACACACACACCAAGCACATACTAGGGACAATTTAGGATTGCCAATGCCCCTAACCTGAATGCTTAATGAAACCAAAGTACCTGCAGTAGATTAAGATGAAGCTACAGGAGCAGGTGAGACTCACATACAGCACATGCACTTCCCTTCCTACTCACTCCCTTTCCAGACTTAACAGATTCCTGACTCATTGCCAGATGGAGATTTCCTTGTGCTTTCACGGCATCTATTGATTGGTTTACTCTGGAATTTCTTATATTTGTTTTAAACTAAGGCAGTGCTCTTTCATATTTCACAAATGCACTCTCTGATACTCCACCATATTGGGAAGCAGTGTCATTTCAAGTCAAAATGTTTGCATGTCTATAGGAATTTTCAGGTACAATGTCCAAAGCAGTATGGCCCTCCATCATAAAAATGGAGCAATAGTTTCTGAAGTCAGCTTTTTGATACAAATCAGAGCCATATAAATCAATAGTGCTAAATAGGAGGTAGGCTGCCCTGCAGGTCAGTATCAATCATGTTTGCAATCATGTAGGCAGTGTTGCTGTTCAATAAGAGAGCAAAGGTTCTCTCTGACAATGGATAAGAGGATGATGAGACGCACAAGAGATGGCTCATGGAGAAAAGTGATAGACATTTTTTTCTTGAAATAAATTGGAAGAACCTGGCACTGTTTATTACTTGTTCTTTACTGGTTGTACAATATGCTTAGTGTAATAACTAGCCAAAGGAGGGAACCATCCGAGATTTAACTGCAATGCCAAAATCGTGTGTGTTTAAGGGTAAGTTTGGTATCCTCCTACCTTCCATCATTCACTTTTTCAGTTCTGGAACTGTCCCATTCTAGGGTACAGTCTTCTTTATGTCAGTCACCTTAAATATTCTATTAATATTCTTACAGCAGTCATTGACAGCAAGCATGGGCTGGCATTCCCATCAGGATGGGTCCGAAGCCATTATCTGACTGGGAGGCCAGGAGTTAGAAAAGGCAGGACACTTCTTGTCCTTGCTATGAAGTTGGCAAAACTGTGGAAGAAACTGTTACCCTAAGACCCTTTGAATCTTTATTATGGCCAACAGGAGATGCACCAGCCCCCCAAACCTGACACAGACAGACAGCAGGCACAAGTCCAGCAACACACACGTTTTATTTTCCGCTGTGGAAACCCTTTACTTTGTTCCCCAGCATGCAGCACAATACAAAGCATCAACAAACAGCACAATACAGCACTTTGTCTTCTTCCTTTCTCTGTCTTCCACCTCCACTCCTCCTCATCCAGCAAGTCTTGTCCTCCTCCTCCTCCCAACTCTGGCTACCTGGATGAAATGAGGAGGGCCCTTTTATGCTGCACCTGGGAGCATGTCAGGTGGCCCATCAGAATTATCTGGAAGTACTCCCAGGTGTGCTGGAAGCATAAAGAAGGCCTCTGTAGCTCCCCCTGGCGCCCTCAATGGAACCCAACAGGGCTGTGCCAAACTCCAACTGCCATGGAGCCCTGTGGGAATCCGATATGCTGCTGCAACCCATGAGATCTGCCGTCTAGTGCGTCAGGGGAGGCAGTGCCCTATGCATATCTGCTAACCATGGTCCTTCCTTTATAACGGGTTACCGGCCGGGAATGGGCCCTGGCCGTCTGTCACTATATATATATATATATATATACACTCACCTAAAGGATTATTAGGAACACCATACTAATACGGTGTATGACCCCCTTTCGCCTTCAGAACTGCCTTAATTCTACGTGACATTGATTCAACAAGGTGCTGAAAGCATTCTTTAGAAATGTTGGCCCATATTAATAGGATAGCATCTTGCAGTTGATGGAGATTTGTGGGATGCACATCCAGGGCACGAAGCTCCCGTTCCACCACATCCCAAAGATGCTCTATTGGGTTGAGATCTGGTGACTGTGGGGGCCATTTTAGTACTGTGAACTCATTGTCATGTTCCAGGAAGTATGTACACCAGGATGTACTGCCGGAAGATCGTCACCAGCCACCTGGAGCATATCCGGGCGGGAATAAAAGGCGCCGCCTCCTTACACAGTCCAGTCTGGGAGCTAGAGTCAGGAGTGGGAGCAGGACAAAGCTCCCAGGAGGAGATTGGCGGCTAAGGAGTGAGTTATAGAAGAGTTCATTGTGGGAGATTATTGCTGTGTGCTTTGTGTGGTGTTCGGGACTGAAGCCTGTGTTTATTTGTGGATGAATAAATGTGTGACTTTTATAAAGATTTGGTTTCTGACTGGTGGTGTCCGGGCAAATATCACAAGACATAAGCACTCCTCTCCCAGCATTCTTTTGAAGCATCTTTTGAGCATTTCTTTAGAAATTAACCTGATGTATGCGTGAGTTGCAGTACCACCAAAAATTTGGGTGGTGTGTGTTTTCAAGTTTTGGTACAGGACGTCAGTATTTTTGTTTATTATCAACGTTTGACAGCAAGCTGCATTGCTGCTCCAAAAGGATAAATCTGCATGCTTCGATGGTTGATGAATGGTTTGATGCGATGAAGCAAATCATCAAACTTAAATGCTGACATGTGAATGCATTCAGGGTGCCTTTCTTCATCTATTTCTCACATAGGCAATACAAGAGTCACATACTGTATTCCCGTTCATAATGATGTGATACATTTAAAGGTCTCAGACCATCTTCTGTGTTGCTGTTGCCATCCCTTTTTTTGCACCCTCGTAACAGCATCAGAATGCAAACAAATTTTTCTTTCCTACTTCTCTGGTAAAAGCTAATATATCAGACATAAGCCCTCTTATTGCTGATTTCATTAATCACACTCTTTAGAGTGGCTTAGTTCCACTGGCCTTGAAAAATGCAATAATTAGACCTTATTTAAAAAAATCCTCTTTGGATCCTGAAGTGTTAGCAAACTATCGTCCAATTTCCAACTTTGTCTAAGGTTTTGGAAAAGGTTGTTTTGGTTCAGCTTCATGATCATCTCAAAAAATTCAATCTGTTTGAAAAATTTCAACCTGGTTTCCGATCTTCTGGTCAGAATCACCAATGACCTCCTGATGGCCGCTGACCAGGGCTCTCCATCACTCCTTATGCTTCTAGATCTCACATCTGCATTTGATAAGTAGATTATAATGTTCTCCTCCATCATCTTTACAGATAGGGCTGAGTATGTGGCCCTGGGGGATGCTAAATCTCATACCCTCACTGTCACCTGTGGGGTCCCAACAAGGATCAGTCCTTGGGCCGACCCGTTTTAATATCTAAATGCTACCCCTGGGTCACATCATCCGCAGACATGGAGTTTCATTCCATTGCTATGCCGATGAAACGCAGCTCTATGTGAGACTGAATTCGACTTCTTTTACACCTCCATCAATTCTTTCCTCCTGCTTGGATGAGATTGAGGCTTGGATGTCTAAGAACTTTCTTAAGCTGAACAGCACCAAAACTGAAGCTCTTTTGATTGGTACCACCTATCAGCTGTGTTCCTCTGTAAATTGTATTTACTTTTCTGGCCGTACCATTACTTTCTCCCCTTCCATTACTAATTTAGATGTCAAATCAGACTCCCATTTGTCATTTGATACACACGTCCACCACCTCTGTAAAATTGCATTCGTTCATCTTCGAAATATAGCCATACTCCGTCCTTGACTCTCCCTTTGTGATGCTGAAAAGCTGGTTCACACCTTTGTCTCCTCCAGGCTGGACTACTGTAATGCACTCCTCATCTGGATCCCCAGTAAGAGCCTTCAAAATCTCCAACAAATCCAAAATAGTGAACATATTTCACCAATCCTTCGGTCACTTCATTTTCTCCCTATCCACCTTCGTACTGAATATGTGGACGAAATCTCAGACCTGACAGCAGGTGCAGTTATAAAGCAGCTTTATTTTCAGAGTCACGGTGAGAAGAGTTTCAGAAAAGCAGACAATCAAATATACATGACAGCGTCAGGGCTCTTCTGAACCCCGTCTGTTGGGTGGGGTCCAGTTTTATACCCCTAGAATGCGTAATTTAATATCATTATAAAATGTAACAATCAACACATTTATTATTCACAAACCTTTAGCCCCTTCAACGCCCCTTGTGCAACTTGATTTCTTGGCTCCTTTTGTTATGGCGTTCAGATGTAAGCTAAGGGAAAACGTGATAAGGCAGACTCATGTGTGGAATGCTCAGACCTTGAGTCCTTTGCACAAACATTTTTCTGTTTGCTAAAACAAAGCATGCTATTACATGGTTTTGTAAAGCTTACTTCTCAGACATGAATTAGTACAAGGGAACGAAGAGAACATTCGTCTTCCACAAATACAAACTTTATTTACTCACTCATCAGTGTATTTATGGAAATGCTCTACAATACCTTAAGGAACTTCTTAAATTACAATCCACTACAAGAAACCTCCATTTTACAAATACCTACCGCCTTCTCTCCCCTGGGACCAAATTTCTTACAATGGGTGACCGAGCCTTTGCAGTCGCTGATTCACGGCTCTTGAATTGTCCTACCAGAGAACCTGAGACCACAAAAGATTGTGGGCTGTTTTAAAAAACAGTTAAAGACTTTTCTATTTAGGAAAGCATATTAACAAAATTGCCTTTAATTATTGTTTTATGTTTGTTTTTATCTTGTTGTGTGTTTGTTTTGATTTTTTATGTAGCACTTTGAGGTTTACTACAAATGTAAACTGCCTTATAAATAAAATGAATTATTATTAAAAAAAAATTATTAAATTTTGTCTTTAACATCTTTCTTCCCACAACTCACCACACAGTGAAACCGGATGTTGTTTTCTCTCCCTGATGATATCTCGCACTGCCGCCTGATGGAATCCTCCAGATCTACTTAAAGTACGCGCCCAAGTATAGACAGCACCCTGCTTGCATTACAACAGCATCCTCAAGCGCACGTGTTGCATAGCATTAAGTATATCCCCGGCCTAAGGGGGCATTTTCAGAAATGCTTTTGGGACTCCAAATTCATGACACACATGATGATACTGAGGAATGGTGAAAAACAAATGCTGATAGCACAAAGTATAAAGTAGGAGATATAAAATACAGTATTTAAAAATGTACTCTATTGCCACAGGTAACAAAAGTAGTAGAAAATAAAATAAAAAATAGACTGGCTGAAAAGGAAATGAATTTAAAGTAAACATAAAACTGTGGACAAGCACCTAAGTAAAAAAAAAGAACAAGGGTATTAAGCATTAAAAAAGTTTCTGTGAAGCAGAGTGCTGTGCATCCTGGGATTTGGAAGTTCACCCATTAAAGGCTTATGCAGGTCATCAAACATCACTAGTATATAGTATTAAATAATAGGGTTAACAGGACTTAGACAATTATATTGAGTCTGAATGTTCTTAAGTCGGGCGGCCAGGTTTGCTTCCCTGGTCCTCCCTGCGTGGAGTTTGCATCTTCTCCCCGTGTCTGCGTGGTTTTCCTCCTGGTACTCTGGTTTCCTCCCACAGTCCAAAGACTTGCAGGTTAGGTGCATTGGCGATCCTAAATTGTCCCTAGTTGGTGTGTGGGGGTGCCCTCCCCAGGGTTTGTTTCCTGCCTTGCGCCCTGTGTTGGCTGGGATTCGCTCCAGCAGACCCCTGTGACCCTGTAGTTAGGATATAGCGGGTTGGATAATGGATGGATGGATGTTCTTAAGTCAAGGTTGGTATGGTTTAATATAAAGCCACACCACGTTTCCACCACCAAAATTTTATTACCCAAAGCAACAGCCTAGTTTGCCTAAATGGTAGAACTGTCAATGAGCATTCTTCTCCTTGCTTACACCAGACACTTTTTATTTCAATGCTATCTTTCAGTCAATTCAGTTTCATTGATTGTACTCAATGGTAGTACATATTGTGATTGTTTTTGTTGTTTTTACATAAAACATTATGTAATTTTCATTCCTTCAGGCACCGCCACAAGAAAAATTAGTAGAAATTCAGCCAAACTTTCTACTCGGAACGTAGTATTTTGGGGAGTATTTAGTTAAACTCAAACCTAAAAGACAGCAGTGGCTTAGATAAATGAACCAGTAAGTAGGAGAGCCATGGAGCAGCACGCTGAAGAAGGTCCATCTTAATGTACGGGCACAATGGGCATTGGTTGGGTGCCCCAGGACCATAGGTGCTCACAACGTTTCTGATGCCTATATATGTTTCCATTTTGCTATCAAAACAGGGGCCCCAGTGTGGGGGCTTATGATGCTGTTAAGAAGACCCTGCATCCACATCCCCTGCCCTAAGTAATTATCTGAAATTAGCTGATGCCTCTAGAAACAGCACCCAGTAGGTTTGCTAGGGCTTAACTAGTATCTAAAGTACTTTATGTGTAAAATTTGCACAATACAAGGATTTCCACATTTTATCAACTTGAGTAATGATCCATCAAATGACTCTTTCAAGGTCACTAAGCTACATAATTGGTGGAGAATTCGAACTGAACCATAGACCACAAAGGTAGTAGAGTAAGTCATGGGAACAAGTTACCAAATCACCCATCCTTACATTTAACCATTTTATTGTCTTCCTATCCAGTTCTGGGTTGCCAGAAACCAATACTTTTTAATGGTGGGTCTATAAGTGGAGCATTGTGTGACATACACTGAGAAAATGTATGGTAGGGAAATGTGAAGTTCCTCAAGAAAAACCGACACTGACGATGACAAGGCTTGGTTTGAAAGCACCACTGCACCCCCCAAAAATACTGCAATGTCAATGACTTAATTAACCGTGAAACCCCACAAATGATTGCCTTGCGCTGCCCGATTCCTCAACGTAACAAAGGAGGATTGATTCTGGGAAATGCAATTATTTTGACTGGAGAACTGTTAACCACTTTTGTAAGTTACATTTTGTCAAAATTAATATGTTAGCATCCACAGTGAATTAGTTGAACAATTTATTAATTATTTTCTCTACGATACTGTGACATAATGACATTCTAAAAATGCGTATACAGTAAAATCCAATTAAACAAAGAATTGTTTTTTGTACAGGAATAATAATAACTTCATGTTAACAGTGAAACCTTATTGTCTTTATTCTCAGGTTGTCAGATGGAGTTAAATGAGGTAATTACTTTGGCATCTGTCGTCAGATGTCAAGTATGCCCTGAAAAATAAGCCCACATTATGCTGGAGCTTTTTTTCACTTTTCTTGATAAAATAAGTCCCTCTACTCAGGGAAAACAAGTCAATGAAACTTCTGGGCTATTGATCTGGTCAGTTAAGTAGCAGAGGGGTTTGTTAATCAGTTTCAGCTGCTTTGGTATTAATGAAATTAACAAGAGGTGCACTAGAAGGGCAACAATGAGACAACCCCCAAAACAGGAATGGTTTAACAGGTGGAGGGAGGCCACTGACATTTTTCCCTGCTCATCTGTTTTTTCATTCGTTTTGCGTTTGGCTACGGTCTGTGTCACTGCTGGTAGCATGAGGTGATACCTGGACCCTACAGAGGTGGCACAGGTAGTCCAACTTCTCCAGGATGGCAGGCACATGTCATTGCCAGAAGGTTTGCTTTGTCTCCCAGCATAGTCTCAAGGGCATGGAGGAGATTCCAGGAGATAGGCAGTTACTCTAGAAGAGCTGGACAGAGCTGTAGACGATCCTTAACCCATCAACAGGACCAGTATTTGCTCCTTTGGGCAAGGAGGAACAGGATGAGCACTGCCAGAGCCCTTCAAAATGACCTCCAGAAGGCCACTGGTGTGAATGTCTCTGACCAAACAGTCAGAAACAGACTTCATGAGAGTGGTCTGATGGCCTGATGTCCTCTAATGGGCCATGTGCTTAATGCCTGGCACCATGGAGCTCGATTGGAATTTGCCATAGAATACCAGAATTGGCAGATCCACCACTGGTGCCCTGTGCTTTTCACAGATGAGGGCAGGTTCACCCTAAGCACATGTGGCAGATGTGAATAGGTCTGGAGAAGCCATGGAGAACATTATGCTGCCTGTAACGTCATTCAGCATGACTGGTTTGGTGGTGGGTCAGTGATGGTCTGGGTAGGCATATCCATGGAGGGACGCACAGACCTCTACAGGCCAGACAATGGCATCTTGACTGCCATTAGGTTTTGGGATGAAATCCTTGGACCCATTGTCAGACTCTATGGAGATATAGTGGGTCCTGGGTTCCTCTGGTGCACAACAATGCCTGGCTTCATGTGGCGAGAGTATGCAGGCAGTTCCTGGACGATAAAGGAATTGATACCACTGACTGGGCCCCACGCTCACTCGCCTGACCTGTCCAATAGACCACCTCTGGGACATTATGTTTTGGACCATCCAACACCGCCAGGTTGCACCTCAGACTGTCCAGGAGCTCAGTAATGCTGTGGTCCAGATCCGGGTGGAGATCCCCCAGGACACCATCTGTCGTCTCATTAGGAGCATGCAAATGTTGTCAGGCATGGATACAAGCACGTGGGGGCCATACAAACTACTGAGTATGATTTTGAGTTGCTGCAATGAAATTTTGGTATAATGGACTAGCCTGCCTGCCTGCTGTATCATTTTTTCCCTTGGATTTTCAGGGTGTCTTTTAATTCTGATCATTTTCATTTCTATCAAACGATGTGGCATCCTTTTGTTCCTAACACATTACCCAGTCCATATCAGTAGAGACATCCAGCAGGATTTTTACCCCATTGAGATCTGATGTGTTTTCAAAGTGTTCCTTTAATTTTTTTGCGCAGTTTAATTTTGAAGGCCACAGTGCCTTCCCCAGATCTGAGCCTTGACACAATCCCATCTCTGAGCTCTACAGGCAAATCCTTCAACCAAATGGCTTGGGTTTTGCACGACTGTGGGATTGTCTATAGTCAGTGTGTGCCTTTCCTAGTCGTGGTCAACAATTTTATTCAATAACACAGGTGAACTCCAAACATGGCTTAGAAATATCTTAATGATGAGCAACAGAAAATGATGCACTTGAGCCAAATTTCAAGTGTTATAGAAAAGTCTGAACACTTGTGTGATATTTCACTTTTTAATTTTGCAAAAATTTCTAAAAACATTATTTTGCTTTGTTCTTATTTGATATGGGAGAAATACATTTAAATAGTTTTAGCATAAGTCTGCAACATAACAAAATGTGGAAAAAGTGAAGGGATCTGAATACTGTCTGAATGCACTGTCACTGATGCTCCTGTGCTTAATGCTGCTCCAGAAGACTTGGTTTGAATTCTGACCAGTGCATTGTGTGGAGCTGTGCACGTTCTTCACTACTCTCCACAGGAATTGCTACTTCATCCCAAAAATGTGCAGGTTCGGTCGAATGGTGACTTTATATTTAATCAGCATACATGCAAAAATGGGTTGACAAATTATCAGGGCTGATAGGCCCTCACCCTTCTTTTTCATTATTATGGTAGGTCCTTTTCCCATACTGTTTTTCTTCTTGATTAAAACTGCGAGTCTTGAAGCAATATGCACAAAGGATGGAGTCATCCATATACAAATGTCAGCCATTTGCTTGGCAAATTTATAACCACTCACTCCAAGGAAGTTGAAAAGTGCCACTTAATCAGTACATCTTTTGAAACCAATGTTCATAGAGGAACCTTACACAAGTACAAGAAGAACAAAGAGCTCAGCACAGATGATGGATTTAATTTGATATATGAAGATTGCTAAGAGAACTGAGACGGGATGACGTCATATTTTAGTGGCTGTAACTTGTGTGTTATATTTCTAGAATGAAATTGAATTGGACAAGCAGGATGTTTAAAAGAAGCTAGACTGAGAAGCAGAATTATGATGACAACTGTACGTGAGCTAAACAGGCCACAAAAATGGCACAACTTGAAAATGTAGGCACTGAAAAATAAACATAATGGTTCACTGTTTGCTTTCTGAAAAAAAAGAAAATGAAAAACGATGACAATGAGAACTTGAAGGACACCAAGATGGATTAAAATGTACTTGAACATGCCAGAGAAAGGAGACATCCTAATTGAGTGGTCTGAAGAGAAACTGCTAGAGCAGGTTGTGAAGGAAAAATGACAACTAAAGAATGTGGTGGGAGGCAGAATGGATGGTAAAGTAATTAAGAGCTGGGATGTCAAATGAGATGAGGTCTTGGAGGGAACTGCTGTGAAAAACAGAAGACGGTGTAGGAGAAAGATTTTTATTATGATGGACGCCCAAAGCCTTGCACTTAGGCAGAAAAAATAGAGACGTATCGTTGACAGCGCAAACAAAGATATAGTGTCCAGTGCTGTCATGGTAGCAACTGGAAATGTAGAAGTGGATAATATAGGGGATGGATTGATGAGCAAAATGTCTATAAAATATAACACAGTATTACATCTGATGCCTTACATTTACTTTACTTCTTTTCCATCTTAAGACATGGGTGGCAATGTGATACAGTGGTTAGAGCTGCAACTGCACATCTTAGGTAGGAACCCCACACCAGTGTTAATTTTAATTAAAGGTCTTGGAATTATATCTAGGAATTGCACTGAAAGTCTAACTAAGATAAGAATTTGTCCTACCTCAAAGTAGAACATGAGAAGCAGTCATGAAATGGCCTAATTCCACACTCAGTGACCATGCTTGAAAATGAAAGGCATCATGATTTATGATGTCACAAAATGGCACCCATGAAGAGGTTTTGTTGTTTTCTGAGGCTTCACCACAAGGATAATAATAATAATAATAATAATAATAATAATAATAATAATATTCAAAGCAGTAGTAGATGAAGAAGATGAAGAACATAATAAGATAGGATATTGCTAAGCTGTATATAATAGTTGCCACTTGAATCAAAGAATAAGTGTCTATGGGTCTGTCTGTTTGTCCACCCAGTTGCTACGTCTCTGTCATTCCAAAACATGGCACATCACAAACATTTTTTAGTAATAAAACGCATTGCATTTGTCATTCCAATAGATGATGCTTTTCACAAATCCTATATCAAATGGCATATAATAGAGACATGTGCATTTGCATGGTGCACTGCAAAGGTTAACACTGGGGTCTACATTGATTATTCAGATTTTTAATCCATCTTAGATGGACAGTTAGTCAAGATTGCTATTGCAACAAGCACTGCGATGGAAAGACTGAGACAACCACACGAAATGAGAGTTAAGCCTGATATCAAGTCTGTTTATTTAACGATGAACGATCCACAGCCATACTTTCAGAAGAATCATCTTCCCTCTGTTATGGTCAAGGAAATGCCTTATGCAGTAGCAGTTACTGAAATTAGTCATGACTATCCTTGCATTGTTTTTGAAGTCACGTTCACTCTTCCACTATTTCTGACTGTCACTCAGAGTTGCATCTGTGGGAGGCTCTATTTATCCAATGCCCCAGAAGTCTCTGCCTGCCTTCTTGAACCTTTCCAAGCTTGTAAAGTGTTGGGGTTAATGGAATGCAGAGCTTAGCGTTTTTGTGTGAAATGTTGCTGTCAATCATCTTTCCAGCCCTGCTTATCTTCACGTGTGGAAGAAAAATCAGGGGTCCACATATTTGTTTAGGATAAAGTGTTTTGGTATGCTTTCCATATTAAAATATAGCATTCATCTTAAAGAAATAGCATAAAGGGTTAATAAATGTCAGGAATGTTCAGGAACATCAGGAAACCAGATAAAGGGCAAGTGAACAACAAAGACAATGATGTAGTACAAATTGTATTGCAAGGTGATTAAGAGATGACTAAGAAATCAGTAGATGTCCTGTAAACAACCAGAATGGACAGTTGTTACATGCACAGACATTTCAAGGGTGGTGTGGCTCAACTGAAAGGGTGTAAGAAGAATAAGAATATAATAAAAGAGACTTTTCAGATCTAATTTTGCAGATTCAGATCATCTGGATGACTTTGATTTATGCGGGGACGATTGCAATTCGGTGCAAAGACGATTCTTCATGTTGTCAGTTCGCACACTTCTCAATGGTCCGGGATTTTTCGGGTGATTTTCTATGTAATAAACTTAATAAGTTATAGCGTAATGAAAGTTGCATAATTAGATCTGGACCACCCTATAGAGATGTCAAGTAATTGAAAGGAACTACTCTGGGCATCTCTCTCCTAGGAAGATTCATTTTGCCGATTGGCTCGCCTTGCTTGTGTATTAGCGGCGGGAGGAAAAGTAAAAGGGATACCGTTTTGCCATTGTTAGCAGCTAATGTCTTATTTCTGAGGTTTCATTTTGCTGATGTGCTTGCCTCACTTGTGAATCAGTGGAGGGAGGATATGGTAAGAGGGATACCACTGGACCCTCTCCAGTTTGCCTACCAGGCGAGGATTGGAGTCAAAGATGCAATCACCTACCTGCTGCACTGTGCCTACAGTCACCTAGACAAGTCAGGAGGAACTCTCAGGATTATGTTCTTCGATTTCTCACGTGCTTTTAACACCATTCAGCCAGCCAGACTGGGGATTAAGCTATCGGAAATGCAGGTGGATGCTCCCTTAGTTTCGTAGATAATGGACTTTCTGACGGGAAGGCCACAGTTTGTGCGGCTACAGGGCCCTGTTTCTGATACCATGCTGTGTGGCACTGGTGCTCCATAAGGGACAGTTCTGTCACCATTCCTCTTCACCTTGTACACTACAGATTTTAGTTACAACACAGGGGGCTGCCATCTGCAGACATTCTCTGATGACTTTGCAATAATTGGTAGTATCAGACATGGAGAACAGATGGAATACAGGAAGGTAGTGGACAATTTTGTTGACTGGTGTGAGCTGAATCAACTGCAGATCAACACCAGTAAAACTAAAGAACTGGTGGTTGATTTAAGAAGATTGCGATCTCCAGCCACTCCCCAGTTTATTAAGGGTATGGAGGTGGAGATAGTTTAGGAGTACAAGTATCTAAGGGTGCATATAAGCAATAAGCTAGACTGGTCCAGGAACTCGCTGACCATATACAAGAAGGGTCAAAGTAGGCTGTATTTCTTAAGCAAACTCAGATCTTTTAGTGTCAGCAGCGCTATGTTGCTGATGTTCTATGACAGTGTGGTTGCCAGTGCCTTTTTCTTCACTGTGAATGCTGGGGTAGCAGCATGAAAGTGGCAGACATCAGGAGACTAAACAAACTAATTCAGAAGGCTTCCTCTGTGGTAGGAGAGTAACTGGACAGCTTGGAAACTGTGGCAGATCAGAGAATGTTGTCTAGGCTTTGGTCTATTATTGAAAATGCTAAACACCCACTTCATAGTGTTGTGGTTGGACAGAGGAGCGTTTTCAGCAGTAGACTGACTAGCATCAAGTGCTCCACTGAACGTCACAGAGAATCCTTCCTCCCCACAGCCATCAGACTCTATAAGTCCTTTTCCGGTCACTCACACTCACTTTAAGTTACAGTATTACCCTCTTTCTATATTCGATATCCAGGTACATTTTTCAAGTACTTGAAATGTGCAACATGCTGTCTGTTCTTGTGCAATAAATTGTCTTCTCTTCACATGAGAATAACCTTATCTGTTCTCAGAATGTGCAATATTAACTTAAAGTGCAATACTCAGCACTCTAGTTTTATACTTATATTTATTATACTTTATTTATATTTGCATGATTACTCTTGCTCTTAGTGTAACATGTCCCTTGTCTGTTGTTAAGTTGTAACATAAGTAATTTCCTTCGGGATTAATGAAGTTTTTCTGATTCTGATTTTGCCGATGTTAGCAAAGTGACTTTGTCTTTCTTCGGAGGTTTTGTTTTGCTGACGTGCTGGTCTTGCCTGTGCTATTAGTGGCTAAGCGAGTTTTCTGTTAACTCGGAGGCAGAGCCGTTATCCCAACTTCACCCCTCACTTCCAGGCCAGACAGACAGACACACACACTTTCATACGTAGACGTTTATATATAAGATAGATCATTTGAGTGTAGACCTAAGAAACAATCAGAGTAAATGCATGTATTGATTGACACTGCATGTAAATTCAACACTTTATAAAATTAACCTCTATCCTTTGTTTCTCCGACCATTCTCATCATGCTGTAACAGACTGCTGTGATGGATGGTCCCTTCAGCTTGGTGCTGCAGGTGTAATAACTGACGTAGATGGACAAGCTTTCCTCCTGCCTGATTACTGACTCAGAATTATCAGAGTTGTCCTATTAGAGGATACATTTCTTTCTTTAATTAAGACGTCAATTTCTACCACACAGGGTAATACAGTACGGTAGTACAGTACAATTTTCACCCATGACCACCTGTGTGTATATACAGTAATATCACTTGCGATTCACTTATGCATGCTCACCCACTCTTGGAGCAACGTTTCTTTATGTCTTTATGAGAAAATACTAGGGATCTAGGGGGTGAAAATGACAAATTTCTATTACAATTGAGAATATTTAGACTTTATCTAAAAAGCACACATCTAAATATAGTATATTATATACTAACTGTTCCTTGCAGCTCTGCCCGTGTAGTAGTGAAACAAGACGAACTTTAAAAATCAATAAACAAACAGGTATCGCTAGCTAAGCAGAGGCAAGGTACACTCCAAAATGTGGCCAGAGATAGAATGACTCGAATGGAGGCTGGTGCTTGAGTGAGGATGGCCCCGACCGGCTCCCCACTCATGATATTATGCTTCCCTCTACTTTCGGCCCACAGCCTGTTTCAGATTAGTGCGAATAAATCACTCCAGCAAGCGAACTATGATACTTAGTGCGATGAGAGAAGTCGCAAAATCAACTAGAATGCTCAAGCAAACTATAGAAAATAACCAGATATAAATCCATTAAGCAGTTCTCTCGTGAAAAGTGGACAGATATACAGACAGACAGACGTTGGATTTTATATAGAAAGAGATCTGATACAACTATTCTCGTTTATTAGGTACTTCTAACTCATGAAGTAAATCATTACATTTCTTATAAACACCTCAAATTAGTGCAACTTATGCTAATTCAGACATTTTGAGTTCTAGAGCAGTGATTATAAGACATCCAAGACCAAACCCAAATAATTGCTCCTCAACCGCTGTACCTGATTGTTGGTGTAACATTCTTGTCGTGATACACTGTGTTTGATTTTTATAACTCAGACTCAGGAAATTAGCCTGTAGTAAGGAATGTAAGGAGGTCCTTTTTTGTATTGTGTTCTTTGAGACTCTCACCTTGAAAAAGTTACCCCTTCACTATACTTGTTTGTTTCTGCTAGTCTGTAGAGGGCCTAGTAGATACTACAGTGCAGAGAGGGGTCTCCAACACCTGTCATGGAGTGCAACTGGGGCTGCAGGTTTTCATTCTAACTCTTTCCTTACCTTAATTATTGACCACTTTTGCTGCTAATTAACTTTTTTTGCCTTAATTATAATTGACCTGCTATTTAAGGTTCTATTATTTGCTACTAGCCAACCCGCGACGTACCATACGCCTCAAAATAAGACCGGTTTTTTAATGATTTTTAAGCACAGGGAGAAAATTAACATTTGAAAAATCAGTAATGTAATAAATCAGCAAGAAAAGCAACATTGTAACACTGCACGGAATGAACCAACATACAATCGTCTGTGCGGCGCTCAGGCGCGGAGGGTGGAACAGGAGGAGAGGAGAAGGACGTCCATTCTGCTCCCTCCGTCATGCTAGTCTGCTGATTTCTCGTTCAGTATACACTGCCTGCTCATGTGCCCACCTCCAACTCGTCACTTGAGTCGTTGTCGTCTTTGCACAGTCTAGATGCACCTGTGACTCACGTAGACTTTTCATTGCTCTGTGCGGTTTTGGCTGCCTTTCTATATATAATCCACCAAGACACCTGACCATGGAAGTAGCGAGGTGGGAGGGGGGTGTGTACAAAGTGCAGGAGCACCTAAGAAGACGCATATTTGTCGCGGATGCGAATTGCTGTATGTAGCGTGTTAAACAGTTTGCTATGGTGCACGCGGTCGTGCATCGTAACCGAAAACTCGTTTTTTAAAGACTGTTTACTTCATTGTGTTTTAACCTCAATTGTAAAGGAATGTTTTAAGGACCCCATGGGATACCCCTCGCAAACCGTTTTACACGCTGCATATGGCGATTCACCTCCACGAGAAACATGCCTCTATGAACAGTCAGCGTGGGTCTGAGGTGCATGTGGCCTCTACGACAGACGAATATAAATGACGCCATTTTTTCTGAGTTGGTGGGCGTGGCTCTGTGAGTTGTCGTTGTATCCAATGGTCTTGGAGTTGGTGGGCGTGGCTCTGCGAGTTGTCGTCGTATCCAATGGTCTTGGAGTTGGTGGGCGTGGCTCCTTCCTGCGTGCGCCATAGGTGTCTTACTTGTCGGCGGCTTAGTGAATCCACGCCCCATCCGGCATGCTTTCCATGGTTGTCTTGCCTTAGTGAATTATATATATAGATGTAAGACCCTTAATTGTTCCTTTTTTCCTTAATTAGCAGCCAAAGAAAATTGAGCCTAACAAAACAAGCTATAACGTTACCTACAATCTGTGAGAAGGTCTCAGTAAAGCTGATCTGTTCAGGTCTACAAAAAATTTCTTAGAAAAAAGAAAATCAACAGATTTATAGAAGTGTCTACAGTGGCAAAATGTGAGCACCAACGGAGCATGGAATTAAATAATGAGTTTAATTAACAACAAGAAGTGGCTTCTAATGGAGAAGATGGTCGGAGTGAAATTAGTTGGAGTTTGAGGCCCCAGATTAGCCAGACATGTGTTTGCTCATTGTACATCTCGTTTCTGTTTTGGTGCCATTTAAGGAAAAAACAACCAATTCAGAGGACTGACTCTTAAAACACATGAAAATTAAAATAAAGATTTGTCACTAATTAAGGAAAGGGTTAAAATGAAAATCTGAAGCCATCGTAGTGCTCCAGAACCAGAGTTTGGAGACCCCCGATGTAGAGATTAAGCAGTAAGAAGCTTTATGGTTGGTCAGTGCTACCTTTAATGCCCAAGCCTGCTGACCTACCAATGTCACTTCTGCTGTGCAGATTACAGATGTTGGAGACTCTTTGCCCCACGTTAAGAATCCCAGGAAATCTCTAGCTAAGCAGGAGCTCATGATACTAAAATGTAAAACTGCAATGTAACCACCTGTGATATTATAGGTGATTATGTAATTTGAGATCAAATATGTCAAGTGTGCTTGCTTTTATAAGGTACAAGTAGGCTTTCTCTTTAAGTTCACATTATAAGCAGACACTGTTTTCAAGACATGTCAACATCAGATCTTATCTATTTTAGTTCTGCAAAAAAAAAAAAAAAGCCAAAAACGTCTGGAAATGCTGCATAGAGACTCTATCAAATTAAAGAGCAGCCCTGATCAATCACTGCCCGTCAGGCCTCATTTGTTCCTGCTGTAGTTCTGGTTTCTTGTGTGCAGAACTGACGGCATAAAAAAAGTGGAGTAAAGCAGACTGTGTCAGATAATTGATTGATCCATATTAGGGTGGGTGGGGGTAGAGAGGTGGGGGGCACATGTCAGCTCATCTTGTAGTCGAAAGGTAAATGAGCTGGAAGCTTTAACACTTGCAGAGATCAGAATACACAAGCATGCAGAAACATTAACAGCAACATGAGCAAGTGTGGGATAATATTAAAGTAATGTGGAGACTTTTAAAGGACAGTAAAGAAAAGATTATCTGATGAAAAATTTGGGTTATCAATATTGCAAAACATTTTTATAAGGGAAAAAGAAAAAAATGTAGGAAATCACAATCTTTGATAATTACATTTGCATCAGCCTTCTTTGTTTTATTTAATTTCTATTCTTCTTCTTCTTGTTTTTCATCTTTTCCCAATTCTATGTGGGGTCCAAGTGCTTGATAAGCCTTATCCAACAGTTTGGTCCTTCACCTCATCTCCAATCAGACTCTTTTTATTCAGATCATCTTTTACTTTATTCATCCACCTCTGCTTTGGCATCCCTCACTTTCTCTTCCCCTGTACATCCATTCCCATCATTCCTTTGCCCACATATTCATTGTCTATCCTCATCGCATGTCTAGACCACTTCAACCTACTTTCCTGTAGTTTCTTAGACGTCTCTCCCACTTTTATTGTACCTTTGATTGTCTCATTTCTTATTCTGTCTTATTTGTAACTCCACAGCTCCATCTCAACATTCTCTTTTCTGCTACATCTAACTTCTTCTCCTGAGCGCCTTTTACTGCCCATGTCTCATCTCCATACATCATTGCTGATCTTACCATTGTCTTAAAAACTTCACCTTTAACCTTCATGTTAATTTTTTATCAAACAATATTCCTGATTCCTTCTTCCAATTGTTCCATCCACACTGCACTTTATGGGTTAATCCCTGCAACTAGTTTTCCATCTTGGGCTACCAATAACCCTAGACATTTAAACTTATCCACTCTTTTCAGCAGCTCTCACTACAGGCCAACTTCTGAATCCTGATCATCATTAAACCTAATATATCCTTTCATCTTTCTAGGTATCTTTAATCCTCTATCTTCTCCCTTCTTCTATCTTTCTCTCCACTTCCTCTTTTCTAGTGCTGCACAACACAATGTCATCAGCACAAAAACTGCACCGGGGCAATTGGTCTTCAATCTCACGACTCAGCACATCCATAACCAGATCAAAGAGGTAAGGACTTCAAGAAGAACCCTGGTTCAGACCTACTCTAACTGGGATCTTGTCTGTTACCCCAACACTGCTTTTAATCTGAGTCCTCGCTCCCTCATACATATCCTGGAAAATCCTCACATACATCTCTGGTCGTCATTTCTTTCTAATTTATCTCCAGGTCTCTTGCCACTCTATCACAAGCCTTCTCCAAATCAATAAATACCATAAGGAATCTTTTATTTTACTTGATGAACTATCTCAATGCAAAGACTGCATCAGTTGTTCCTCTCCCTGATATAAAACCAAACTGCTCCTCTCCTATGATGGTCTCTTCCTTAAGCCTTCTCTTTATAACCCTTCCTCAAATATTCATTGTGTGTGACAGGAACTTATTCCATTTATTGAATCACAGTGGATTTAATTTGGCTTGTATAACACTGATCAACTCAAAAAGAGTTTTTAATGACACTTTAAGTGAAATAGATCTCTGCAAAGTGCTTTAAATAAATTAAGATATGAAACACAAAATACAGTAATTGATGGCATAATTAGTCACCCCTATGATATGACACCTCTAAACCATCACTTGTGCAGCCAGTTGATTTTTCCAGTCCCATAATTAGTTCAATGAAGACCATCTGTCTGGGGTTATATTGTGGTGTCTTTTCTCGTCAGAAGTACGGATGCCTTATAAATTCATGAAGGTCACAGGCAGAATGAGGCGACCACTCCATCTGGACATGCCTACTACAAGAGGTGTAAATGGAGATGATAGAAGACAGAAAACAGTTTACTTATCTTCATTACAGAGCTAAGGCTATTCTGGACATCTCTGAAGGGAACAAGTGTTTTTGGAGTTATTGACCTGGTGTTTCTAAAGAATAAATATAAAATTCTTCCTGGTTTATAAGAAATTCAACAGTCTTTTCTGTTGGTTTAACTGGGAACATCATAGACTTCAGAAATTGCATAGTCAGTTGGAGTTCACTTTCTTAACACTAGAATTACCAGAGTCTACGAAAAAAACTCGTAGATCCGGCCCACCTTAAAACCGTTCTCACTTCTCCGCCAGCGTGCTTTGTCGTCTAAATGTGCTGATTAAAGACAAGCTGCAAGCAGCTGTATAACCCCTCCTCCCCCACCCGATCTGACTCCAAGTATTTGTGCTGTTACTAAGAGTCGGGGGGTTGGTAGGTTTTAGAGCACGTAAGCTTTTTCAGTGCAGCAGGATCAACGCACATGTTGATCTTTTTTTTCTTTCAGTACATGTGTCTTCCCTGTTTATTTATATATCTAGTGACTTCTGTGCCTGTCTGTCTCTCTATTACGCAGTGCTCTGTCTGTCTGTGTGTTATGGATCTTAAAAATAACAGTTATAAGGACAATTGTTCATGTTAATTGAAGTCTCAATTGTTAAAAAATATTTTTAAAAGAGCATCCCACATGAAAATATAACGATCTCATTAACTGGCAGTGCATACCAATTTTTAAAATTTTATGTCCATTTGAGATTAAAAAGAAAAAAAAATAACAAGTTCTACCCAGCGGGAAAATCGAACTTGGGTCTTTGAAGCACGGCAAGTATCCTGCACTGTAAGTCAGCTAATCTTACCACTAAGCCACAGAAGCTATTATCTTTTTCTTGAACCTTTTGTGAAAGTGTTTATTTGGTGTTTGGACGTCATGCTTCACACATTCTATAGTTTATGTGTACATTTTGTAACATTTATTACTAAAATATGAAAAAGTTTCTGTTTTAACAATGTGTTTACACAGATTACTGTAGAAATGGAACACACATTAAATGCGTGTGTTCCAAATAATGACCTATTATTTCCACTCTAAAACTCCACTTCACTCCCAGATAAGGCATGAGTTTGGAGAAGTTCGTGCTCTAAGTCGGTGGGGGGTTGGAATAGCCGGCTGCTTACAGCTTGTCTTTAATCAGCACATTTAGAAGACAAAGGACGCTGGCGGAGAGGTGAGAACAGTTTTAAGGTGGGTCAGATCTACGAGTTTTTTCGTAGACTGATAATTCTAGTGTTAAATGCATTTAATATGTATATTGTAGAGAATTGTAAACTCACTTATAACATGAGTTACTCAAATTACAGGACAATTAATTAATTAATAAGACTACAAGCTTTTTTCTTTATTTATGCAAGCCGATTTGCCTTTCCCCAGTAAACATCCCCCATAGTTGTCATACTGAGGGCTTCTCCCCAACTGTTGCCAAATACAACATTGCCTTTACTTCACTCTCTCCTGCCGATTTCTGTTCTTGGCAGTGACTGAGGTGAATGGCTGTTCTATTGTCCCTCATCCTGCTTCTAGAAGAGGCCATCTTATTTTCCATTTGTTTGACCTAACTGGGATTAACATGGACAGCATTGACAAATTGATAGCTCTTTCTTCAATCTATCCACAGTGGTGTATGGCTATTCTTAGTTGTGGAAGTGATTTGATTACTAAATCCCCATAATGAATGAGACTCTCACAAAGTAAATAGTTGCAAGACTCATGAGTGGTCAGTGTTCGAGTTCTTCATGTAGTTTTCCATGAGATTGAGCAATAACAGGCCTGTAATATCATTAAATGTCTCATGTTACACTGAATAAATCACAGTGAGTCAAGGCATTAGTAATTAATAAAGAAGACTGGGGCTTATAACACTGGACAACATAGCTTATGCTTCCTGAATGCCATTGGGTGTATCTGATGGATTTTGGCCCACTGATTTTAAAAGTCAGCCTGACATTTTCTGTCACACATTGTTTTATAGCAATTTTCTATTTTTGTGATTTCCTCTCAAATTATAAATATTCATATGCAGTACAACTAAAGCCAAAACGTTTGTGGCGACCTAAATACAGTGGCCCTGCTATTAGAAATGCTGCTCGGATATACCAGGTACTGTACTGTGAATGGGACAGTCATGCCAAAGAGTCTTATTACAATAAAATGATCTGGACACTCCATTGGCATTTGGTTCCTGGGCAGAAAAGTGTGATGAATAAACCACTTGTCGACCCAAGAAATCTATTTTTGTTTCCTCTTCATATAGAGCTTAAAAAACATTTTGTGAAAGTAATGAATAAGAAAGGTAAAAAATGACTTTGATATTTGAGGCCATTATTTCTATGAATAACTGATACCAAGATTAACTCTTTGAGGGCTGAATATTTTTTCCAAAAAACAGTTTCTGAAAAGCGATGGTTTCACTCAGAAATCAACATAAAACGGCTGTTGCTACATGCTATGGCAGCCAGTTTTCCAAGAATGTGCAGCAGGTTTGCTGCCAGGCTGACTTCACGTGGCTGGGGCAGCAGCAGCAGTGATCTCTTATCATTATTAAGTGACAGTTCTACCTGGCAAACATTGTCAGTATCCCGATTAGCTGGGGACCAATCAGCTGAAGCTGGAACCTCACATTCGTTTTCGATCACTTGTATCAAAATCGGAGTCCGACAAGTCATGGTCCAGTTCAGAGATAATAGGTAAAATGTCGTCTGCGGAGTATTTTGCTTTACGCATTCACTTTGATCTCTCACCAGATGTCGGCCCCATTTTTGCCGTTATTTGTGCCTTGCTACTCACGTGAGCACAAGAAATCTTGTCCGAACCAATGAATCTAACGTTCCTTCAGACAACAAGAGTCCAGCTAAAACATAACAGTTGGTTTTGTCACAGTTTACAGTCGATTACCATCGTCAGCTCCTCCTTTTGACAAAAGTCGACATCAGCCCTGAAAGAGTTAAAGAAGGCCTTTTGTTGGTCCACAAATCACACATGCCATCAAGTAGTTTAAAGATCTGCTAGTGGGACTCGCATGGTTGGCATTCAAGGATGTTGTTGAGAATCTTCTGGGTAACCACAAAGCACCAAACTACATCCAGCTGGTTGACAAGATAGTGCAACTTGTCATTAAAGATTCACTTTCTACTATCCAGTCGGACTTCTTCCCTGCTAATATCGGTGCAGTCAATGAGAAATATGGTGGAAGGTTTCATCATGACATTACAATGATGGAAAAGTGGTATCCAGGACAAATGGAATCCATCGATGCTGGCCAACTGTTGTTAGGCACGGAAATGAGAAGCTTCAGATGTTGAGTACAAACAAAAATCAGCAGCAAAACATTTGTAGCTCAATTGGACTAAGGCAGTGTCATAATCATTAAGTGATCAAACACACTAAATTCAATAAAAGTTAATTTCATGTTTTGTCAAATTCCTTTGTGATACTGACCATCTGAAATTAAATTTGTGTTCACCTCGAAGCTCTGCATCATAATTATTCAAAACTCTTTTTCAGAAGCAATCATTTTCAAGGAATTTTCTGTCTGTCCAGTGTAATTGTTGTCTACGAACAAGGAATTCCCAATACGGTTGGGTTAAAAAACTCACCTGGAGTAAGCCATCATTGCTATAGATTTCATATTCTGGAGAGATCTTTGCATTGCTCTGCTGTGATATGCTTGAGACTTCTAAAGAGGTGCCAAGATAATTATAGAACTTGACAATTTTGATGAAGTAAAACTTTGGGGAACTTGTGTCTTCAAGTCCCCTCCTGAAAAGCAAGCAGAACAGGTTCTGATGCCTCTACAGTTCTCCTTTTTTGTACCCAGGTCAGTTAGCTCAGTGCAAGTGAGAGATCTACGGCAAAATATCAATAGATATATGGAAAGGAAGGACACCATATAATGTTTGGGACAAAGACACATTTTTCCTTGATTTATCCCTCTGCTCTACATTTTAAAATTACAAATCAAACAAATCATTTTTGGTTAAACAGTTTTTCTACATGGTCCCCCCATTTCAAGGTACCATAATGTTTGAGGCGTCACAGGTGTTTGTGATTCCTCACGGGTGTTTCATTGCTTCTTAAGATACCTCGGCTTGCTTCTACCCTTTGGAGTTTATAGTTGCTATTGTTCAACATGTGGACAAGAGCAGTGCCAATGAAAGTCAGAGAAGCCATTATAAGGCTGAAATACAATAGCATTAAGAAGAAAGAACGCACTGGTGAGCTCAGTAATCACAAAGGGACTGGTAGGCCTAGGAAGACCTCCATTGCTAATGGCAGCTGTGATATAATAAATGACTCAGAAGTCTTCAAAAAGAGTTGGGGAATGACACTGTATAATGTCCATGGACAAATATGCCAAAAAAAAAAAAAAAAAAGACATGAAAGTTAATCAAAAACCAGAGCATTTGATGCTGAGAAATGAATACAAGGAGTTTATATAACAACATGGTAATGATATAACAGGAAATGACATCACAGCAGGTTGACAGAAGTGACGTCATCAATGAGAACTGGAAATGGTATTATTATGTTAAGTCGGAAGTGATGTCATCATGGCAGAGCCAGAAGTGACATCATATGGGGGGCGGAAGTGACATCGCTACTGGAATGTGGAATCGGGATTGTTCAGTGGAAGCCATTTTGGTTAACCGGAAGTAGTGAAAGTAAATTATTTTTCTTCTTTGGTTCTGTTGAAGGAGAGAGAGAGGCATTAGTATATATAATTGGCCCTTTATCTCTTGTAATAATCACTCACCTTAGGGCTTGTTGGCTGCCTCCTAAGCGCACGTGTGTGACACAGCATAATCCTCACTGAGGTCAAGAAAAAGCCCCAAACGTCTGTCTGACAGACCAGAAACAGTCTTCAGGAGGCAGATGTGTGTGTTTGTCAGAGATGACCATCAGTAGAAGACTTTATGAAAAGAAATACAGAGACCACAATGCAAGATGCAAACCACTGAAAAAGGACTTAAAACAGCCTGCAGAATTCTGAAACATGTCTTGGGAACAGATGAAACAAAGATGAATCTGATGAGTGTTATGACAAGAGCAAAGTGTGGGGACCAAAAGGAACTACCCAAGATCCAAAGCAGACCACCTTGTACTGGGGCTACATAGTAATAGTGTTGTCAATGTTAGTACTAAGTGAGTTTTGTTTCCATCGCCCTGTTTGCTGTTTGTGTACATCAGTGAATGTTGTCCCCGTAAATACAAGGGGGACGGATGATGGAAAGAGACCACAGCCTAAAGATGGAAAGCACCTGTTTTCAATCACAATTATAGCTGGCTCATTACTACAGTATATAAACAATCAGGAGGGAACGAAGAAGAGAGAGGAGAGGAGAAAGATGGAGACACTTACATGACCACAAACCATCTTTACCTGCTGTTTTCCACATCGCACTTTTGGTAACCGGTTTGTTTGTCATTCCGCCAGACTTGCTTCAATTCCCTCATCGCTAGAGACCCCGGGGTCGGACTTCATCATCCACCACAAGCCGAGGATTCACGGTGAGGTTATTCCACTTGTTTCCGGGAAATACAAACGCATCACATATCTGTTGACCAGTCATCCGCATTCAGGACAGTTTTATACTCGGACTCAAGTTCACGATCATTCATTCCGTAGTTCATTCATTATTATTATTCATTGTAGTTTGTTATATGTTACAGGGGCAAGGAGGGTTTTGTTGTTGTATATATATGGTGTTGTCTCGTTATTGTTTTGGTGTTGGTTTATACATATTTTCTACTTGTGAAATTTGTATTTTTTGTTATTTCATTTAATATAATCAATCACTTATTTTTACATATCTGCTTTTGTGTGCCTATTTTTAATCCGTCGATTGTCAGGAAAATTGTATTTGTTAGAGGTACGGCTTGATATATAAGATTCAATCTCAGTAATTTATCGAGGCCACAGGTCTTGGAAGTGTAGTTGCCGGCTGGGTAAGGTGTCGCTCGTTACAACCTCACCTGTTAAACATGGTGCTGGGGTTGTTATGGCTCAGGCACGTATGGCTGCCACAGGTCCAGGCACACTTCTCTTCACTGATAGTGGAAGTGCCAACAGCATCTGCACAATGAATTTTGAGATGTAGAGAAACATCTAATCTGCTCAAGTTCCAGTACATTCCTCCAAACTCATTGGATGGCACTTCATCCTCCAACAAGATAATGATCCAAACAGACTGCTAAGGCAACACAGGAGTTTTTCAAAGCTAAAAAAATGGAACATTCTGGAATGGCCAAGCCCGTCAGCTGATTTAAATCTAACTGAGCAGGCCCTGTCTATGCTGAAGAAACAACTTAAGAGGAAAAGCCCCTGAAACAAGCAGGAGCTGAAGATGGCTGCATCAGACGCTTGGCAGTGCATCACCAGTGAAGATCCTCAGCACCTGGTGATGTCTATGAATCGCAGACTTCAAGCAGTCATTGCATGCAAAGGGATATGCAACAAAGTATTAAATATGACTGATTTAGTAGACCTGCCATTGCTGTGTCCCAAACATTATGGTGCCTTGAAATGGGGAGAGCGTGTAAAAAAGTACTGTCATTTCTACGTGCTGTGACCGAAACGTATGTAAATACCCTTAAATGAATGTCTGCCAGGTACACTATATTCACGTCTGGGTTGTTTGATTTCTATTTTTAAATTGTGTAGTAGAAGGGTAAGTCAAGGAAAAATGTGCTTTTGCCCCACATTTTATGGAGGGCACTGTAACAAGTTCTGCTTAGCAGTAAACAGCAAAGAAAACCGAATTCTCCTCATTACGGCTATTACACTGACAGCCAGGCTGATCGCCCACGCATGGCGTACTGAGGTAATCTTGGAGAAGGAAAAAAATAAAAAGACAGAGGCACTAATTTAACAATTTCTTACAAACACAGAGTAATGATTAAAAAAAGAGAAAAGCTAATTCTTTAATGTTTGAAAATAAGGAGAGGTGAACATCTCCTAATCAAATCATGCTGCTAGTGTCTGCCTTACCTATAATAATATTTACCTCCTGTTCCGATTAATCAGGCCCAAGCAAATTGGCCGTGCATTTTATTCCTCTTGTAGACATTAACTGAAAGAGGCCTGCGGTGTGGCACTTGAGGCTCTCACTGTAATAAATCTTGATGTTATTAATGAGGCTGTCTGCTGGGGCTTTTGCTAATAAACTGACTAATGGCACCTCTGGGAATTTTGTTGTAAGTGCACAATCATAATATGGAATGAAAGCTTCCTGCCTCATACAGTTTAGCCCTCATTCATTTCATGAGGAGAAGCAATTTTGTTTCAACAGTAATCACCCAGAGAGGATTTATTCCACAGACTTTGATATCACAAAGCTTTTGTTTAATATCAGAACATGTAGTTTATTAGTTAATATTTACGTGGACAGCACGGGTCCTCCAAGTACACCCAGGAGTCCTTTATCGTTCTTTTCATAACCAGCTCAAATATTCATTTAGTCACCATATAATAATTTAATCAGTATATTTAATTAGGATGAGTTCATTGCATAATTGATTTCCAAAGAAAGTTGCCTTAATGTCACGAAAATACACAAACTTCATAAAGACAGTTGGGATTTGAACCCAGGAGTTGCGAATCACAGTAATGTTGTCTTCAATCATTTCAGTCTATTGTTATTTTTGTAATAGCTGAATTACTCGGCATTGCCCAGTCATGTTTGTATGATTGGTTAAGGAAAGAAATCTTATATTTATAAGTTTGTTTTAATGTTGACCCTTCTGACATGGTTGGGTGAAATGAAAGTGTCCCATCCACCATCTACACTACTTCTCTATTAATTTCCCTGCTCTCATAAACTGAAAACTGATTAGATTTCATAACTGGTTTAGGACCACAAACTCAGTGTCTTTGCATTTTCTGTTTTACTGTGGTTTCATGAGAACATGTTTAGTCCCACGTTAATAAACTGGATGCCTTGTTAAATAATGAAATCATTGATACAGTTTGTAAGCTGAGCAAAATTATCACTTTCTGTGTTGTTGCCTCTGTTGAAATGCTTATTTATGATGAAACTCCATAAACTCTACATGGTAAGTACATAAAATACATGCCAGATTCAATTAACATCCACTCAGCTGCCAGCTCTCAAATTCTGACTTCCTAGTGCAATGCTTAAAACTCCACAAAGTCTGTATTTTAAATTGCATGAACAGTAATGTAAATGCAAAATTTTGTTAAAGCAGATGTTTTTTGTGTTAATATCCCGTCATATCACATCCACCCACTGGTTGTCACTTTCACATACTGATGGGGATTCTAGCCTTTAGTGTAAGTAGAGCCAAATCTAAACAATATGCCAAATTTACGACTAACAGCGAAACAATTTTGCCGTGTGGCAGGAGACAGAGCTGGAGGTGGCAGAGTTAAAGATGCTAGGATTTGCATTGGGTGTGACGAGGATGGAAAGGATCAGAAACGAGGACATTAGAGGGTCAGCTCAGGTTGGACAGTTGGAAGACAAAGAGGCGAAATTGCGCTGGTTTGGAAATGTGCAGAGGAGTGTTGCTGGCTATATTGGGAGAAGGATTTTATGGATGGAGCTGCCAGATAAAAGGAATAGAGGAAGCCCTTGAGAAGGTTTATGGATGCGGTGACAGAGGACATGCAGGTGATGAGTGTAACAGAATAAGATGCACAGGACAGAAAGATATGGAACAAGATGATCCGCTGTGACTACCCCTAACAGGAGCAACCAAAAGAAGAAGAAGAAGAATGCAGTTTTGTTTTCTCACCCCCTCCCCTTCCATTATAACCCTCTTTCTCAATATAACTTCTGAAAGAGCTAAAAGTCTAGATTTTAAGTTGTATCAACAGTAATATGCACGCAAAATTTCATGAATTTTGTTAGGACTGTTTTTGGGTTACCCCTCCCAATTCAACCCACCTCCCCGATGAAATGTTTGAAATGCCATATAGCCTTTTCAGTTGGACCAATGGCAACATACTTGCATAATTTTAAAAAAATGGTTTAGTTGTTTTTTCATGATTGGTGAACAAATGAAAAGATAAACAGGGGAATGAATAAACAGGATGCAATTTGATGGTTGAACTGATGTGTTTAGTGTGCAAAATGGATAAACAGTGTCAAATGAGGCTGAAGAATTCAAGATACCCACAGGGTATTAGAAATTGATTTATACAGATATTAGCTTTTCAATTCAAGCGTACTGTTCATGTTGGCAAAATACAATGAAGTTCTTACTTGTATGTCCCCCACACACTAATACAAGATCGACATGTCTCCTGGTATTTCCTCGATCCTCTTGAGACTGTGCCGGAAGACACAGCAAACCTTCTTTTGGCAGCACGTATGGATGTGCTATCCTGGAGGAGCTGGACTACCATTGCAACATTATTCAGCTGCAGGAACTGGCTAATGCTATCATTAGTGACAAGAACACTAGCAATATGCAAAACTAGAGTAGAATCAGCCAGGAAGGATAAGGAGAGAGCAAATGTCCATGGTCACCACCTCGAAGCCAATCCCGTTTTGGAGGTTGTCTTGCTGTGGCCTCTCCAGTGCACCTGTTGTCACTTTTATTTGCTCCAAAGCAGGTGGACGTTGAATCACAATTGCTTTTACTTCCTAACTGGACAGATTGATATCCTTGAAGCTTCACTGAGTTGGTGTTAGACTGGAGTGATGAATTGTTCCCTTACCATAGACAAGCAATATATATACATATGTTTATATGTATACTGTATGTATATGCACATATACTGTATATATATATATATAGCATATTGTAGATGCCACATGGGTTGGATGGGCATCCCGGCCAGGAAAGGGAGCAGACCTGACTGAGTGTCACAGCAAAGAGTCTGAATACTTAGGAACATGTGATATTTCAGTTTTTCTTTTTTAATAAATCTGCAACAATTTCAAAAATTCTTTTTTTTTGTCTGTCAATATGGGGTGCTGTGTGTACATTAATGAGGAAAAAAGTTAATTTAAATGATTTTAGCAAATGGCTGCAATATAACAAAGAGTGAAAAATTGAAGGGTGTCTGAATACTTTCCGTACCCACTGTATATATATATATATATATATATATATATATATATATATATATATAGTCACACATGTGCGGTTGGGAGGCAGCTAGAGGGCTGTAATAATAGTAGTACCATGCCAGACCGGGGTGGGTGAGCTGCACTAACTTTCTCTCTCAGTCCTCTGCAGACCATCCACGGGAAATCCCACTAGGTACCTGTGCCACTGATGATGTCACTTCTGGTACCAGCACCACTGAAGACATCACTTCTGGTTCCGGTCCAGATGACATCACTTCCTGTCACGGCCTTTAATGCTGCCATATGTTCCTACTCAAGTCAGTTCTCCTTTGGACTTTAATCTGAACACAACTGAAAAAATAACACCCATTTGCAGTCATGGCATATTATACGGATGACTGTCCCAAACCTTTGATGTCTCTTGGTTATCTTTGTTACAGTGGCATAGTTGACAGGAGGATGCAAGAAGCCCAGAAGGAACAGGGACAGAACCTGAACATTGACCAGGTGGGAGAGTACCAGAGCCCAGTTTCTGAGTGGGGGGTTTGTCCTTTGGTCTGGAAAGACTTGGTACAGGCTCTGCTCCCATTATACATAACCACCTATCTAAGAAACAAAGAGAGAGTATGGGAGAGACACCCGGGAGTGGGCTGGTTCCTATGGGGGAAGTGAAGGGGGCTTATACTGTATATATATATATATATATTGGTCAACTGAGGTAATGATAGTCTTGCAACAGAAGAATATTTGAGGTGACAAACAACCAAAACAAGCATGTGATGGCATGAAAAGGGAAACAAAACAGTCACTACATAAACTGAGTGGCCGCCATGAATCAGGCTCTTTAGTCTTGTTCAGCAATTTCATAGAGCTCAGTTCGAGTTTTGCAGAAGTGACACCTTCCAGGTAGTTGCCCTTTTATAGCCAAGGGACTGGAAGGGGCAGAGTCAGTTGCTCTCACTGGGTGATTTCTGTGCACTGTGGAAGATTCAGGGTTGTGGGCACTAGAATCTATCCCAGCAGCGTAAGGCCCATACTAAAATAGGGAGAACATACAAGCCTCGATGTTCAGACATGGGAACTGAAAGAGGTACACTATCAGTGAGGCAGCAGAGCAAACCACTGCACCAGTATTTTCTGCAGAGTACTCAGAGGAATTAAGGTGCTGAACCTGAGGGACATATTGTTGTACTGACTGTGCTAACTGGGATGGCACAGTGGGTAGCACTAGTATGTCACAACAGCAGGAGTCAGGGTTCAAATCTCTCCATTGAGACTATCTAAGCTAAGGTTTTGGATTCTCCCCATTGTCCTATGTGTGATATTTTCCCTGCATTTTCCATATCCCAAATATTTTAGGTTTTCAATGGCCAACTTTAAAGTGATTGTGATGCACAGGCACCCTGTTCACAGTTTAAAAATGAATGAATGACAGGTCAATGCCTCAATTGCTAGGCTTGTTTGACTGTACACAAAATTATTAATAAGATTGTCAGATATTCAAAGCTAACTAAATAAATAACACGTGAAATTTACAAATTTCCATTTTATATTGAATCTTTCTATTTTTATGTTTGTATTCTCTGTTATCCTTGTATGCTGCACCAATACTATCAAGACAGATTCCTAGTATACATTAGTGTACTTGGCCAATAAACTGTATTCTGATTCTGATTAATTGGGGTCTGTTGTTGAGGTTGCAATTGAATTCTTCAGATCCAAGACAGCCAAGGTCTGGCAATCCACAAGTCTGTGAAGTTTTGCAGAATGTGGAAAAGAATGAGGTGAAAAATAATACTGCCTTTCCAGCTGTATAATTTTATGGAGATAATAAAAATGTTTCTTTTAGGCTGTCTTCCCTCATAATGCTTTTCTTTATTATACATGCAAAATTGTAATCTTATGGATCTACAATTATAGAGAAAAACCAACGCAGCGGAGAAGAGCTGACTTATCCAGTGTAGTGCTGCCAGTCGGACTATTAAGGTCCCCGTTTCTTAAAAGCCCCCGTGGGATTCATTCTCTTCAGTCTGAACTCTTAATTAAGTTTTTCACTTGGTTGCTGGCCAAGATGGAAAAGCACTCACAAAAATGAATGGCGAAGAGGGAAGGATTTAAAGAAAAAAATGATCAATAGCCAATGCATCAATTGAAAATCTGACTAATAACTAAATTACTAATGAAGCTTGCAGCTGACTAATAGAATCCTATCAGTGCATGTTCTGATTTGTGTTATTTTTTTCTCTATAATAAAATTGCAGCAAAAGATTTATTGCCACAGTTATAGGACTAAACGTCATAGGAGATCCTTTCTAATTCTGGCCTTTGAACTTTATAAATCCTCCACTATCTATACGATACCTAGGATCTTTTAAAAATAACATTTCTCTTTTGTGCAATGGTAAAATATTATTTGTACAGTGCATAATATTCTCCCTCTACTCCCCATTAACTACGTTCATCGGTTGTAATTACTACTATTATTATTATTCATTCCTCTGTTAACTTTTATTCTTGCTATCTATTTAATTGAATTGAATTATCAACATTTTCTTTCTGTCCTGTATCTTTGCCTTTGTTCCACTGAATATGTTGAAGGTGCAAGAATTTCCCTCAGGATTAATGAGAAGTCAAGCAAAATGACTCCTTTTATTGGCAATATGCAAGGTAATTCCTGAGTTGCCTCAAAAAATTGCATATTGTAATCTGTTCAGTTAGCCAATAAAAGGTGTAATTGTGCTTAACTTCTCATTTCACCCATAATGGGTAACATGGTTCAACACCTTAGTACCTTAGGATTAATCAAAGGTGCATCTTATCTTAACTTGCCTTATCTTATATTGCCTTTCCTTAGCTTAACATTTTAAATCAGGTTGGCAAATCTTATCTTACTTCTCCTTGGCCCGGTCCTTCTTATCTTATCTTATCTTATCATATATTATATTATCCACCCATTCATTATCCAATCCGCTATATCCTAATCACAGGGTGATCGCGGTCTGCTGGAGCCAATCCCAGCCAACACAGGGCACAAGGCAGGAAACAAATCCTGGGCAACCTACTGCAGGGTGCGCACACACACACACACACACACACACCAAACACACACTAAGGACAATTAGTGCAAACTCCATAATAATATTATCTTATCTTATCTTATCTTATCTTATCTTATATTATATTATATTATATTATATTATATTATATTATATTATATTATATTATATTATATTATATTATATTATATTGCCTTTCCTTAGCTTAACATTTTTAGATCAGCTTGGCTAATCTTATCTTGCCTCTCCTTGGCTCGGTCCATTTTATCTTATCTTATCTTTGCCTTGTCTAGCTCAGCTTGGAGGCTCTTATTTACCGTACCTTAGCTTTAGCCTGGCCCATCTCATCTTATCTCAACTTACTTTGTCTTATCATTTTAAGTACCTTATCACTTTTGTGAAGCCTTATCTTTACAACAATCTGATTTTCATTATATTACTTTTACTTTTAGACTTTTTACTGTTTTCATCTGTTGTACTTTTCTATCATTATATTGCTCATTATTGTCATAGACCATGTCTTCACTATTCGTTTCGGCTGGTGGCAGTACAGCATATAATGCTGAGTAAATAATGGAAGATGAATGAAGGATGTAGTACTAAGCCACTCTTGTCTTCCCACCATGATCCCTATACCCTCACCTGCTCACTCTACTCTAACCCTGACCAGACACTTGCACTTTAATAGAAACTCTGTTCACAATAGGGATCACAGGCTTTCTCATTTTCTAACTATATTGCCAAAACACACATGTGCAGAAATGCAATCTGACTCTTTCTAATTTAATTTCTTCCAAATTAGACTAAGAAGGGAGGTCATGAATGCCATGTTGTAATTAATTTTCATTTGGAAAATGTACTTGAATCATTTCTAATGGAATAAGCGTTAGATAGAAAGTGGATTAAGAGGACTGCTATGAGTCACGATGTAAAGGAGACCTCTGCAAACATTAAGCAGGATAACAACATGGCATTAGACACATAAGACTTTGAAAATGTAACATATAAGTTAACATGTAAATTTAGCAACCACAAAATTTTGTTTTCAAATGTCTTTTGAATATTTTCTTTACACAAATGTCATGCAGGGTGGCATGGTGGCTTAGCAGTGCTGCCTCTCAGTTCTAGAAGGCTCTGTTGAAATTCCAGTCTGTTCAATAATATTGTTCCAGGGAGGAAAAACCAAGCTGGTGTTTATATAAACAGGAATGGACAAGGAGTTAAATGGGCTAAGAAAAAGAGCAGTCAAAAGACAGACAGGAGGACAATCGAGATCAAGAACATATTATAACTAGCAGATCAGAATGAACTTATCTTTTGTTCTTTTTTTTACAATGGCACGGACTAACTGTGAAACATTTTACAATTAAGATTTCAACTTTTTGACTCTACAATTCATTCACCTGTTGTTAACAGTTGACTGGAACTTTGGACTTGTGTATGAACTTTGGAGGGTGGCTAGGGGTGTGATTTTCCACTGTATAGGGGTTATTGGTAGGGATGTTGCTGTTTTTCAATCTTTTTGACTCTCTTTTTCAGATCTTTCTCTCTGCTTACTGATGTTGCTTTGTAGCTGTTTTTTTTTCTCATATACTATATATATTCATTCATCTATTAGAGCTGATCATTTCAAAAGGGGTGCTTTAGGGTGCAATATCAGTCAATCCTTTTATCAGCCGCCTTACAGTTAGGAAGGTGAGCGGTACCAATTGGCCCGTTTCAGTGTGTCCGGTCCGATTCATTACAACATCATTAAATAGTATACAACATACAACACAGTGATATTTTTGATTGATGTGTGCTTTTTAGAAAACTGAGTTTTATGAAAAAATATTCAGCCGTGGGACAAAAGGAAAAAAAAAAATCAACCCAAAAAGAGACAAAGAAAGTAAGGGTTAGCTTAACCCTGGAAGACAGTAGAACCCTAGAGTGAATGTAATTCAGATCCATCAGTTCAATACTTTGAATTCAATCAGTCTGTAAAAGCTTAGTAGACATGGATTTGGGCAGTTTATCCCATTCTTACTTGGATAATCTTCATCTTCCATCTTCAGGTCTCTCCACAGATGTTCATGCTGATGGTCATACCTCCAACTCCTTAAAGAAGGTACGGTTTAGTTTATCCTGACAGATAGTAGAACCCTAATATAAATCCAATTTAAATCCTAACCTTACTGTTCACATTGTAAACTGACTTTCAATTCAGGGGATTGCATCTCAAGCCCAGCACCTTAACAGAAATAAAATGTCTATTAGCAGAAGGTTAAAAAAAAAAGGTATTTCTAATTGGGTCTCACCATAGAAACAAGCAGCTTTTAGGTCCGCAGGACTGATATGTCTGACACCTGCTATGGTTATTACTTTCTGGAAAAAAGTCCTGATTGATGCAGCTCACCAGATGTCCACCCTAAGATTAAATACCTGGCTGGTCAATCATTTTCAGATGGGTGTGTGTGAAACTCGATTGAAGGGCAAGCAGTCTCATCAATTCTGATCTCGTGAAAGCCGTGCTGTGGTCTCACATCTTTGATTCAAGGTCATCCTCCGGGGCAGCGACATGCCAAACAACTGTCAAGTATTTTAATATTTGGTTTGCTTTATGAAAAGGAATGGACACACACGGCTGTCATGCACATATTTTATGTTTAGCAATATGCTGTCAGCTGGGATTCACTAAATAAAGCAAAGGCATAGGGACGTGAGCCTGGCTTTTCTTTTCTCCTTAAACATATTCCACCTTCTGCATGCTGCTTTAGCTTATTCTTTTTTGGATTTTATTAGATCACAGAATATTATTGCATTCAAGACAGGCTGTCCCTTGACATTTGACAAGATGCAATAGAAAGAACAATTAACAAATTAAATAGTCTTTCTTTCTTTATCACACGTGCTCATTCTAAACTTGCTTAATCCAATTCAGGGCCATTGAGGGTACAGATCTTACGTGGCTGCACGGAAACAAAAGTCAGGAAATGCCACCCAAGCTGAAGAATGTTGAAAAATACTTGTCCTTTGATGCACCATTTGCATTTGAGTGAGTTGTGTGTTTTAAAAATCTTTTAAGAGAACGCAAATATGTTTTGTGTGTTTAGGAGAGAAATAGCAAGACTGGAGTTTTGCATGGCCTAACCTGGGTGGCCCCAAAAGTAATCAAGGTATATGAAAGAAATATTTGTTCTTTGTTTTTCTGCTGCCACACTTGCCGATCAAGGTCACTTTATCCATTTACTGTTACCCTGGAGGCAACACGCCCGTCATGAGTGGCATGCACACCCTACAATACAATATGTTACAATTTATTTTTGTATAGCCCAAAGTCACACAAGAAGTGCTGCAATGGGCTTTAACAGGCCCTGCCTTTTGACAGCCCCCCAGCCTTGACTCTCTAAGAAGGCAACAGAAAAACTCCCCCAAAAAAACCCTAGTAGGGAAAAAATGGAAGAAACCTTGGGAAAGGCAGGTCAAAGAGAGACCACTTTCCAGGGTTGGTTGGGCATGCAGTGGGTGTCAAAGAGAAGTGGGCAATACAATACACTACACAGAACAGGACACAAGTCATCCTCAGTGCAATAGAAATATTACAAGTACATAGCAGTATTTAACAGTAGATGATATCACATAGTATGATTTGTTCAGAGTCCTAGGTGACCTCAGCCATCAACCTGCCTCCCCCTATTGGCCATTCCGCAGCTGAGTCAGTGCTGGGCCAGCCAATCCAATGAAAGGATCCCTCTACCCGATGACTTCTGCAATCCTCCATCAGAAATGACTTAACATTAGACAGGCAAGACAACTTGTCAGGTGGGCAGTGGCACCAAGTGCCACATTTGAGTACCAAGAAGAGAAAAAGAATAGGTGAGGGTTAGTATCAAATTATAACTATCATATTACTCATGTTTTAGTGCTAATGACCAACAACAGAGATGAAGTTTGTACAGAAATTCAGCAGCTCTAGTCAGGGTATACTAATACCTGAAGTAGTGAGTCTTCAGCCGGGATTTAAAATCTGAGACTGAAAGGGCATCTCTTATAGTAGGAAGCAGAATATTCCACAGTGTATGGGCCCTGTAACTAAAAGCTCGACCTCCCACTGTTATTTTATTAATCATAATAAAATCATAAACAGACCAGCATCTTGAAATGCGTGGTCTGCTTTGTAAGTCATGAAAAACTCAGACAAGTACCGTGGACCTTGGCCATTTAAGGCTTTATATGTTAAAAGGAGGATTATGAAATCTGCCAGTGTAAGGATTTACGAACTGGAGTTATGTGTTTGTATTTTGTTGTTCTTGTAATAAGTCTTGCAGCAGCATTTTGGATTAACTGGAGGCTGTATAAAGAACAATTTGAACATCCCATGAACACAGCATTGCAGTAGTAAATCCTACTAGAAATAAACGCATGAATTAATTTCTCAGAATCCTGTTTATTTAGAAAGTGCCTTAATTTCCCAACATTTTTAAGATGGGAGAAACATGATTTGGACAACTTTGTAATATGCGCTTTAAATGATATGCTAAATTCAAAGATAACTCCTAGATTGTGGGCTGATTCGGTAAATGGTGATGCCAACTGTTAATGATGACAAAATATTATTGTGATCAGCGTCATTCCATCCAATAATTAACATCTCTGTTTTATCGGTGTTTAAAGACAAGTAGTTCTCATCCATCCACTCCTTTAATTCACTAAGACAACTAATGAAGCTGTGGAAGCATGTAAAGTGAAAACAGTAATGGTCCCAGTACTGAGTCCTGCGGGACACCATATTGAACTTCTGTGTATAATGATGGAGTACTGTCAGCACATTTCTGTACATACTGGAATCCGTTTGATAAAAACGAACTAAACCAGGCAAGATAGTATTTATAAGCAACATCACTTTCCACCCTGTGCAGTAAAATAGAATGGTCAATGATGTCAAACACTGCGCTTAAGTCTAACAACATAATTACAATGGATTTGCCTTCATTAGAGGATACCAGAGTTTCGTTTACAACATGTGTTAGTGCCGTTTCTGTACAATGACCAGGGTGGAAACCAGATTGGAATTTCTCTAATTAATTGTGATGTTTAAGGTGTGACTAAAGCTGATTGGAGCCTACTTTTTCAAGTATATTAGAGAGAAAGGGTAAATTTGCAATGGGTCTATAGTTATTAAGTATATGTGGGTCTATGTCTGACTTTTTAAGTAGTGGTTCAATAACCAGCAGTGCTTCTTGGTGGAGCCAAAGAAACTCCAAGGTCCAGGTTGCAAACAAACTGCATTGCCTTCCTCTGGAGTGACAGTGTGGACAACAACTATTTATTTCTCATATATCCAAAATCACACAAGGAATGCCTCAAAGGGTGTTAACAGGCCCTGTTTTGTAATAGACCCTCACCTTGGCTTTGATTTCCTAAGAAGACAAGAAAGTAGGAGTAGGATGACATTCACCTGGAGAGCTTTAGAGGAAAGAAAGGAAAGAAAAATAATTGTGTTGAGGAAGATAGAAGAAGCCTGTCTGATGGTAAAGCTTTGAGTGTTCCCAGAAACACAGTGCCCTAAATAATTGTGAAATGAAAGAAATTTGGAACCACCAGGAACATTACTAGCTTTGGCCATTCAGCCGAACTAGGTAACTTTGCAAGAAAGTCCTTTGTCCTTGTTTTCACTCTTATTTGTCTACAATAGATGTCCTTATCAAGCCACCAACTACAATGTATTCAAGCATACAAAGAATATGTACTATTTATATGTTATAGACTGACTGACTGTCCAAATGAACTGATGTTTACATGGGATTGGTGCAGGAAGTCACATGAGCATGCAGACATTATGAAAGATGGAGGCACACACAGTATGATGTCCAATGTTTGGATTCGAAGAGAACTAAAAACAAAATAGTTAAGGAAGGAGAGGGAAAGAATAACCAGATTAGCGTTGCTGGATTTGGCAATGCTTTGAAAATAACTTGACTTTGTTTCCTAACTTTGAGACTAGACTCCTTCATGTTTCTTTTCATGCTTTGACCCATACCTAATATTTGACTACTCTTTACTTTGTCTTCGGATCCATGGTTTCTTTCTCAGTTTTCATTTTAAATATATCAAAGTTCTTGGTGATTTCCCACCTGTGATGAGTGACACAACTTGCACAAAATTGATTCTGCAAATACAGTGTTTCACTACACCTAAAATATGCAAAATGAATTGCATTATACTTTCAGCGATATTCTTGCCATTGACACCAGAAGAATGACATTTAGTTCCTTTGAGGAATCGTTTTCATGCTTTAATTCTGCAGATGTTTGTCTAACATTTAGTACTTAAATAAAGATCTGTACTGAAAAAAACACTGCAAGTGTGCATATCCTCCACTAGGATAAGGGCGTTTTAATATGGAGAAAACACAGTAATGTGCCAGATGGTGCCTTTATGCCGTGTCTCTGCGTGTAAAATAAGGAGCTTGTCATATTTAAAAAAAAATGTACAACCTTCGCAATGTGAAGAATTAGTTTTACTGGTTTGGTACAGATTACTGGCTTGACACAACTGCAGAAAAGAACACATAAACGATAGACGTGTTAATGAGCCTTTCAGGAGCAACATTCCTTGTTTCCACCAAAGAAAACCTTCAAAATCCCAAAATGATCTTCATTGAGGTTTGAGTTTTGCAATTGTGAAATTTCCACAAATATTAGTGTCACTTTCGCAAAACTGTATGTAAATCGAAACCTACCTGTTTAACATAGGGCTACTTTCCACTGTTATCATCTTTGAACCCAGTCACCTGGAGGTGTGTGATGACCCAGTGTCCACAGCCATGGGCAGCAGCCTCTGTTGGGACATCCAGACTGAGATCATGACTGAAATGGACCAGGGCAAGTAATCAGACAGACCAGACTTTCTGTGCAGAAGTGTGCAGAATGAATTCAAAACCAAGAATTAAAGTTGTAGCAGTAGGTGGGCACTATCGCTCCCTTGAACCCTCAGGTACCACGCCAAACACCAGGTAAAAGTGCCACAACAATTATTTTTATTATAAATAGTGCACTAAGCACCCTCCACTGCACACTATTCATTAACCAAACAATACTAATCACTAAATCACAATACACCAATCCTCCGACTCCCAGACGTGTTGCCCTTCTACCACCCAGCTCATCTCGCCGTCTGGGAGCTCCCATAGTCCTTTTATAGTTCCTGACCCGGAAGTGTTTCTCATCCTTCAGTCCATAATTTCTTATCACTTCTGGGTCAGATAAAAATCCTTTTTTCTCACCCCGGAAGTAAATCCTTCCTTCCGTTCATATGACTTGGGGCATAGGGCAAATAACACTCCCCAAGCCTCGCTATAGCAGCTCCTGGTGGCCCCCATGGTATCCAGCAGGGCTGTCCATAAAAACTACAATGTCCATGAGGCTCCGCTGGAATTTGGAGACCTTCCATGCCGCTGTGAGGGCTCCCTCTGGCGGCCTGGGGGTATTGGCCGGGATACAAAGCCGGCCATGGACCACAAAGTGCATACAGTACATAAATTTAAAGATCTTCTTTTAAGTCATTCCTGTAAAATAGTCTGTTTAAGACTTCTAAATACATTTCATTAAAGCCCCAGGTAAAGTCTAAACCATGATAAGCCTTTCCTTTGCAGAACAGCAGTAACAAATCCCTCCCACACAGCACTTTCACCCGACACTTCCACCAGGGCTCGCAGATTGCTCCAGTGCAGTCTACAGAATACCAATCTGCTACCTCCACCAGTACCCACCGATCCCTCCCTTGCAGTTCACAGCATCTCGACCTGCCACTTCAATTAGTACCCGTAAAACCCTGCTCTACAGTACGCATCATCCCGATCTGTAATCTCCATCATTACCTCATTTCCCTTCCTGCACAGTCTGCAACATCTCAAACTGCCACATCCATCAGTACTCACAGATCCTACGGCAGAACAAGACTACTGCATCTCTTCTTCCAACAAAGACCCCAGTAATCTGCAGCTCTGCACTCTCCCAAATGATGCTGTAACACTCTGGAGTCATCCATACATGGTTCCTTTTCCTGTGGTGACTCTCCAACTTTCTCTTCTGTTCTGTATAAGTAAACCAGGAAACTTGAAAAGCATTACAAACTCTTTTTGCTGATTTTCCTTTGTGGAAGGAGGTGTATTTTTGACAAATACATTTCTCTTGTCATGCAATGCAGTACACTGATGGAGGGCAAGTCTATTGTAAATCTTTGAAGGAGCAAGTTATGAAACCAGATGAAGCCTAAACATGACTGTTTGTGTCTGAGAAACAGGGTCATATTGTACTCTAGTAAAATGAACAAATGCTACTGCAGTAAAATGAGGGGGACTTTATTTCCCACTAAGGCTTGAGCGATAGCCAGGGAAATGTGAATGGTTTATATCAGGGCCACCAGGGATGTAAACTTAAAGGCTTGTAGGATTATTGCATGAATGAGATGAAGTGCTGGAACAGAAACAAAGCAGTAGTCATCTCAAATGGCAAGGCTTACATGATCTGGGTTATCATGCAAAAAGCAGCTGTTGTGATTGCAATCAAACGGGAAAACCAAGCGAAACCCTTTCTAGCTCAAAAAAACTGATATGGATGTGGTCCTCAAAGCACTTCCATATAAATTTTACTTTTGTGATACTGGAGGGAGTAACCCAACAGAAGACTTTGCAGTACAATACAATTGATTAACATATATAATATGTTCACAAATAAATGTGGAGTAAAATGAACAAAAATTGAATTAAGGAAACAACTTCAAAAGTATTTCATTTGATACTAAACACAATGGGTTAAATAAAGTAAAGAAGCTGCATAGACAGACAGATTGGTGCAGGGCTGGCTTAATGCCTTTGTGCATGTCCACCTTTACAGGTCTCTTTGAGTGCAAATAAGCTGTCAGCTATCTTTACTTATACATTTCTCTGAGTGTGTGTTCACATGTGTGTTCAGAAACTGCACTCGTTAAAGTAGGTAATGACTTGCGGGTAAATGCAGACAGAGGCCGTTTATCTGTTCTCATCCTCTTAGATCTGAGTGCCGCATTTGACACAATGTTCACAATATTCTTAGAAATCACCTTAGTCAATGGGTGGGACTCTCTGGCAGGGTCTTAAATTGGTTTGAATCTTACCTGGCAGATAGAAAATTCTTTGTTAGTTGTGGTAATTATATTTCAAAGGAAAATTGATTGATTGAAAAGGGTCTATCCTGGGTCCGCAGCTTTTTTCAATTTACATGCTTCCGTTAGGTCAGATTACCTCAAAGCATAACATGAGCTACCACAGCTATGCTGACAACACACAATTGTATTTATCAATAGCGCCTGACAACCCTGACTCTCTTGATTCACTGACATAATGTCTTACTTGTGTTTCTGAGTGGATGAGAAGTAATTTTCTCAAAGTTAATAAGTTGAAAACAGAAATTTTAGTAATTAGCAAAAATTGATATAATGAGGGAATTAGAAATAAATTTGATCAATTAGGATTAAAAGACAAGACAGAGACAGAGGTAAAGAATTTAGGGGTAACTATTGACTCTGACCTGAATTTTAAATCACATATTAATCAGATTACTAGGACAGCGTTTTTTCACTTAAGAAATATAGCAAAAGTTACACACCTCTTATAACATTAAAAGATGCTGAGAAATTAGTTCACGTTTTTGTTTTCAGTCGACTAGATTACTGTAACGCACTCCTCTCAAGACTACCTAAAAAAGACATCAATCAATTGCAACTCGTGCAGAATGCAGCCTGCTAGAATCCTAACCCCTACTTTCTCTGCAGTTCTTTTTCCGGTTTTCTGTGACAGTGATCTGCGCCCCCTCAACCTGATCAAAGCACTGTGATGTCCCTACATTGATGGATTGAAGGCCAGAGATCCACATGATGATCATCATCAAGTTCTTCCATGTGAAACCTGTAAACCATGAGGACTGATTGAGGTCATTTTTGTTAGGTAGAATGACTACAGGGGGCTGGGTGGTCTCATGGCCTGAAACCCCTGCAGAGTTTTTTTTTTCTCCAGCCATCTGGTGTTTTTTTTTTGGTTTTTACTCTCCTCCCTGGTCATAGAACATTACTTTTATTCTATGTTAATTAATATTGCCTAATTTTATTTTTTTGTATTTGGTCTTTTTTCTCTTTCTTCATCCTGTAAAGTACTTTGAGCTACATCATTTGTATGAAAATCCGCTATATAAATAAATCTTGTTGTTGTTGTTGTTATTGTTGTTTCTCTCTGTGTGTGCATGTGTGTGTCTCTGTGTGTACTGTCACACACGTGCAAGTAGGAGGCAGCTAAAGGGCCTGAGTAATTGTAATAAAGCATCTGACCAGGGGGCTGCGGAGTGCGCTGACTATCTTTCTCAGTTCCCTACAGGCCTTTCCTGAGAAATCCTGCAAGGTTCCGGCCCCTTTGATGACATCACTGCCGAAGTCCAGAACTATGGCACTTAGAGTTTGACAATAAGGTAAATACCAAATATCATGCATGTGTGTCAGCGTACCTCCTCGTAAGCTCAGCTGAGGTATGTGTATCAGTATACTGCTGCTGGATTATGTGAATTTCCCCTTGGGATTAATAATCTATCTATCTATCTATCTATCTATCTATCTATCTATCTATCTATCTATCTATCTATCTATCTAGTAACTCGCTGGGACAAGAGGGGGCTCTACCACTAATGTTGTCATCTCCTTCTTTCCCCACAGTGCAAAGAAGCCTCCGAATTTAGGCATTTGACCCCGCGCCTTCCACTTCAACCATCATAAAATCAGGGCTCCCTGAAGGAGGTGTCATTATTGAATAGATACTGTAGCTCCACTAGCAGTGTCTACAACCCCAGACCATTTCATTCGCTGAAATTCCAAGCATTTGGGACATACACCAAAGAGCGTCATTTCTGTTGTTTGTTTCTCGTTTGTTCACGGACAAAAAAAGGAAGGACCTGGTTGGCGCCCCAAGATTTCTTTGCCATCTGGAGATCTGTCATACTTGTTAAACATTTCTTCTGTACTGGAACCTCTAAGATGTCATTAATTCTTGAGCCTACGATAGGGAATTTAATAGCCAAGTTCCATAAGCACATTCTCTAAACCCCATTATGATTCTCTTTGTCCCTCAGTGCAGTTTGAGCAACCTCCTCTGGTGAATTTCTGCAGGCTTCACTCCCTCTGCCCAAAGAAATCTCACTATGGAGTGTTGTACGACAATGGTACCAACCCTCAGAGGAGCGTCCATGTTCATCTGAGTTTGAGTTCAACTTGACTAACAGCAAAGTGCACTGCTGTGCGTGTTTGAACTACCCATAATCCATTGTGAGTGTGTTGTATTGCGTTAGCTTCTCTCCATTGTAGTTACCACATAATTATTAAAATACGTCAACTTTTTGATTTGCCCTCATAATTCAAATAATTGAAAAATGTCCAATAAAAAGAAATTCACATAAATCAGAATGGTGGCATTCATGGAAACAACTAGAAACCTAATAATGTCTAGAAAAATTATATGTAAGTAGAAAACACGTGTTCTTAATTAACCTTCAAAGCATTGGTTCCAGCTTCAAGTGGGTGAATTAAAATAATATATTACAAATGGTTGGATATCTTCAACATTTAATGTATATTTCAAAGTAATAGACATAATAAGTATTTTCACAACATCTAATGTTTTTGTGTGTAAAAAGAAAAAGAGATTCAAAAAATGATGGTCCATCAGCCACTTACCAAAAAAAGTGTTTTTTTTAAATAATATAATTTATTTCTGTTATCTATATAACATTAAATTTTAACATGGACACTTTATAAATAAATAAATATATTTCTATTGATGATCCTTACATAACTTAAAAACTGTACAATATTTATGAATTCTATTGGCACAGTTGACAACAGAACTATTGCATCGTAAACGTACATAAGAGGAAGGTATCTACTGTACACAGTCTTACAGATTTACATATATTCTATCTGACATTGACAAAAATATTCATTATTGTTTACAACATGTAATCACTAGGATATGTCCACCTTCTAGGAGACCTTACTGCATTTACAGGGCTAAAACTGAAACAGCATTCTGGAAGAAGCTCTAGAAATTAGAATTATGGACACCCCCAATGTATTAAAAGAAAAACACTGGAAGCAAAAAAAAATAAATGTTTTTCCCATGTTACATTCAGTTGGATTAACATATGATAATGTGCCTGACACACTGAATTTAAATTTGCATAGTATCAGACCAGGATCCTCATATTCCTTTAATTAAGGCGCTTAAAAATGTACAGATAATTAGGTATAAAATACTTTGGCTACACAAAATACCATTTACCGGAATGCTATTAAGGGTGGCTGAATTATAAATGTTATGTCAGAGACACTTGTATTACGTTAATTTGCCACACGTGACTGTGGGTGTGGTGCCCAGGGTTACCCCCAAGACCCTAAACTAGTTTAAGAAGTGTCATGGAAGGCAAGGTGAGGCTGGAATCCTGAGTGGGATAGATGACAGTTCCGTACCTGGACAGGAGGCTATCAAGTCAAGTCTAATCGTATCAAGTCACTTTTATTGGCACATAATGGATACAAAGGGGGAGATTGCCCTCTGGAGGCACATGTCCATTGTGTACACGTTTGGGTTTGGGGGCTCCCACATGTGTTCCTGCAAGAGAGCATGGGAGCTGTAATCCTGGTGGTAACCCTGTAGGGGTACTTGGGTGATGCCAGGATGAAGCTCCTCCATTCTAGGCAAGTTCTGCCTGACCCAGCAGTGCTTCTTGGTGGAGCCAAAGACACTCCAACAACAACAATATTTATTTCTATAGCACATTTCCATACCAGCAATGTAGCTCAAAATGCTTTACATGATGAAGAAACAGAAAAAAGATAAAATAAATAATTAAAATTAGGGAACACTAATTAACATAGAATAAAAGTAAGGTCCAATGGCCAGGGAGGACAGAAAAAACAAACAAAAAACAAAAAACTCCAGACGGCCTCAGAAATAAATAGAAACTGCAGGGGTTTCAGGCCATGAGACCACCCAGCCCCCTCTAGGCCAAACAAGCTGCACTGCTGCCCTCTGGGGTGACAGTATGGACAACAACAATTTATTTCTCATATAACCCAAAATCACACAAGGAATGCCTCAATAGGTGTTAAAAGGCCCTGTTTTGTAACAGCAACCCTAAGAAAACAAGAAAGTAGGAGTAGGATGACATTCACCTGGAGAGCTTTAGAAAAAAAGAAAGGAAAGAAAAAAATTGTGTTGAGGAAGATAGAAGAAGCCTGTCTGATGGTGTTTCTTACGTTAAAGTTGGGATTTGTGTAGGTAAAGTTATGTCTGGGGTTTGAGGCCTGGTACACCTCCTACAGGCAACAGAAGATATGAAACTGTTATATCAAAATACCGCATTTACTCGTGTACCACGAGCCCTCGTGTAAGACGCGCACCCTAATTTTTACAAAGAAAATCGCAAAAAAAGTTTTGCCCCATGTACGACGTGCGTTGTGATTGTATAGGAAGCGTTTAGAGAGAGAGAGAGCGATGTTGAGCGAGAGCGTGAGTGAGTTAGCAAGCGAGTGAGAGAGAGAGAGAGCGAGTGCGCGAGCAAGAGAGCGAGAAAGAGCGCGAGTGGGCGAGCAAGCGAGCGAGAAAGAGCGCGAGTGGGCGAGCGAGAAAGAGCGCGAGTGGGCGAGCGAGAAAGAGCGCGAGTGGGCGAGCAAGCGAGCGAGCCCAAGCAGAAGAAGTAAACATTACAGAATTACAGTTCCTCGTGTATGATGCGCACCTGGTTTTCTAATGCTAATTTTTGGGAAAAAAATGTACGCGTGGTACATGCGTAAATACGGTACTATTCATGAGATGGCTAGTTAAAAACTTAGTCGGGCCTCCAAATTGATTGGCACTGAATTGGGCCCTGAAGACAATTCACTTTTCTGTGACTCTTGAAGGTCATAAAGTGAACATTCAGAACAGGTCTGGCATGTAGGCCCAGAAAGAGCCACCTAAGTCATCCTAGTTTAACATTCAGGACAAATCCAAATCAACAAAATGCAATATAACACAGTGCTCATTTTTAACATTTCTCATTGGCTGGATATTTTTTGGAAAAATTAAATCAAAATCAAACATTTTATCCTTCAAGAAACATACAACATGTTGTTGTAGTTCAAACAAAACAAATGGCCTCATCATGAACATTTTGGCATGATGAAGATCTGCTATGCACAACCGGACTATTTAATATATGGAAGAGCTACAGGACAGCCCTGTCATAAAGCACAAGCAAGAAAGCAAGCATGTTTTCATCTGTTATGGCATCTTTAAATCGTGATCATTATCATGTGCTCAACAGATTTTATTAAAATGACTGCTTAAATGACATCATACAGTATGCCAGTCACTTGTAAGGTTTAAATCTATAATTTAGAGATTTTGTATACTGCTATTCTCTTATGAGTTTGTCATATAGCACAATCATTACAATCTTGCCATAGCTACCCCTCAGCCAGAATAATTGATTCACTTGGCATGACGCAATGTGTTAGCGGCACAGTATGAAATGGCGTCCATGAGATTTTACACAACGTGCCCGATTCTGATGTCCCATTTAGATTGACTGGTGTGTGCCAGCACCCTGTGCGTATCAAACTCAGGATCCAGCAGGTTATCATTCCAGCCACTTTGTCAATTACTAGCCAATTACTGTTCATAATGAAGCACACTTCTTTTAACTTAATGGTAACTGACTTGCTTTTTAACATTTAGAACCCTTAATTATTTTTTGTCCAAATTCAAAATTAGAAATCTTCTTTTTTTTCCCTTAATAATCAATCAAACAATAAGTGTGTTTACATGAAACAGGCACACACAAAATCGGGATAAGGTGAGCAACCCATTAAAAGTAGAAATAGTTTTTTAAAGGCCTCCATTTACATGCGTAAGTACGCTGCTGGAGTTCTCCTTTGGCAAAACACTCCGACGGTATTAAACTGCACATAAAAGAGTTAAACATCCACCGTGAATCACAAAGCAAGCACGAAGCCTGTGATAATTCTCATATGTTTTATTAATTTGTTTAGTCCCTTGTGTGCTGTGAAGTAAGTAACATCCATCCCCTTTTTTACATCCTTAACCTGAACAACAGAAGATCCGAAGTATGGAGACTGACCACTACATCACCCACTCACAGTGTTTTCAGCATATCTATAGCAAATAACTGGATTAAAGCAGAACTGACACTTAATTAATATGTTACTCTTAGCAGACTGCATGCAACATACTCTGTTCTGCTTGGCTGTGCAATTGAACCCTGCAAAGGAGCAGCGTACTGATAAGTGTGCTTCTAGTGCTGCTGATATAACAATAATTTTTACTTCAATAGAATAAGTATATATAGCAATTTCTGAAATATTTATACAGATAATTTCAATCAGACTCCATCAAAGATCGACTCTCACCTCAGTGTGGTGAAGGCGTGAATGACTAAGTAGGGGATTGTCTGTTGGGGCTATGGCATCAGCGGTGAGCAGTAACCAAAGTACCACCTAGGGTACTACAAAAGATGGACAGGCTCAACAGGAACCCTGCAAATGTCAGCCAATGAGTGCTGTAAAGACTCGGGCAGCAGTGGGTCTGGTGTCATGTTGGACAGAGGACCACCTTGAGTTGGCAACAACCAACTAGAGCTAACAGCAAGTGTGATACCTGGTCTAACCTGGAAATGGCTTGCTATCTGCTTGGTGGAAAGAGTCGAGTGCCTACCACCTCATTAGCCCCAGTGAGCGAGAAATAGCTGACGACCAATCCATAGAAGGACGGCATTGAACAACAACACATTTCAACCTGGAGAAGGAGTAATGTGATCGCCCAAGCATTTGCCTCAGGAAATTTGTCTTGCAGACACTTCGACCATCTTCTACCAGTAGAAAGCATGTGTGAAGCAAAGAGACACTCAGAAATCATTACCTTTAACCCGGTTAAAGGTTTATGCAGCAAAATAGCCGGGTTACTGGCAGAGAAATATGTATGTATTAACCTGGTTTCTCACAATATTCAGAATAAGGGTTTACACGGCATCTTAGAAACCAGATTTCTGTGCGCACTCAATGATATGCAAAGTGAGCCAACACGACAAGATGATCTGATCTGATTTGAACCCGTGTGTCCATCAGGTGAAAGAGAGAGGAGAGAGAGGTTGGGTATCGCGCACTGGTACAGCATGCTGCTGTGCCAACCACATGACGAACCACCTCAGGATCCCAAATCAGGACCCGAGTGTAGCCGTGCAACCATTCTAGTTTTATTGGAATGGAACAGTGTCAAGTTTTTTACGGTGACTGGAGTGCCAATCCTGCCACCAAGTTTTCCCTGCAAGATGGAGGACCTGCTTGCACCAACAAGCCACGGAATTTAAATAATGGGTTTCACTAGTAACATGAAATGGCTTCTAATTATGAAATTGGATTTTGAGGTCCCTGTTTAAGATGCTCATTTAGCTAACTTTGAATCTAATTTTTGCTTAGCTGATAATTAATAATAAAAGAAAAAATTAAGAGGTCTGAGTCTTAACAAGCACATCAGTTAAAATGAATCCAAAGCAATTAGCTGAAGCAACTGGCTACTGATGGAGAACTTGGCTAACGTCACTGTAGACCTCAGGGAGTTTGACAACCCTGCTGTATGAGGTTGCCTCCTAAATTGAACATGAATATACAATCACATGTTATCAGCTCTCTACTTGTAAATGGAAGACTTTTGTTGGGTCACATAATGAGTCAATGGAAATTTTGAACTAGAGGTCTTATCAAGTCAAGTCAAGTCACTTTTATTGCCCCATCACTTAACATGAATGTGAGTGAACAACTTGTGTGCAAGGTCTACAGTAAATGCTGACTGTGGGAGCTGGCAACACGACAGCCATACTCGGTGCCATCTTATACTGTACACTGTAGCCCCCCTTCTCTATTGAACTTTTTTTCCAACGTGCTTTATGTGCACACTGCAGTTTAATTGCTTCTGTATTTCTATAACTGGAGCCCTGACATTTCAGTCAACTCGCCCAGCATTACATAGTGGGTCAGTGGTGGGGTTTATGCTACTAAACTTGCCTTTTATTTAGTACTTTCAGCTTTTGAACATTGTGATGAGAACAGGCCACTCCACTCAACAATCTCATCCATCCATTCATCTCAATTGTCCAAAAAATATCAAGTCAACATCTGAAGGTCCTACTCTCCACCACTCTACTTGGTAATTTATTTCATTGGGTCTATGGATCTTTGCCTGAAGAAAAACCTAACATTTGTGAAAAAGTTGCTCTTAACAAGCTTCCAACTGTGTCCTTGCGTTCTTGTTGCAGAATTTATTTCAAAGTAACAACTGAGACCTACTGTACTAACTCCTTTCATTCAAAATATTAAACACTTAAATCACGTCATGTCATTTTCTAACCCATTTAATCCAGGGAAGACTCACACGGGGGTGCTGGAGCCAATCCCAGCAAGCACAGGGCACAAGGCAGGAACAAACCCTGGACTGAGTGAAAGTCCAACACTCACTGGGTGCAAACTAGAGCCAATTTAGTGCTGCCAATTCACATAACCTTCATGGTTTTAGGAGAAAAATGGATCATCCAGAGGAAACCCATGCAAACATTGGCAGGACAAGTAAACTCCATGCAGGGAAAAACTGGGAGGCAAACCTCGGTAACTTTACTATGAGGCAACAGCACGGCCACTATACCACTCTGCCTTCTCCACTTCAATCATGTCACCTCTTAATCGCCGAAAGTCTTTTGAAACAGATGTTTTTTCATAATTATATGTGAGTGTTTGGAGGGTATTGAGAAAGAAAGCTGACATTTACTTCCGGTATCCAAAATCCTGAAATGTGAGTACTTTTCTAGTTGAGGTATTCCATTTGGAAATGGATGAAACTAGATACAGGGTAGGTAAATACAGAAGGATCAAAACTGAATGAACCAATAACATTAATGACCAAATCTGAAACTCTACCTATAAAATTCTAATGTCTGTCCGTCTGTCATATGATTACTCTCAAACTAATGAGGCTAGAATCTTGATCTCTGTCTTAATCGAAGACTTATGACCTGACTTGTTCCGGAAAGTGGGCAGAAAAGTGTCCCGTAATTAAAGCACAATCCCTACAAGCCTATCAAGTGATAGTGCCCAGGATGTGGTACATACATGTTTAGAATTCATAGTCAAGTGTAAGTTCTTGGTGTTTTATTTTAGGACTGTAGTTCCGCATGCTTTACTAGTCCATAAACTCGAAAAAGGAATTGTAAATTCTTAATCTATAAGCACGTGCCACACGTTGCACACTGCTAAAGATTTTTAGGAAGTGTATCCGCAGTCTAACTTGTCATTTTAAAAAGCGTTGTGCTTATGACGTCCTAAGACCATGCTCTCTAGCAATGGTCTACAGCATTATGGTAACCAGCTCACAAAAATGACAGCCCCTACAAAAAAGCAAAATAGTGACGCGGAAAACATAAATCATAATGAATTTCTCCTAGAGCACGAATATAAAGTAAATAATTATTTGATGTTCGAAGCTACGAATGAGCCATAAAGGCAGATTAGAAAAATTATTTTAAAAACAGCAAATTACTACTCCATTGCATGGTTCTTTTTTTTTTTTGTGGTCACCACTATTGTGTGTCTTGCAGTGTGTACCATCTCACTAGTCTCATCATTCCTGAACTCATGCTGCAATTACACCACCCTGATTTACAATGGTACCATCACAGGAAGAATGTCCTATTTTGGGGATACATTCTTAAAGAATAAAGATATATAGCATAATAGGATAGGAATATCACTAGTTTTCCTTAGACTTCAGCTTCTGCTTTGCAGATTAGGCCTTTATGAACTTCTTTTTGACTTTTCCTAGCATGTTAGAATTTGATTCTTCTCCTTCTTATTATCCATCTTCAATTTTTCCTAGGCAGTTATTTGACTCCAGTCCACCTTGACAACCGGCAGGTTAATCGGTTTTTGGAATGCTAAAATTTTTGGAATGATGACAACTTCTGTTTTAGTTTATTTACGTAGATGTTAACATCATTGTTAATGGTAACAATGCACTCTAATTTTGAATGATAGCAGGCAGCCTTTATCACTTTTGCCTCACAGCTTCTGAATCTGAACAGTCTGCATGTTCTTGTCACGTATTTATGGGCTAACCCTGGGGGTCATATACATTAGCAGTGATACCTAGCTGACCGATAAAGCAAAAATGTGGCAACATGCTCACCCACCCTTTACCTGCCTAGAGCATGCTGGTATTTTGGGCCCCTAGTGAACCCTGCCATGATGAAATTTAGGGTACATGTAATTAAAGTTGCCTTCATATGCTATAAAAACTTGAAGAATTGGTCTTCCAAAAGAAGATGCATTAAATCACCCTTGGGAGCCGACTAAATGCAGTCACAGGCCACAGCCTGTTGAGTTCACCTCGTCTATTGCTCATAGATGACCTGTTATTGCTATTACGGGTTCCTTTATAACATTTCCTATATTCTGTTTACATTATCCAATACAGGACAATTAAAAAAATAAAGCTGCACATATCTTTTCAAATGAAAGACACTGCCTCCAAACATGAATAAGGATATCATCCAGGTCGTAGTATTGCACTAGTAATAAATTAACGGCAAATTCTCCAGCACCTCTTAACAGATGCCTATCCTACCATAATGAGCAGTATGCCCTCATTGCCTATTCATTAAAAAATAAATAATATAGCAGCAAATTAATACCAACAAAATGTTGTTTTGTTGTTTTTTTTTTTTTGCCAAAGCCACCATTTCAAATTTCTGTACACTTTACTCCATTCATTTAAGGCGATGTTGTAAGCTGAAGGAAACGTTAATCTTCTCCATCATTCGGTGAATCAGGGCTGCTGTCTTCTTCACTTAGTGCTTCTTTATTTATGAAAACCGCTGCATGCGCAATGCTGTGCCTTGGTTTTACTGGCGCCAATTCTGAAAGGACAATATTGTCATCGTTCACCAAGGTTGTTTTATCCATATTTTCCTTACTGTGCTTTGCAACAACAGATTCGAGGAAGTCATACTTTGGTGGCAACAGACCACTTTCAAAAAGATATTTAGCTAAATAAGAAAATAAAACATTTCCTAAGAAGGATGAAATCATTGACACAGTCTTGAAGGGGAATTTCTGGACAATTGTGTACTCTTCTGTATGTGTCAAAGGATGGACACTTCCAATTGTCTCCCACCAAGGATAATAGATGAATGGAGGCAGTTTGAGGTATGGCTCTCCTCCTCCGATTCTCAGAAGCAGCCCAAAAACATATCCTGCCACTGAACCATAAGTGTTTGTTCCTCTGATGAACAGCACACAGAGTAGCTGGGGGAAAATAATGACATAGACGAGATCCGAACTCAGGTACCACAGTCCATAAACTGTTCCTGTTAGCAGGGCCATGGCTGTTGTTACAGCTCCGAACACAAAAATGGTGATCCGCATGACCCACAAGATCTCTCTGTCGGATGCCTGTGAAAAGAAAAACAACACTCAGTACTTATTTTAGGAAGCCACATTTTCAGGGCCTAAATTGATTAGCATACACTAGGAAAAAGTATTAAAGAATGAACAAATAACGATTTTACCTCTGTCATTCCATGACATTGAAAATTACCATAGCTGTTTACTTTGAAATACAGTATGTTAATAAATTGTGCATATTAAATGTTAAAGAACTGAACACTCTATATCACAGTTTCTTGATCAAAATGGATCTCAGCTTGCTGCCCAATGCTGTATTTAATGGGAATGGGTTGTGTACGGCTTGCCAAGTGTCTCACAATGGGTTTCCACGAGTTGTTTAACACTTTGAACGCGAGGTACGAGTTAAATCATATCTCATTGAGTCTGTCAAGACGTGACGTACGAGAGAACTCATATCTCAGTATACAGCAACTATTTGCTGCTGAGCTTTGTTGCCACGTCTCTTTTTTTAATGCTGCCATCTAGTGGACAGCCATAGAATTTTTTTTTTAGACTCAACAGTTAGTGGGAAATAGTGCTATAAATAGACAATCTAGTAGTTAAGTAGTTGTGAAAAAAGTATAAAGTTGCTGATGTGTTCAAACAGCTAGATCTGTTGTAAGATGAACATTTTGATGATGATGACAGTGATTGAGATATCGATAATTAAATGACATGGAACCTGTGTGCTCTGATACTGATGCGGATAGTGAAGACGTTTCTTCATCTCAAGGCGCCTGACTTGTAACAACTGTCAGGACAGCACAACATAGGCATTCTGGTGCCAACTAACTGCAAACAATCACCAACAAGTGCATGGACAACACAAAGAAACACGTTATATTTATTTTCTAAACCTGCACTCTACATGCTGCTATCCTTCTAGGACTCTCAATCAAATGACGGACTTTCACTCATGTTGCTGGTGAAAATAAAGTAATTAACAGTTTCTTTACATTTTTGACAGATTTAGTGTTCATAATAAAACTATTACTTTCTAACATATTTCTATTCATATTCACATTTACGTTTTTAAAAATTTTCATAGAGTTCGTTATTTATCATACTAGCTGTGTAAGCCCATGCTGTGAAAAGCCCGGGTCCTAGAAACTACTGAAATTGTCAGAAAAAAAATTAGATGTAGAGATGTCAGGTAATTGAAAGGAACTACTCTGGGTATCTCTCTCCTAGGAGGATTTGTTTTGCCAATGTGCTCGCATCACTTATGTATTAGCGGCAGGAGGAAAAGTAAAATGGATAATGTTTTACCGATGTTAGCGGCTAAGTGACTTTGTCTTTCTTCTGAGGTTTCATTTTGCTGACCTGCTGGCCTCGCTTCTGTATTAGTGGCTAAGCGAGTTTTCTGTTTCCTCTATGGTGGAGACCTTACTTTAACTCCACCTCTCTCTTCTGGGCCGGACAGACACAGACACTTCCATCCTTAGATATAAGACTAGCTGTGTAAGCCTGTTCTGTAAAAAGCCTGCGGTCCTAGAAACTATTGAAATCGTCAGATAAAAAAAGAAATGTATAGATGTCAGGTAATTGAAAGGAACTACTCTGGGTATCTCCCTCCTAGGAGGATTTGTTTTGCCAATGTGCTCGCATCGCTTCTGTATTAGCGGCAGGAGGAAAAGTAAAATGGATAATGTTTTACCGATGTTAGCGGCTAAGCGACTTTGTCTTTCTTCTGAGGTTTCATTTTGCTGACCTGCTGGCCTCGCTTCTGTATTAGTGGCTAAGCGAGTTTTCTGTTTCCTCTGAGGTGCAGCCCTTACTCAAACTCTACCTCTCACTTCCAGGCCAGACAGACACAGACACTTCCACGCTTAGATATAAAAATAGCTGTGTAAGCCCGTACTGTAAAAAGCACGAGGTCCTAGAAACTATTGAAATCGTCAGAAAAAAATTGAAACATAGAGATGTCAGGTAATTGAAAGGAACTACTCTGGGCATCTGTCTGCTAGGAGGTTTCATGTTGCCGACATGCTTTGTTTGTGGCTAAGCGACTTTGTCTTTCTTCAGAGGTTTCCTTTTGCCGGTGTGCTCACCTCGCTTGTGTATTAGCGGCAGGAAGAAAAGTAAAAGAGATACTGTTTTGCCGATGTGCTTGCCTCGGTTCTGTTTAAGCCGCTAAGCGAGTGCCTCTTTCTTCAGAGGTTTTGCTTTACCGAAATGATGGCCTCACTTGCGGATCCTCGGAACCCTTACCCCGACTCCACCTCTCACTTCTGGGACAGACAGACACACACATTTCCACGTGTAGATGTTTATATACAGTATAAGATATGCATAGACCAGTACTGCAGTGTCCTAGTAATAAATGATGCAGCATCAATGTGTTAAGTAATTCTTAATGGGGAACCCCCCACACACACACTACTATGACTGTTGGAGGCGATTACCCAAGGGTAGAGCCTCTCCCCATGTCAAAGACTGTGGACTGGAAGACACTAAGAAGGGCAAGATTGGGTTGTGAAAAAAAGTTTAAGAAATTCAGCCCTTTATCATAGACGAATATTACAATTAATAATATGTCTGTACAACAGAATATTTCTGATTGAAAATGAGCAGCATGTGTAAGAGATAGGAAACGCCAGGCAAAACTGTAGTAGAGGACAAACAGGAAAACAATAACCAGACAGCTAAATATTTTAGAGGCACTAAACTCAAAGTCAGAATGCAATTCCAAAATCCTTACACTTGAACAAAGTAAACACAAGTAGAGTTGTTTTTCCTAGCAAAGTCTTTTTGATTAAATGTTAAAGGTTCTGGTAAGAAATGCAAGGAGCCACACCATCTTACATAATATGAGACTGTCTGACATCACATGCTCCATACACCATTTACGAATGATCGTAAAAGAACCTAGAACTAAATTATATCACCACAATTGTCAAAATGTAATATCAATAGTCCAATGAATAGTCAAAATGGAAAGCAAATCTTTAAAAATGGTATTGAAGGATAACCAGAAGTGTGATGCACCGTGCCCAAACTCAAACCCTGGGCATCTGGAGTCGTAACTGAAACCAAACGATAAGTGGTTGAGATATTTGAGATACAGACACAAACATTTCAATGATTTTTTTTATTTATAAATGTGAAAAAATGCTTAATTATTTGAACAATTTTTTTAGCAGTGACACACATAAAAACAGATACAATATAAAGAAAAATATTTAGGAAAAAAAACCCATGGGAAGATCTTTTTCCTCTTTAGAAAAAAATAAGGTTCTTCACAAACTAATTTCAAATAACACAGAGACATGTTGTTTGGAAATAAGTAACTCTTTACTTGAACCATCGTAAATACACCATGTACAACAACTCCTGCAAACACTACCGTTTCTCGTATGTAAATAAATTCAGACAACACAATTAGAGTTCAAATTCACAGATCAATGTCATTACAATCACGACTAATATGTTCTGATGCCAATCCCATTCTTCTAGCTGGGAAGCACCTGGGAATTCAGGCTTACACTCTGTGCTCACTCTGACCAGAAGGGCTTCCATAATTGCATTCAAAGTCACACTTATACACACATACAAGCCTGTAGCCAGATGAGCTTCAACATCTCTCTGTCTGTACTACTACTTCTACTGTTTTTCCCAGGACTTAAACTCTCTGTAACGAGTGTATAGCAATACTGTAGTAGAACTTTCTTATTGCCTTTTCTCCAACCACGGCAGGATAGCTTTGGGCGATCTGTTTCTCCTACCCAGAGTCACATCTGGGCCATGTAGTACACCAATAACCATGCATGCCACGGGAGCACATACTGTTATATCTCATTCAGGGTTCCTCCCCGGCTGTAGTTCACATTCATGTTTTATGTCATCTTTGTTAAATTTTGATGCTTTTGTATGTATCAATTTTATTTGTTTATTTGCCATTGAGTTTGTTTATGTTTCAGTGATTGCCAGTCACTGTCAGTAACTCCCCTTCACCTATAAATCCAGAGGGTCTCCCACAGTTCCTGGTGGTTCATTTCAAATGTGCTTTCGAGTGATGAGTTCTTGTGCTTTTTGCAAATTACAATATGTTTTAAGGTTACTGGATTTTTGACATTTCACTTTGTATTTTAACTATGCTTGGGATTTCGTATTGGGACTATTGTTTTTTTTTGTTCTCCATGCAGCTTCATTATTACTGAAGATTTTTTTTTTTTTTTCAGAAGAACAAATGTTTTATTTTACAAAGATTCTACAAGGCCATTTTTGTGTCTAGCCAGGGTTTTTTGATAGGATTTCCCCCGTTTAGTGCTTTTGGGATTTATCCATGACACCCATTCAGTTGCATAGCCATTTTCTTATTGGAACCTCCTTACTACTACCTTCTTACTACCTCACCTGCCACATTCAATTGCCTTTTAACTATTTCCATAAAAAGAAAATAAGCTTTAAATATTTATCTGTATACAAACCAAATTCTGTAATGTATTACGTTACAAGGAAATACAGTAAGTAGCCAGACAAATGACGAGACATAGCTATTTTAGGGTCACATTTAAACTCAGGGTTGGAGTGCAATTTCAAAATCCTTATGCTTTGATAAAGTGAACACAAGAACAGTTATTTTTCCTAGCAAAGTCTTTCAGGTTCTGATAAGAACCCCCAAATTCTTATATAATATTCTACAAATCTACAATTCTACAAATGACTGTCGCAAAACCAGAAACTAACTGACATTATGGAAGGTAATAGACAAAACTATTAAAAAAAATCTGTAAAATTGTAGTAAATAACCACAAGATGACATTACCAAAAATGTTATTTACTGGGGAAAAATGACACTGACCATAACAACATTCTGACCCTTTTTAAACTCATTTAAAGTCACCATTAGTCTTATGGAATGAGAAAGCAATTTAGGTGCTTATCTTTGACACTAGCATATCATGTAAATACAGGCCCAGTTCTGCCGGTTGTGCAAAGCAAAGTGCACGAAGGCGGCCAAACTTGCTTCAAAGAAAAAACAACTCGTGAATTGTTGCAGCTCAAGTACGCAACACATCAATCAAAAGTGTTTGTAGTGTTCAGTGTTTAAACGAGTGAAGGTATTATAGGGCGACACGATTATAATGACACGATGGCGGCTTTGACTCTAGAACCGGGCCTGTGTAAATACACACTGTTTTCCAACTTAAAAACATTGGAAGATGGTTTCCAAATATGGAGGATACAGAGAAATTATTTTATGTATTTATTTATAGTAGAATTGACTTCTGTTATTCACTTTTTTTTCAAATCGTTCTTTAAGCAGCTTTCAATTAATTCAAAAATGCTGCTGCAAGAAATATTACAAGAACAAGAAAGTGCAAACATGACTCCAGTTCTGAAGTCCCTACATTGGCTCCCGGTTATGTATAGGGATGATTTCAAAATCCTCCTTTTAACGTATAAAGCCTTGCCTATTTATTTGAACTTCTCATTTCTTACAAGCCATGATCACACATTGAGATCTCAAGATGCCAGCCTACTTAAAATTCCAAGGATTAAGAAAATAACAGTGGGACGTGAAGCTTCTAGTTACAGGGCCCTGAAGCTGTGGAATGGTCTGCCTGCTTATATATAAGATGCCCCTTCAATCTCAGCATTTAAATTCCCTATTTATTTAATCCTCTCATGTTCTAACCATGTCCAAAGAAGCCTTTATTAAAAAGTTCCTGTTACATAGCAGTGACTAGTAGCTGTCTGACTTGGGCTTACAGCATACAGTACAATGAATAGAATGTTTAATACCTGTTGTCGAAAAGCCTGATGGTAGATATTGCGTGCAAACATGGAGCTTGCAGACAGAATGGAGGAATCAGCAGAAGACATCACTGCAGCTGACACGGCACCAAGGCCAAAAAATGAAATGTATGGTGGACAGAGGTGCTGCAACACTATTGGTAAAATCATATCAGACTGATGTCTGTCCTGTGGCCACTGTGGTCCATATGTGGTCTGGTTCCATGCTGTTCATTATGAAGTACACCATAAAAGAAAAAATAAAAAGATAGGATTAATTGTAGCAAATGTCAGTCATGTATATAAACATCACCATTGAGCCACATTGTTGGTGTAAAACAATTATGGAAGTTAAATTCATCTTGACCATCTTTCTCATAAAACTCACTTGATTAATCTTGTGATCTATCTGCAGTCATGGACACTTTCTATTGATTTGTTTCAGACATGCAGGATACACATATTGTACCTGACTAACTGGTATGTGGTGTAGAAATAAAAGCTTTGGAAATCACACCACAAGGTCCTGGGTTTGCATCTGTTTGGAGTTTGCATGTTCTTTCTGTGTGTGTGCTTTAGGTTTTAATCTACAAAAAATCTCTTGTGCTTGGTTGACTGGTGTCTGTTCATTAAATGAATGTTTGTGTACTGAAGTGCCCAGTCCAGGGGTGGTAATTGAATTGAGATCCTGTGTGACTAAGAGTAGCACCAGGCCTCTGTGTCCCTGAATAGAACTAAAAAGGTTTGATAAGGAGTTGTCAGTGTCAGGCACAAGGAAGAAGCACACTTGGATACAACAGCATATTGGCTTTAAAGTCATCAACTACTGGAGCTCCTTCATACCTACAACAATCTTTCTGCACTTCACTGAGTTATTAGAGAACATCAGAGTTCCACAGTGATATCTGAAGAATTTGTTACTCCATAGTCATTCTAACTGAGCATAGAACCCAAGTGACTAAAGATGAGCTGTCAATTATTTATTCATTCAGCCATTTTCAAAAGCATTCAAATCAGCACAGGGTCACAGGGGCTGCCACTAGCCAGGAACCCATCCTGATCCAAGGTACCAGTCCATTGCAGGGCATGCTTACTCATACTGGACCAATTTAAGAGTGTCCAATGAACCAGAGAAAAAATGGACAGAACATGCAGATGCCCTGTAGTGTTACCAGTCCTGAAGGCTTCTGAAGCTATGAGCATTGTGTGCCACAGTGAAATGATTCATATGTTTAGGAATGTAAAGCACACTGAAATATTAACTACTGGAAATACCATTGTGCTGAATGATGGGCACACATTGTACCCAGTGCCGAATGATACAGTAGCCATACACTTTATGTATTTTACCTAATCATAACATTTTGATGCAATCCTGATTTGTAAATTTCCCTAAGCACTGGGTGTTCTACCATAACCAAATGAACTGCTAGATAGATAGATAGATAGATAGATAGATAGATAGATAGATAGATAGATAGATAGATAGAGCACATTATAGTAAAGTTCATTGGTTAAGCAGTTATTCAGACATTTGAGATATAAACATGCAATGTTAACATCTTTCTTACCTGTCGATGCCCCAATGGCTCCAATCAGGACAGATGGCACAGCCATCACTAAACAGCCGAAAGCAGCCAGGAAAGACAATACCTGTGCATATGTTGCAGATGAGGAAGACAGAACTCGTTGGAAATAAACCTGCCATGGAATTCCACCTAACATCTGAAAATAAAGAAATTAGACACTCAACACAAATGGTTCCAACTAAAAATCAATCAATCAATCAATCAATCAATCTATCTATCTATCTATCTATCTATCTATCTATCTATCTATCTATCTATCTATCTATCTATCTATCATATAGCACCTTTGATATCTATCTATCTATCTATCTATCTATCTATCTATCTATCTATCTATCTATCTATCTATCTATCTATTATATAGTGCCTTATCTATCTATCTATCTATCTATCTATCTATCTATCTATCTATCTATCTATCTATCTATCTATCTATCTATCTATCTATCTACATACTTACTTACATGCCCTACAGTGAATTCAGAAAGTTCTCAGACCCCTTCACTCTTTCACTTTCTGCACACTTTGTGTTGTAGATTTAATTTAAAAGAATAAATTTGACATTTTTGCCCACCAATTTGCACTTAATAATTCATAAATACAAAATGAAAATGTGCTTCAAAAAAGATTTGCAAGTTTATTTATAAATTTATTGAACTGAATGGACATTGTTTAGAAAGGCACACTCTTGTGTATAAGAGGCCCCCTCAATTCATACTGAACGTAATAACAAAACCAAGCCATGAAGTGCAAGGAGCTCTCTGTAGACCTCTGTGATGAAACTGTGGTTAGGGGTAGAACAGGACAAGGGAATGAAACTATTTCTAAAGCGTTGAATGTTCTCCACAACTAAATTCTGCAATTGTGAAATGAATAAAGTTTGGAACCGTCAAAACTCTTCTTAGAGTTGGCCATCTTGCCAAAATGAAAAACAAGGCAAGAGGGGCCTTAGTCAGGAACGTGACCCAGAACCTAATGGTCACTTTAACAGAGTACTCTAACAGATCTTAGACTAGGGCAATAGTTTGTTTACCTTTCAGAATGACAATGACCCAAAGCATACAGCTAAAACAATGCTGGAGATGTTCTAGGGTATACAAGTCCAGACTTAAACTCCATAGAACATTTATAGAGACACCTGAAAATGTTTGTCATCCAGACTAATGAAGCTTGAGATGACCTGCCAGGAAGAATGGGATCAACTGCCCACATCCTGGGGTGCAAAGCTTCTAGAGATTTACCCAGGAAGATTTGAAGGTGAAATTGCTGCCAAAGGGGTCTCTACAAAGTCCTGAAATAAGGGTCTTCTATCAATGAGAGATTTCAATTTTTGGTTTTTAATACATTTGCAAACCAATCTTGAAAAACTTTTCAGTTTGTCATTATTGGTTAATGAGTGTAGCTTAATGGGGAAAATGGCAAATTTATCCTTCTAAAATTAAATCTACGGCACAATGAAATATTCAGAATGTGAAGGGGTATGAATAGTTTCTGAATCCACTGTATTTTATATAGCACCTTTCACATGTGTTTGCCTACCTAGGTGAGTACAATGAAATTATTAGTTAAATTTGAAACTTACCAACAGACAAAAGTTATCCAGCCACATCATAATATCTGAGGATTCAATCGACCCAAGCCAGGGCTCTTGGTATACTTTTTGAACAGCTGTTTTTCCAATGTCTAACACAGCTGGATTGAACATTGCAAAAGGTACACTGATCCACTGCCAATGAAAAGAATCACACATAAAATTTACTTTAATGAAAAAGATAGAAGAATATCAATACAATGGACTTTACTTTCTTTTTACAATTAAATTGTGTTATTAAGAATATTTAAATATCATGGTAACTTATAAATAAAAGTATAACTGTTACAATTAAGTGGAATATAAGCTATTATACAAAACCTGATGTTAATAAGTTTCACAGAACATGATCCCATTTACTGCTTCAGATTGTCAAGTAAAAAACAATTTAATAGCCCCTGCTGGAAACACCCAATAGTTTCCTGGTTGCTGCTTTACATGTCACCTAGGAAGCACATCTTAAGCTGGCCTCAGGATTTTAAAGTGCATGGGCACTTTAAATTTAATAACTGCTTGGGACTGACAATGATTAGAGCTGGCAGAAAACCCATATGATATGATAGCTACAAGATTAAACCTGACATAAATGCCTTACACGTGATCGATCAGATATCAAATGAATATTAGCTGATCTGATTTTGCTTGCTTAGTTTTTTTACAGTGTTTGTGTTGTTCTGTTTATGGTATGTTAACATTTAAAAGGTGAGTCTGATCTCATGTAGGAAAAAAAGGGAACATATTACATTTTATATCCACTTTTGCGGGGGAAGAATCATTCTTGTGTCATGACTTCCTGGGGATAATGGGGAGACACTCAATAAGTGAAATTATTCAACATATATATAAACATATATATATGCTTTATATACACTTTTCAACCAGTTCTGTGGCAACTCAGTGGTGCAATGGATTTAATTTATTATCAGTTGCGGAGGACTGCCGGCTTCCCATGCCGGTCCTCACCCCCAGGCCACCAGGAGGAGCTCTCCCGACAGCAGGATCGTGCCCTAAGGTCCAGCAGAAACTTATGGACTTTGTAGTGTTTATACACAGCCCTGCTGGATACCTTGGGGACCACCAGGAGTCGCTGTGGGGGGGCTTATAGGCTCTGTGATGCCATATGACCCGGGAGTACGTCACGGTCACGTGACAGGAAGAAATGTTGTGCTCCCGGGTTGAAGTAAAGGACTGATTGCCCTGACCCGGAAGGAATAAGGAACTGTGGACTGTTGGGACAGAAACACCTCCGGGTCAGGGGCTATAAAAGGACGGTGCCTCACTCCAGACAACGAGCTGTGCTGGGTGGGAGAGGAGCAAAGTGTCTGGGCGAGGAGAGAGAATATTTGGTAGTGTTTTTGTGGTTTAATATATGAGTAGTGTGGAAGGTGCTTGGTGCACTGTGAACCAAAATAAAAAGTCTTGGACTTTTACCTGGTGTCTGGAGTTGTACCTGAGGGTTCAAGGGAGCACTAGTGCCCCCTACTGCCACACAGTTCATATCTAAATTTCTAAGCTTCTTTTTTATTTCAAAACATTCCGATATACATAAATAAATCATTTTTTAAGCAATTAGATTCAACAATAACCTCATTTATTTGGAACTCAAAACATCCACGTATCCAAAAGAGCGACCCTACAAAGACCTAAGGCAGAAGGTGGCATGGCTCCTCCTAACGTTCAGTTTTAATACTGGGCAGCAAACACACAAGCTATTAAAACCTGGACACAAATAGAAGAACATACACAAGCTTGGTCAGCAACAGAAATAAAATCCTGCAGTACTTCTTTATATTCCCTGCTCTGTGCCCCAATAAATGCAAGTTATCGGCAATATACTGATAACCCAATTGTGCTTCACTCACTCAGAATATGGAACCAATGTAGAAAGCATTTTAAGATGGAGAATCTTTTATCTGTGGCACCACTGCAAGAGAACCACCTCTTTCAACCCTCGCAAACATATGCAGTTTTTAATATCTGGAAAAAATTTGGGATTAACTAACTTAGAGATCCTTATATAAACAACGTCTTTGCATCCTATGAACAATTACATTCCAAATTTAACTTTCCAGCTACACATTTCTTTCACTATCTTCAAATCAGGAACTTTGTTAAACAGAACCTGCCCGATTTTCCTCATCTTGCACCATCGTCCATGCTTGAAATAATATTGCTCAGTTTCGAGGACAGACACCATCTCTGCAATATATAAAATTATTTTACAGTCCCTACCTTTCAAAGATCGAAGAGGACACTGGGAAAAAGATCTCTCAATTAATATATCAGAAAAGGAGTGGAAAGTAGCAATGCAGAGAATTCACTCGAGCTCCATATGTGCAAAGCATACAATTATTCAACTCAAAATTATATATCGAGCACATCTGTCTCGCCTAAAACTCTCCAAAATGCTTCCAGGGCATGATCCAACCTGCGAACGCTGCTATCGAGCTCCAGCCTCACTGGGTCACATGTTCTGGGCCTGCACCAAATGAACATCATTCTGGACCAAAGTTTTTAATTACTTTTCAGACAGCCTTGGTCTCACAATCCCTCCTAACCCATTAACAGCTGTGTTTGGTGTCCTTCCAGATGGGTGTAAAGTGGAGAAAGACAAACAAATTGTGATTGCATTCACTACACTGTTGGCACGCAGACTCATTCTGATAAACTGGAGGAATCCAAACTCTCCTCTTTTAAGTCAGTGGCAAACCGATGTTTTATACTATTTGAAATTGGAAAAAATCAAATATTCAGTTAGAAGATCTGTACAGATTTTTTTCAAAACATGGCAGAATCTAATCAACAATATTTTAGAATAAGCTTTTAAAGCACAGAGGAAGCAGTTATCTCCTCATTTCTTTTTCTTCTCCATTCATCTCTATTGCTTGTCAAAGTCATCAATTTAGGTATGTTTACAAGCCTTAAGTTTTACTCTGTTGGCCATGCTCTCTCTCTCAGTGGTGGGGGGTCGACTTGTTCTCAATCCTACTTTTTGTAAAAATTGATTGATTTGTATGGAATGATTACAATATAATTTATAAAAAAAAATCTAAATTTAAGAAAAAGTGGTTAAATAGTTAATCAAGAGTTTAAATTCTGTTTGATGTTGGAGCGTTTGGAAGGTTACTTCAGTGAGGACTGCTCCTAAGGGGCCTGCATATGTGAGAAATGCTGGCTAATCCATTGTAAAAATAATTGGAAGATTTTTCCCTTGTGTCCATCAAACTGGAATGGGGGGAGACTCCAGACCAGTGAGGAAGAGACAGATGGGTCACAGTCGGAGGTAAGTGCTAGTCAGGAGGTGCACATTATACAAGAACATCAACCCCAGAGTTAGAAGTGTCCGGCAGTTTTTCAGGATCTTGCTGGTTCATGATTTTAATAACTTTGGAGTGTTTTGCAGGGATGTTTAGCCCCAACGGATCACCTGAAGAACAGTCCTTGGTAAAAGATCAGGTGGATTGAAGTTCAGGTGTGCACCAGTGAAAGACAGTCTCAGATGTGAGACCTACCTAAAAAGGATGAATAGTTTGTTGGGTAGAGTGAGGATGGACAAAGTTGTCATTGTTCACAATGCTAAAAACAGACATATATAAGAGCAGGCTGTAATTTCTTCAAAGCAAATTAAGAATTAGATGCAAAGTTGAGGAGACCAGATCAGACAATGTGGTGTCATGCGCCAGTCCACTAAAATTGACAAGATTAGAAGGATTACCATATACTGTAACTGAAAACTTGGAAATGTATAGCTCACAGGTAAAAAAACAAAGTAATATCAGTAATGCATTAACAAACTGTTTATCTTAAGGAGTATCAAGAATAAAGCAAGTGAATTGGAATTATGTATAGCTACCCATAATTTTAATATCATAGAAATTACAAAAAGTCAGACATGTGTAACTTGTTCTATTGTGTTGTTCTGCTGTGATGGTTGAAGAAAGACAAGAAAAACTGAAAAAGTGGAGGAGGTGTCTTTTATGTAAAAGACTATTTAATATGGCTGCGGTGGGCTGGCACCCTGCCCGGGGTTTGTATCCTGCCTTGCACCCTATGTTGGCTGCGATTGACTCCAGCAGACCCCCGTGGCCCTGTAGTTAGGATATAGTGGGTTGGATAATGGATGGATATTTAATATGGATGACTGCTTCCAAATGGATGATGGTCAAAGCAACAAAAGCATATGACCAGAGAGGATCATAGGATGACATTTATCTTAATTGAGTTTTTCGTGATCAAACTAAAAGAAGTCAGAATGCAGGGTGCAGCGTGTGGGTGTGAGCTTAAACACAGGAGGCTAAGGTAATGGTGAAAGGAACTTTATCATAAAAAGGTGATGTTCAAAGTGGTGTCCCTCAGGGCTCAGTGCTGGGACCACTGCGGTTTTTAATATATGTAGACATTCTTTGTTAATAACAAGCTGGTTAGGTTTAAAGATCATACCTCACTAGGTGAAATGACAGATAATCTAAAATCAATACAAAGAGACCTGGAAAAAATTCAAGCTTTGGTAAATGCAGAGAGAGTTAAAATTATGTTAACATTTGAATGGCAAAAACAATTTATTCACAAAACATACTTCATATGTGCAAGACATAGGAATGTCTCAACCGGTCGGCATCATGTTCAACACGTGTACCATATGTGGAACATAAATTGTGCACAAAATTTGTATATAAGTATATACTGTACATAGCAGTACCATTAGTATTAACATAATTTTGACTCACCCTATATAATGTATTAAATGTAGGAATTAAGAATGTTAGATGTGAATATACAATAAGAGGCTTGAAACTTGAAAGCATGTCCTTTAAAAAGGCCCTTGGGGTCATAGCGGGCTAGTTTTCCAGATATGTTCAGATGCCATTACGAAGCCTAATACAATATTAGGTAGCATAGCGTACCAGGTGTGTGGAGTACAAGACAAGGGAGGTTATGCTTTAAAGTAGAAGCCAAAAAGTCTAGGACATCCCTATGTGTCCTATGTCAATGACTGAACATATTTATTCCACATATCAGTTTGAAAAAACAGTAACAGGAAATCTTACCAGTCCTAAAAAAATGCAGAAAAGCTGCACTACATCTGTATAGGCAACAGAATATAATCCACCAACCAGGGTGTAAAAGATTGCAATGAAAGCAGAAATTATAACTGATATGTTGATATCAATATCCACTATGACGCTGAGGGTGGCACCTAAAGGGAAACAAAAGCAACAGGTTTAATGAAGCAGAATCAGTCTATCTATCTATCTATCTATCTATCTATCTATCTATCTATCTATCTATCTATCTATCTATCTATCTATCTATCTATCTATCTATCTATCTATCATATAGCACCTTTCATATCTATCTATCTATCTATCTATCTATCTATCTATCTATCTATCTATCTATCTATCATATAGCACCTTTCATATCTATCTATCTATCTATCTATCTATCTATCTATCTATCTATCTATCTATCTATCTATCTATCATATAGCACCTTTCATATCTATCTATCTATCTATCTATCTATCTATCTATCTATCTATCTATCTATCTATCTATCATATAGCACCTTTCATATCTATCTATCTATCTATCTATCTATCTATCTATCTATCTATCTATCTATCTAGTATATAGTGCCTTGTCATCTCCAGTATTGGATCATGGGACCCTTTATCTTTTCCCACAATTCCTGTACAGTTGATATTTCACTGACCAGTTCCCAGTTGCATTTGATGATAACCTTCAGTGAAGGCAGCAGTTTAAATGAAAGCGTTTCGTAGATGGAGATGTCTGCTCTGTTGGTAATGTTAAATTCTAAAGCACTCATACTTAAAGACATTTCTGGGATGAAGGAAGTACAACCCTGTACATAATTTTTCAGGTCAACTGAAAGAAGCCTGTTCAAAAAGATATTCAATAAATGGATAGCCTGACATATTAAAAGTAGGGCAAATTATACTTTTTTTTGTGTTGATCATTGAAATGAAGTGTAATTATTACAGTAAAAGGGTGATCTGCTTCAAACAATTGTGCTGGTCACTTCTGGTAAGGTGAAATTATCTTCAAACAAATACATGCTAATTTCAGGCCGGTGTGACCAAAGAGAATCACCTTTGGTTCAGTCAGACACATACAAAGTGAATCTCATATGCATAAGGTTGGCACAGTGATTATTAGTGCTGCCACCTTACAGATTTAGTATTCAGGGTTGAAATAACACTTTGAATTCTTGAAAGATTTTGCAGGTTCTGCCTGTGATTGTATGAATTTTCTCAGGGTTCTGTTTTTTTTATTCAGCATCCTAATGTTGAGTTGATGGATGACGCCAAACTGATCTGTTGTGTGCGTTGTGTGGGATGCTGAATAGGATTAAATGAGTTTGACAATATTATGTTAGCTATTTAGGACGTGTAAATGACCTTCAGATAACATGGCTAATGAAATGTTAACAGTAAAGTAGAAGTAGCAGTAGTACTGCCACATGTACAGAATACAGTAAAATTCTTACTTGCATATATACCCAATGTGTGTAAATATATTCTTAGACAATATTATTGTTGCTTCTAAGATGATTTTTTCAGCATATATTACACTAGAACCTCAAACACAGCAACATCTTTTCAAAGTTTTTCTTCTTCTTATTCTGGCATCATACACATCAGCCGGTCAGAGTCCTGGCAGCATTGGGTAGGAAACAGTCCAGCACAGGGCTCAAATTGGATTCACTGGCTCACAAACCACACACGTCTTTGTAAATGTGGTAGAAAATCCCACAAATACAGCAGGGAGAACATACAGACTTCACATGGACAGCAAACAGATACAGGATTTCAATTCAGAACGCTAGGTGCATGAAACAGCGGCGCTAACCGCTAATCTATTTTCTACTCAATGCCACTTTAATTCATTAAATGAAAAAGCACTTGTTGGGCTCTTTAATAATCAACTTTACTGGAGTTTTTCTCAAGATTTCTTCCACAAGGATACAAAACTAAACAGGTGGTGTGTAAGCAAGAGTTAACATTGAACAAGTTATGTGGTAGACAACATTCTGGTTTTCATGGCACCAGTGAGTGGCAATGAGATATGTTCGTTGTTCATGCAAGAAACCATTTCAGTGGGATCTGTACATGTGACTACATCATCATCATCATCATCATAATAAGAAGAAGGCAAACAGATAGATAGATAGATAGATAGATAGATAGATAGATAGATAGATAGATAGATAGATAGATAGATAGATAGATAGATAGATAGATAGATAGATAGATAGATAGATACTCGTGTATAAGTTGAAAAATTTATGCCTTAAAATTCATTCAAAAAAACAGGGTCGACTTATCCACAGGGCAACACAATTTTCCATAGAATTTGGGTAATGGCACAGTGCACAGTGCTTTTATTTAAAACAGTCAATCAAAATCAGTGTTCAAAGTAAACAGTGCAGTGATTCAAAATAACTCTTCATTAAATAAATAATCCATAAAGCAAACGTGGAGGTTTAAAAATCAATAAAATAGAAAAACAATCCTTTAAAAACCCGGCCTAACACCCAGGCGTCCACACAGCTGCCTGCGAGCACTCGTTCGCTCGCTCGCTCGCCCACTCACACCGTCTCCCTCCCTCTCTCTCTCTCTCTCTCCTGCTTTCTCCAGTCACCTCCGTCTTTCTTTCTCTTCCTTGTTTTTTTTTACTCCATTTTTCCTTCCTCTCTAACTGACTCGCGCTTCTCTTTATATGCTGAGAGGACATAGCAGCTGCAGCACATTAGCCACAGGAACAATCACGGATGTGGGCAGTCCGTCACCTGTGCACTAGGTGAGAAACGCCCACACCGCAGATCACCCTGCGTCTCGCTTAGTCACGAGCGTGGTGATTATTTATTTAAAAACTAAAACGGTCTTTGCTAAGAGAACTGTGGACCCATAACACCACGTAAGCCTTTGTTGGAATTTCAAGCATCGGCTGGCTGGTGTACGCGGTTTATGAACAGATATGGGCTGTGCCTTCGTCAGTGAACAAAAATGGCGCAGAAGCTGCCGAAAGATCTAGAAGAAAAGGTCAGTTCCTTTCATAAATTTATTATCAAGCAAAGACAAAGGCATGACTTTGGTAACATGGATGAAACGCCAATGACATTTGATATGCCAGGGAATTGAACTGTAGCAGGTATTGGTGAGAAGACCGTACTTATTAAGACAACGGGCCATGAAAAAACCCAAGTTTTACCCTCGACTTATACGCTGGTCAAAACAAATTTCGTAATTTTCGGCTTAAAAATACACTAGACTTATCTGTAAGATCGACTAATACGCTAGTATCTACGGTAGATCTTTTTAATTTTGTATTTTACAGAAGGATAAGAAACGTTGTAAGATACAGCCAAAACTATACATTTGACAATTACTCATCAGATGCCAACTTAACATGACAACCTATATTTTTCTGGGCTGTGAAAGGAAACAGGAAAATGTCCAGCGTCCTTAGTACAAGGTATGGGCTCTTCCACTGTGTCACCATTGCACCCCAAAATAATAATATAAATTCACAAGAAAAGTCTCAAACCCAATTAATCCAATTCAGACCTGCTCCAAACAAGAACCAACCCTAGATGGGACATCAACACAGAAAACACTCAAGCTCACACCTACAAAGGGCCAGTTTAGATCTGCCATTTACACATTTGGGGGTGAGAGATGAAAGCTGGAGTACCCATCAGATAATACACAGACAAACAGAGAGAACATGCAAATTCCACACAGACTGGGTTCAGGATTCAAACCCAGTATGCTGAATCCACTAAACACTTGCCAACCATACATTCTAGAGACTAAAGGATTTGTCTCTAATATTATTCATGCAGTTTTTGTCTTTTCAGTCGTTGGTTCATCCAATAATGCATATTTAATACTGACAGTAATGTGGCCATTATGTTTACTCTTGAGAGTGAAATTTAATTTTGTAAACAGAATGGCTGCTTGCTTTGCTTGTAACAAATATAAAACAATTTGCTTATTCTGGTAATATAACAGTACAGCGCAGAGCCAGCATGTCCTCAGATTCAAATTCTGTCTGGAGGGGGTCTTAAGTGTGGAGTTTGCTCATTTTTCCACTATGCATGTTGACTTCCTCACTATAAACTGGATTCCTCCCACAGTCCAGAGGTGCTCTAACACTACTTACATGACGTCAATTGTCCTGCTAGACTGAGTATGTATAGGTCAGCTCTGTGGTAGAGCAGTAAGAAGTTGTGCTTTAAATGTTCTTCAATCATTAAAACTTGTGTGTTTCAAGAGAACCACATTCTGCATTTGACCCTACAAATGTTTTGTGAAGTCACACACATTAGACAAGTTGGTGCTCCACCCAAGGTTGTGTCCAGCTAGTCTGTAGCCTCCAGCAACCATAGATTGAATTACCTGTCCTTAATGCATCAGGTAAACTAATTTAGGCCTTTCCACATGCGTTTCAGAAGAGGTTATCCACCTGAAGCTAAGCATGTTCAAGCACAGCCAGTACTTGGATGGGAGTCCGTCTAGCAAAGGCTTGGATTGCTGCTGTAAGAGGTCTTGGTAAGGCCAGCAGGGGGCGCTTACCCTGTGAGCTGAATGTGGACCTCAATGGCTCAGTGCAGTGACGGGGACGCTGTGCTGTAAATATGGTGCTGTTCTTCAGATAAGACGTAAAATTGAGGTCCCTACTCTCTGTAGTCATTAAGGACCCCTGGGCATCCTTCATAAAAAGCAGGGTGTATTGGGGTGCCCTGGCTAAATTGCCTACCATGGTCTAGTCATTTTGTATTTCTAATCATCCTCTATCTCTAATAGGCCATCTGTCTCTGTCACCACTTCACCACCCCATAGCTAATGTGTGGTGAGTGTACTGGCGCAATAATGGCTGCCGTCGCATCATTTAGGTGTGTGCTACAAATCAGTGATGGTTGAAGTGACTCCCCACTCACCATGAAAAGCACTTTGAGTGTTGACAAAAATGCTGTATAAATGTAAAGAATTATTATTATTATTACTATAACTACTACTAATTAGAATGAAGTTCTGTATTTTAATACATCCCTATTTAATCATGGTGTTGAAAAATAGTAATATGTTGAGTTTTGGTCAGACATGAAAATAAGAATTTCACTGAACCATGTACATTTGAAAATATATGAATGCTACAACCACCACCCTGCTTTATACCGAATATTGGCCACATTAATTCTCAGCACTGGCCGACAGGTAGTGATGAATGAAACAGGCAACCTTTGATTCACATACAGTTCCATGAAATGCCTAAATTTGTTCTGTAGGTGACTTCACAATTGCAAAACTTGTTGAAACTCACAAAAGTTTTTGAAGGTTTTAAGAGCTTTTTTTTTTTAAATTGGAAAACAAGGAATATTGTTCCCTAAAACCTCATTCAAAATTCCGTGTTTGCTTTTCTTCATAATGCATGTAATCTGTTGTCCAACTGTAAGATCAATTCTTGTTATGCCTCTTGTTCTCATCAAAGGGAGGAACAGCATTGCATTTTTTACAAAATGTGACATACTGCATATTTTCAACATGAGGACACAATAAAAACACCATTCCGTCCCCCAACACCCTGCCGTTGCCTACCAACACCTGTTTCTGTTTCTTAATTCCTACAGAACAGGTTAAGGAGATGCACTCTACAAGGGCTGAGGAGCTTTAAATTTCTTTCTGTTTCCAATGCATTTTAGGATTTTGGTTCCCAAGATTGTCATCCTAATTGGCAAAGTGGGGATCAAACTACCAGAACACACCTGAAAACTCAACAAAATGTCTACATGTGACAGAAAATGAATGAGGTGATTTTCTTCTTTCTACAAGTCTACATGACCATCATCATCAAGTCCTTCCATGAGAACCCTAAATCCAAAGAGGACTGTTTCATTTATGTGAGGTAGAATGCCCAGAGGGGGCTGGGTGGTCTCATGGTCTGGAACCCCTGCAGATTTATTTTTTTTTCTCTAGAGTCTCCAGAGTTTTTTTTTTGTTTTTTCTGTCCTCCCTGGCCATCAGACCTTACTCTTATTTTTTGTTAATTAGTGTTGACTTATTTTTCTTACTGTGCCTTTTATTTTTCTTTTCTTCATTATATAAAGCACTTTGAGCTACATTTTTTGTATGAAAATGTGCTATATAAATAAATGTTGTTGTTGTTCTTCTTTAGTAGAGTGAAGGTGATGGGTGTAACAGAACAAGATGCAGAGGACAGAAAGATATGGAAGAAGATGATCCACTGTGGTAACCCCTAATGGGAGCAGCCGAAAGAAGACGAAGAAGAAGAAGAAGAAGTAGTGTTCTTTATTTAAATAGTAAATGGGAGGCAGATTGATGGGATCTGACACATTTAAATGCTTCCAGATAGAACTAAACCGCTTTCTTTTGTGTTGATAGCACAAATGTCCCTATTTCTGTTTGTCAGCCTGCCACCATAAAAGAGCAAAACTGGTGAGATCTTCAAAAAGAACTACAGGAAACAGGCCAGAATTGTAATTTCCTGGCCCAGATAAGAAACTCTCTAGGGCAGACAGCGTTCCCAATTGGCTTTAGCTCTAGGCACTTGGACAGCATACAGGTTTGGGTAGATTTGTGGCACATACAATTTTATGTCAGTAAATGTAAAATATTACACATAGGAAGTAAAAACATTTGGTTTGAATACACAAGGGGAGGTCTGAAAATCAAAAGTACACGTTATGAGAAGGATTTAGGAGTCATAGTGGACTTGATGCTAATCAACTGTCAGACTGTCTTCAGAAGCCATTAACAAGCATAGCAGAATGTCAGGTTATATAGCACCCTGATATGTAGGGTACAAGTCCAAGGAGGTTATTATTAAGTTATTTATAAAACCAAAAGAAGCCTGAAATATGCAACTTCCCATATGTAATGTCAGGATCTACAAAAGAAAACTTGACACAAAAGCTTGTGCATATATTACTCTGACCCATGCATTTGCAACATTTCGGAGAAACTGGGAAAAGATGCCCTTGATCAAGTAGGGAAATGTAGCCAATGATGATTGATAATCATCACAGTTCATATCACTGAGTCATCATTAGAATGTGAGTTGATGTGACAAACACATTAAGCCTCAAACTCTCTTTTAGTTCCCTTTTAAGAGGGCCAATGCTGCGTATTTGCACTGAAGGGCTTTTGTGGTTTTTCATAAGTTGACCTGCTGTCACTTTTTAGGGAACTGGTTGGCAAGTCAGGAATATCTCTGCCAAGCTTCATTCCATCCTGCCTGCTGTGCTGGAAGCCATTGTATCCAGTTTTCGTATGGTGTGGTGCACATACATAAAACATAACATGTTTTTCCAACATGAAAAGGTGTTGTGTAGCAGTGCCCGGCTCTCCCATCGTAATCAGAGAAATTTACTGCACTCATATTGCAATAAGGGCATCTAGCAGGAACGAAGCTACTTTTGGTAACCATGAACAGTTCATTCTATTAACGCAAAAGTCATCTGTGATGCCTGTGATTAATTTATTTTGACACTTTGGCAGATCTGACGATACTGTTCATGATGGCTGGCTTGGTAAGGTAACTGGCTGAACCCACAGTGTTTTATATGGCCTGTACTCTTCATTCTAACAGCAATCATATCATTACATGTGCCAGACGATAGCTCCTTATGCCTATCCTTGAGCCCCAGAACACAAAAGAGAGGTGCTATAATGCCACATATGGTCTTTTGCTCTCAGTTGTAGAACACAACCAGATAGTCCTGAATGTAGGGGGCAGTGCCAAATGTAGCAGGTGAGAGGCTGATCTACCAGCCAATCAAGTTCTACAGCATCATGATTGCATATGTATGAGGTTGATTGGCATACTCCATATAGGGGTGTTTTAAGGGCAACGTTCAAGGTGCATTTACATACACTCATGTGGTTTGTAAAAGTAAATAGAAACAGAAATGTGCATACATCATTTTTTATAAATCAGATTTTTTTTTTGCCATATGCCTTTTCCTATTATATTGGTGTGTACATATTTTCACACTTTTAAATAATTTTGAAACTAGAAGCTGAAGGCATCAGAGTTAACCTATAAAACTAGATCTAATGGGTTAACTAGCAGGAGACAAAGAGTAGAGGCAAGATGAGAATGTGGAAAAGTCATCAGTGGAGTCCCTCAGGGATCTATCCTTGGACCATTACTTTTTTTGATTTATATTAATAACATTGATTCTGATATAGTAAGTAAACATGTGAAATTCGCAGAGGAAACTAAAATTTGAGGGATGGCAGACACTGAGGAGGCAGAAAACAATTCAAGAAGACAACCTTCAATACTAGGTGAACACTTGGAAATACAAATTGCGACATGTGAGTAAAAGGAGATTCAATTATAAATACAAGATTAATGGCATTCAGAAGGCAACCTCTGAAAAAGATTTAGGAGTTTATATTGATAACAACATTTTCATCATCTAAACAATGTGCAGCATCTGCTAAATAGACAAATAAAATGTTAGGTTATACCATAGTAACTGTTAAATATAAATCAAGGGACGCTATTCTTAGACTGTATAATGCACTAGTGAGATGGTTTCTGAAGTATTATGTGCAGTTCTGGTCACCATACTACAAGAAAGACATAGCAGCACCTGAAGCTGTGCAGAGGAGAACAGACAAGAGCATCATGGGACTTATGGAAATATAAAATAATTTAGTTCCTATTCCAAATAACAATAACGCACATAGTACTCATCTCTGCACCTCCGAAACATTAAATATGGCACTATTAAATGTCAGAGCTTTAACTAACAAAACGTTTTTTATCAACGATCTTATTAGTGATAAAAAAATAGATCTTATTGCACTAAATGAAACGTGGCTGAATTCAGATGCCGCGTCAGTTTTAATCGAATCTGCGCCTCCGGATTACAGTTTTACTCATGCAAACCGCCAGGGAAAAAGGGGGGGCGGATTGGCTAACATTTACTCGAGCCGATTAAAATGTAAAGATGTCAGTTTTGGTAAGTTCAAGTCCTTTGAGTATCTCGCCGTTGTTATTCATGGAGATTCTCAAGTTCTAGTACTATCCGTGTATAGACCTCCTAAATATAACGCGTCGTTTTATGAGGAATTCTCTGACTTAATGTCAATTTTAATTACTAATTATGACACACTCCTAATAGTTGGCGACTTTAATTTTCATATAGATAATCAGTGTGATCTAAAAGTAAAAGAATTTATGAACCTCCTGGATTCTTTTGATTTGAGACAACTCATAAATCAGCCTACACATAAAGCAGGTCATACATTAGACTTAGTGATTACTAAAGGACTGAAAGTTGATATAAAACAGATCATTGATATTGGTCTATCAGACCATTTTCTTCTACTTTTAATATAGAAATAATGATAAAAACACTCATGAGAAGCATATTGTTAAAAACGCTTCTTTGATTCGTCAGCAGCTTTAAAACTTACAAACATTTTAAGCAATCAGTCCGTTTATAGTGCCAGCTATAATAGCGAGGACAATGTAAATAGTAAGGTGGAAAGATTTAATTCTAAAGTGAGAGCTGCTGTTGACATAGTTGCACCTGAAAAGACAGTGAAAAAATCTTCTAGCATTGGTATACCATGGAAGACCCAAAGAGTGTCTGATTTAAAGAGAACATGCCGTAGAGCTGAGCGTCAATGGAGGAAGACTAAACTTACTATCCACCACGAAATATTAAAAGTCAAAATAACAGAATACAATAACACTGTCCGTCTTGAGAGACGCTGCTATTTCTCAAGATTATAAATAACAATGCTAGTAATCCTAGAGTCTTATTTTCAACAATTGATCACCTACTAAACCCAGGTAGCTCAAAGGAATGCCTCCTAAGTGCTTCCAGTGAAACCTGTGAGGCTGTCGCTGTATTTTCAATCAAAAATTAATGATATTAGAAATAACATAGTATATCTCCCCAACACTAAGGATCCCCTAAACCCCAACATCCTGTTATAAACAAATTAAACTCTTTCACTAGGATAGATTTACCTGATTTACAAAAATAATATCTCAATTAAAACCCTCCACCTGCGTCCTTGACCCGATACCAACAAGGTTTTTCAAAGAAGTATCAGGCGTGCTAATTGATAATGTTCTTGACATAGTAAATTCGTCACTAGATACTGGGGTCTTCCCAGACTGTCTTAAGACTGCTGTAGTTAAACCCCTACTTAAGAAACATAATCTTGACCCCTCAGCTCTTGAAAATTTTAGACCCATCTCTAACCTGCCTTCTTAAGTAAAGTTCTAGAGAAGGCAGTCATTATGCAGTTAAATGACCACCTAAATAAACATGCTATTCTTGATAAATTTCAGTCAGGTTTTAGAACAAATCACAGCACAGAAACTGCACTCGTTAAAGTAGTAAATGACTTGCGGGTAAATGCAGACAGAGGCCATTTATCTGTTCTCATCCTCTTAGATCTGAGTGCTGCATTTGACACCATTGATCACAACATTCTTAGAAATCGCCTTAGTCAATGGGTGGGCCTCTCTGGCAGTGTCTTAAATTGGTTTGAATCCTACCTGACAGGGAGAAAATATTTTGTTAGTTGTGGGAATTACAACTCGAAGACACATGATATCCAATATGGTGTTCCACAAGGCTCTATCCTGGGTCCGCTGTTATTCTCAATCTACATGCTTCCGTTAGGTCAGATTATCTCAGGGCACAACGTGAGCTACCACAGCTATGCTGATGACACACAGCTGTACTTATCAATAGCACCTGATGACCCGATTCTATTGATTCACTAACACAATGTCTGACTAGTATCTCAGAATGGATGAATAGTAATTTTCTCAAGTTAAATAAAGAGAAAACTGAAATTTTAGTGATCAGCAATAATGGATACAATGAGGCTATTAGAAATAAACTGGATACATTAGGATTAAAAGTCAAGACGGAGGTAAAAAGCTTAGGGGTGATTGTTGACTGTAATCTGAATTTTAAATCACATATTAATCAGATCATTAGGACAGCATTTTTCACTTAAGAAACATAAGTAAAGTTAGACCTCTTATATCACTGAAAGATGCTGAGAAATTAGTTCACGCGTTTGTTTTCAGTCGACTAGATTACTGTAACGCACTCCTCTCAGGACTACCCAAAAAAGATATAAATCGTTTGCAACGAGTGCAGAATGCAGCTGCTAGAATCCTAACTAGGAAAAGAAAATCCGAGCACATCACAGTTTTGATGTCACTACACTGGTTACCTGTGTCATTCAGAATTGACTTTAAAATTCTGCTTATGGTTTATAAAGCCTTAAATAATCTCGCCCCATCTTATATATCGGAATGTCTGACACCTTATATTCCAAATCGTAACCTCAGATCCTCAAATGAGTGTCTCCTTAGAATTCCAAGAACAAAACTTAAAAGAAGTGGTGAGGCGGCCTTCTGCTGTTATGCACCTAAAATCTGGAATAGCCTGCCAATAGGAATTCGCCAGGCTGATACAGTAGAGCACTTTAAAACACTGCTGAAAACACATTACTTTAACATGGCCTTTTTATAACTTCATTTTAATCGTAATTTAACTTAATCCTGATACTCTGTATGTTCAATTCATCATAACAACTATTCGTGGTGGCTCTAAAATCGGTACTGACCCCAACTCTCTTTTCTGTTTCTTTTTCCGGTTTCTTTGTGGTGGTGGCCTGCGCCACCTCCACCTACTCAAAGCTTCATGATGCTCCAACAATGATGGACGGATTAAAAGGAAGAAGTCTACGTGACCATCATCATCATCAAGCCCTTCCGTGAGAATCCTAAATCCAAAGAGGACTGTTTCATTTATGTTAGGTAGAATGCCCAGAGGGGACTGGGCGGTATCATGGTCTGGAATCCCTACAGATTTTATTTTTTCTCCAGCCGTCTGGAGTTTTTGTTTTTCTGTCCCCTGGCCATTGAACCTTACTCTTATTCGATGTTAATGTTGATTTATTTTTTATAATTATGTCTTTCATTTTTCTATTCTTTAATATGTAAAGCACTTTGAGCTACTGTTTGTATGAAAATGTGCTATATAAATAAATGTTGTTGTTGTTGTTGTTGATGTCATACTTTGACAGACCCAGAGAATTAATTGTTTAGTCTTGAACATAAGAGACTACATGCAGAAGTAATCCAGGTCTTCACAATCTTCCATCTTAACGTATATCCCATACTTGAGGATGTCGTTGGAAATTAAGGGGAAGAGCATTTAGGACTGAAGCCAGGTAGCACTTCTTTACGCAAAGAGTTGTGGGAATCTGGAACTAATCACTGAGTCATGGAGTTGAAGTAGAAGCCTTAACAATTTTTAAGAAGTATCTGGGTGAGATACTGGGGCAGTTTAGCTATTAGCTAAACAAATGAACTTGATGGACTGAGTGGTCTCCAATCGTTTGTCAAATTAGTTATGTTCTAGAGATGGATGTTTAAACTTTGTAAACAGTCTGAATAAAAATGCCATGTCAGGATGTCTATGGTACTGGATCTTAAACCCCAAGGCTGTTGGTTCACTACTCACTTCTAAATCAGTGTATAACTTTAGATAAGTCACTTAACAACATCCTCTGAATCATCCATCCATCCTCTTCCGCTTATCAGAGGTCGGGTCGCGGGGGCAGCAGCTTGAGCAGAGATTCCCAGACTTCCCGCTCCCCAGCCAATTCTACTAGCTCTTCTGGGGGAATCCTGAGGTGTTCCCAGGCCAGAGACATAGTCCCTCCAGCATGTTCTGGGTCTTCCCAGGGGCCTCCTCCTGGTTGGACATGCCTGGAACAACTCACCAGGGAGATGTCCAGGAGGCATCCTGATCAGATGCCCGAGTCACCTCATCTGACTCCTCTCGATGCAGGGTAGAGCAGCGGCTCTACCCTGAGCCCCTTCCAGATGACTGAGCTTCTCACCCTATCTTTAAGGGAAAGCCCAGACACCCTGCAGAGGAAACTCATTTCAGCCACTTATATTTGCAATCTCTTTCTTTCGGTCACTACTCATAGCTCATGACCATAGGTGAGGGTAGGAACGTAGATCGACTGGTAAATTGAGACCTTGGCCTTACGGCTCAGCTCCTTTTTACCACGACCCCGAGATACTTAAACTCCTTCACTTGGGGCAGGATCTCGCTCCCAACCCTGAGAGGGCGCTCCACCCTTTTCCAGCTGAGAACCATGGTCTCGGATTCAGAGGTGCTGATTCCATTCCCAGTTGCTTCACACTCGGCTGCGAACCAATTCAGAGAGAGCTGAAGATCAAACAGGACAACATCATCTGCAAAAAGCAGTGACCCAATCCGGAGTCCACCAAACTGGACCCCCTCAACACCCTGGCTGCACCTAGAAATTCTGTCCATGAAAGTTATGAACAGAATCGGTGACAAATGAAATGAGATGAATTAACTGTATAAAAATACTTGCCGTGTATCCTGAATTTATAAATCACCTCAGATATGTAGTAGGTGTTGGACATCTACCATAATCATCAATGAAGGAAATTACATTTGTTAACATCACACTACTTAACCCCTGTGTCACAGACACTAAAAGCTTCCACAAACGCTGTCTTCAGCATTCCCTAATGTTTCCTCTGATTTTAAATGATCAAGGGGCGATAAGCTGCTAGCAATATTTTATCTGAAATTAAAGAGGATCATGAGCATTGCTGGGCGTTTGAATGTTGAATAATCTGAGCTATAATTAATTCAATTTGACCCAGTTTATTACTGAATTCTTTTCAATGTCATTGCTGAAATTCTTTCTCGTATATGCACAGCATAATTTGACAGGAAATAGTCAATTACCGGACTTTGTTTTAAAATCCTTTCATTTAAAGCAGGACTGAAGAGTGTTAGATAGTGGTTAAGGATTTTGGACTTTAAATGCTGAGATTGTGGGCTCCAATGCCACTACTGACATTAGCAATAACCTTCACCTGCCTGTGCTCCAATTGGAAAAACAAAAGAAAAGAAACATAACCATTTGTAAGTTGTAAGTCACCTTGGACAAAGTCATCATCCAAATAATAAGTAATAAAATGTAAATGATAATTCACAAGATAATTTAGGATGTTAAAGGTGACCGGGAAGGCAAAGTATGCAATTGTATTTCAGTTAGCTTAGCGAAGGATGGAAGTTGATCCATTTGGTGCTGACAAGGCCAAGACACTGGCCATACCACCATTGACAGAGGGCACTATACCAAAATATTGATTTTGGAACCCTGGAAATATCCACTCCAGGGGCACCAGCACAACTTCAGGACATGAGGGATAATTGGAAAAATGCCTTTTTGCTCCCCTTTATAATGGCTGGCTGGTTGTCAGGGGATTGCAGGGTCACTTGGAGCTGTTGGAGCAATCTGTTATGGAATGGGCCCAGAAGTTCCGTATGTCTTTCCGGAACCCACACGTACAAGCCAGTTTCTCCTGGAAGTTGTTCCATTAAAGAATACGGTTGGAATTTTTCAAGTTGAAGTTATTTCTTCTCAATCATGGTATATATGAGGATTGTTAAAAAAAAGTTTCTGCACTTTTTTAAACTCTATTTATTAAGAATTTCAAAACAAAATGACATCATTTTTCTACATAGTCACCTTCCTTTGCGATGCAATTTTCCCAGCGTCGGACCAACTTTTTAATGCCATCAGCAAAAAATGTTTTTGGTTGAGCGCGTAGCCACTGATGCACCGCTGCTGTCACATTATCATTATATGTAGCTGGACATCCGGAGCACTCTGCATCTGTCACATTAGTATTTTCGAACATTTTGCAATCCACTCATAGATGACTTACGAGAGAGAACTTTATCCCCATACTGAGCACACATGCGGAGATGAATTTGTGCTCCCTGTACACCTTCTGCCCACAAAAAGCGTATGACAGAACGTTGTTCCCCTTTGGTGCAATTTATAAGTTTCACTGCCAGCTTCACCACAGGGTAACAACTCTTATACTAAACTGTTGGGGCTTGCCAAACCGAACTAGTCACATGACACTCTCAGACATGACCAATTACTACTCCTCTCACCTTCAATGAAAAAGTCCCTGGTATTAATTTGCCACATTAAATTGTGTTCTAAAGTGAATGTTTTTTTATACATTTTAAAAATACCTCGTCTGTTCTTGCACCGCACAATAGCAACTATAGTTCTCTGCAGCCTGGAGATTCCATCTTGGAGCTCCAAGTATGTGGACTTGACTCCAGTGGGTGGTCCAAGTAGGTGGAGTTGAATCCAATAGGCACCGATAGAGTCTAGCTGCAGACCTCCAGAGCTCCACCCATTTACACTATGGTTAAGGTTAGGGTTGTGTGAGTGGAGTTATCTGACTAAAATAATGACGTGTATTGTCGAATAAGTTAACTTGACCTAATTGGAACTCCAAGATGGAGACTCTACAATGCAGTGATACCAGACTACAAAAATCCTGAAAGTAGTAGTTTCATTAACATTGGTGTGTTGTGGTATTCACAACATAAGCTAAAGGAGACCACACCCTTAGGGTGGAAAAAGGTTATCACTGATTGAGAGAAATTCACTAGGATGAGGTGCAGATCCAGTTTCAAAATGGCTGAATCTTGCTCGTTTTCTTTTAAAAGTCTAGTCTGAAGCGATGTGGATAAACTGTTTTAATATATTTGTGCAATGTCAAGAAGTGGATGAATATCCAATAACATTCTTGCTTCAAAAAATTGACATATTTGGTAGATAGATAGATAGATAGATAGATAGATAGATAGATAGATAGATAGATAGATAGATAGATAGATAGATAGATAGATAGATACTTTATTAATTCCAAGGGGAAATTCACATACTGATAAAAAACAATATTAAATTAAAGAGTGACAAAAACTATTGTAAATTGCAAGAACTGGCAAGGTATTTTTTATAACTTATTAAACAATGTTTTACTCTATAACACAATTGTATGTGCCAAATTAATATATACCATGCTTGTGAAGCAAAACCTGAAAAATGTTAAACTTATCCTTTAAGAAGCACAAAAGAATCTTCCTTCTACAGGTGAAATGAACTTAACAGTCGGGAGGAGACTTGGGCCAAAGAAAAAAGAAATGCAGAAGGAGTGAGCAGGGGAAGAAGTAGGAGATACCTTAAGGTAACCATTCCACCTACACTACACAACAGGTAATCCATCTGAAGCTAAGCGTGTTCTGGCCTGGCCAGTACTTTGGATGGGAGACCATCTAGGAAAGCTTGGGTTGCTGCCAGTAGAGGAGTTGGTAAAGCTGTCAGGGGATGCTTACACTGTGTGTGAATCCCAATGCCCCAGTGCAGTGATGGGGACAGTGCTGAAAAACTTGGTGATGCCCTTTGGATGAGATGTAAAGCGAAGAACCTCTGGTCATAAAAGGTCCCTGGGCATATTTCAAAAAGAGTATGGTGTATCCCAATGTCCTAGCTCTATTTCCTACCAGAGCCTGGTCATTCTAGTCATCGCCTGTCCCTTATTGGTTAAACAATCTCTCACACCTCTTCACCAAATAATAGATAGTGTGTGGTGAGCATACTGGCAGAAAAATGGCTGCTGTCACATCATCCAGGTGGATGCTACACATTGGTGGTTTCATTTTTCACCATGGCCCAGTACCATTGTGATTTAATATACATTTTGTGATAATAAAAGCTTTGTTAGTGTACTTTTGGCCTCCATGACTTAATTTGGGTTTGGGGGTGGTAATAAGTGCCCTCTTTAAAGCCATATAGAAACCAAAAAACCCTAAATAATTACTTGAGGAGCATCACAGCTCAGATCAGAGCCGGTAAATCCTTTAGGTGACTGCCTAGGACATAGTGACCTGGGGCGTGCTGTTTATAACACTCAAGGGGAGCACACTCCAGACCTTTCAGCTAAAGTCAAACACTATAAACACTAAGGTGCACCATGTTAATAACAAGAGGCTCATGATCTGGACATTTCACCTAGGGCTCCATATGGGGTTTAACTAACATCGGCTCAGATTATTGAGCTTTTATGTAAACCAAGTTATCAGTAAACAGCTGGGCCTTTTCACAAGACATGATGGGAGCCTCCAATTAATTGTGGTGAATTATATGTTTATAAAGAAATACTTGTGCCCCCTGGCACGCATAAAGCATGCTGTTTCTAGAATCAAATATTGTAGGGGTGTCAGTTAATTCCAAACAATTAATCAGGGAAGGGAAATGGATCTTCAGTAGTGCAGGTGATATTACAGAAATGCTGTGGCTTTCTCTAAGATTTCTCTCTGTGGTGTGATTACTACTGACTACTGACTGACTGTTGTGAGCTGAGCTCATTGCCGGCAGCAGACATGTTGATTTAATGCAAATGAATTTTCAATGCTGAAGTTCATTTTAGTGAATGAACATGTATAATACATTCTCTCATACTCAGCTTGTGCTACATGAATTCATACTGTATGTTGAGGCATGATGCAAGAAGGTACAATGAATACCAAGCAGAAGTAAGACAGCATATACAATGTATTAAATATTTGACTGATAATGAGGCACCCGACATACATTCTTATCAATCTATTAAAACTCTTATGTATTGGAATAGACAATTGAATGGAAGACTAAAGAATTATTAAAGGGCCTAGTTGTAATCAATACACCGTCACACATATGAGCCTGGAGGCCCCCTACCTGGCTCTGGAAAATTAAGCGGTCTCACCCTGGGATGACAGGTGCTGCTGACGCTAATGATATCGCCTTTTTCCCAGTAGCATCAAAGGGCCATCAAAAGAAGAAAACAAGCTCCACCCCACACCTTAGAGAAGCCTCTGCCCCATTCCGGCACTGACAGTATAAAAATCAGATAACCAATGAGCTTGGCGTCAGACGTTGACCACTGAAAGAGGAGAACAGAGAGTCCAAATACCAAGTCACAATGCTACTCAACAAAGCACAAGGAGTTCCTCAGGGCTCTGTCCTCGGCCCTTTTCTCTTCTGTATTTATATGCTTCCCCTTGGCCATATTATTAGTAGATATGGACTGAGTTATCATATTTATGCCGATGACACTCAACTCTATTTCAATGTCAAAAGTGCAACTTCATCAGAGTTTTCTCAGCTCACAACTTGCCTCAGTGAAATTAAAACCTGGATGGAGCAGAACTCCTTAAAATTAAATTGCAACAAAACTGAACTGCTGCAAATTGGCACTAAAGCGCTACTAAAGAAAATGAGCTCCTTTTCAGTCACTCTTGACGGTGATCTCATCAGACGTTCTTCTGATGCAAGGAATCTTGGTGTCATTTTTGATTCCTCCCTTACTTATTTTGCCCACATAAACCACATTAAGAAACGTTTTTATTTTCACCTCTGTAACATATCACGTGTTCGCTCCTTCCTCTCCTTTTCTAATGCTGAGAAACTTGTTCATGCTTTTATCACATCCCGCATCGATTATTGTAACTCGCTGCTGGCAGGTGCCCCTTCTAATCTTATATCACAGCTCCAGCTTATTCAAAACTCTGCTGCAAGAGTCCTTAGGGCCGATTTATGCTTCACGTTCAGAACGCGTACGCGCCCGCATCATGGCTGCCACGCGTTCCCAGCGTTCATTTCATGCGTCCTCTGAGCAGGTCCTCAGAAATTAACGTGACGCGTGCGCGAGTTGCAGTACCAGCAAAAAGTCGGGGGGTGCAGTGTGCTAAAAGTCGGAACGTGATGTCAGAGTCTCTGTTTACTATCTACATGTGACAGCAAGCCTCTATGGAGATCCTTCGGGTATCGATGTGTGCGCTTTGCTGTTTGATGAATGGCTCAAATACAGCGCTATACATTATGTTGCCGATGTGAAGTTGCAAAATAAAAAAAAAAATAGACGGCACAAAAGATGGTATGTGAGACTTTTAAAATGTATCGTGTCATTTATATATGTCTTTTTTATTTTTTATTTTTGCAACTTAACAACAGCAACATAATGTATAGCGTTATATTTGAGCCACTGAGAAAAAAATAAAGGACACGGTGAAAACGTGTATTTTGTGATTAAAGTGGAAATTTCAGCTTTAATCTCGAAATGTCCACTTTAACCTCGTAGTTTACTTTATCATTAAAGCAGACGATCGTAAACGTCATCCCAGTTTTTAATCGCTACGAGCTTCTTGGACCTGACAGCAGATGGCACAAAAGATGGTATGAGAGACTTTTAAAATGTATCGTGTCATTACGATTGGGAATATGCAACACTTGAATATAAAAGCTCCACGAATGCATCTGTATGTCCGCATTTTGCTTCTGCAGTGGAAAGCAGCAATAGATCGCCAAACAGAACAAATTAAATGTATGATATTCCAACTCTCTGCACATTTAGAATCTTTAGATTTATACTTGATATCACTTTTATGATGAAATGCATTAAAATGTGTATGTTACATTTTACATATAATTTTGTTTAAATAATGAATACTGTTAATAAATACACACATGGGGGAATAATTACACACATGGGGTGTCACGGTGGCGGAGCGATAGCACTGCTGTCTCGCAGGGAGTTATGTTGCTGGTATTCCACACTGTACTCCGGTTTCCTTCAAAAGATATGCAGATTTGGGGATTTGGTGCCGCTAAAATGACGCTAGTGTATGTGTGTGCTTGTATTCACCTTGCGATGAGCTGAGGCCTCGTCAAGGGACTGTTTCTCACTCGTGCCCAATGCTTCCTGGAATGGACACATCCCTGGATTGATATATTTAATCAATAAACATCCTTTTCAGAGATATTGCGATAAGGTGTCATCAGAATTTAATAGGTGTTCTAGGCAATTCACAACACAGAGAAGCCGAACATGTTCTCACCGTGATAATATCTCACACTGCCACCTGGTGGATTCCTCCAGATTTACGTAAAGTATGCGCGCAAGTATGAACGCTACAACGCTTGCGTAGCAGGAGCGTCCGCTGCAGCATGCGTCGTGTCGCGTGAAGTATAACTCCGGCCTTACTCGAACCAGCAACAGCGAGCACATTACATCCATCCTGCTTTGCCTTCACTGGCTCCCTGTGTCTAACAGGATTGAATATAAAATTCTATTAATAACCTACAAAGCTTTGAATGGCCTTGCACCGGACTATATCAGTGACCTTCTAAATCACTAATGCTCCTGTTCGCCTACTAAGGTCCTCTAATTCTGGTAATCTTGTTGCGCCTCACACTAACCCGCACTCTATGGGTGCCAGCAGGGCCTTCAGCTCCATAGCACTTTGGAATGACATCCCGAAATTAATTAGATCAGCTGACTCCATTCATTTTTTTAAAAAACAACTTAAAACTCATCTGTTTAAGGAGGCTTTAAACTTAACTTAACATTCTGCCCTTTCTTTCAGTTTACCTCTCTGTCCAGGTGCTCAGGATAACTTATGTGTCTGTTATATCACAAATTAGGTTTTTCTTTTAGTATTGAATTTCGTATTTTACTCTGGTTTATTGTACTTTATTCTATTTAATGCTTTGTTATCTGTTTCATTGTTCTATTCAGGAAAACAATTGTATCCAATGTTAGATATAGTGCCTTGAGCATGGGAGTGGCGCTATATAAATAAAATGTCTTATTATTATTATTATTATTTTTAAAGTGAGGCTAAACAGAACCATTTTTTTGTTTTCATTTTGCTGCTGTGTGCATTTCTGGTAATAATAAATGGAGTGACTCGGCTGGTACCCCAACTGCCTGTGCCATTCTGTTTCAAGCCATGTTACAACACATAATAAAAATCAACCACTTAGCTTTTAATTCTATTTTCTTCAAGAATTAGATAATCTTATAGGCGGCACGGTGGCGCAGTGGTAGTGCTGCTGCCTCACAGTAAGAATACCCCGGTTTGCTTCCCGGGTCCACCCTGCGTGGAGTTTGCATGTTCTCCCCATGTCTGCGTGGGTTTCCTCCCACAGTCCAAAGACATGCAGGTTAGGTGCACTGGCAATTCTAAATTGTGCTTGGTGTGTGTGTGTGCACGTGCCCTGTGGTGGGCTAGCGTCCTGCCTGGGGTTTGTTTCCTGCCTTGAGCCCTGTGTTGGCTGGGATTGGCTCCGTGGCCCTGTAGTTAGGATATAGCGGGTTGGATAATGGATGGATGGATACTAGGGGGCTTCACTCACCAACCCTCTGCCTGCACTATGCGCCAGCAACTTCACGTCACTGCTGCTCGCAAACAACAAATCTTTTAATTCTCGCAGATAAGCCTCTTCATTGGGAAGAAACACTACTTTTCCCTGATGGCAACATGAATTAGATGATCTACAAGTCTCTAATTTAAAGTTTAAAGCCAAACAATATTTACATACTTCTGTCATATCACCTATGTCCATATATTTGATCTCTTTTCGCTTTTAAATTTCTGTCAATAACACATTGAATTTTGATTCCGTGTTTGGAATTACATCGTGACAACGCAACGTATAACTGCCTGTGAGTGAATATCGTTTCTTTCTCTCTTCACGAACTGTGTCTGACAATAGCAGTCACACAAATGAGAAATGATTGCACGATGTGCGGGGTTGTAAATGTTTTAGATGTGGGCAGGACTTTTTTAAATCTCATTGGATAAAGTATTGTCTTGCGGGGCTTGAAATTTTCTCTTGCGGGATTTCACTTTCACCAAACAACAAATCTTTTAATACTCACAGATAGGCCTCTTCATTGGGAGTAAACACTACTTTTCCCTGATGGCAACATGAATTAGATGATCTACAAGTCTCCGACTTAAAGTTTAAATGCAAACAATATATTCGATCCCTTTTCACTGTTCTGTTATTTCACCGAGTAATAATTTCCATTTGTTTGCACTAATGTGATTTTTACTACCATTTTTTTGAGACTTTCGAATTTTCGTACTTCCATTATTTCTAACCTACTCTGCATGTGTATCACACCAGTGTTTTTAAATTCTTTACGATGTTCTACTTTGCCATCTACTCTTTGTCTTTTATTTCTGGCCTCGGACGTGGTTAAATCTTTTGGCACAAAGTCTTGTCTCAAGAGATGTGAAAGTGTCTCTCTTCAAAAGATCACATCTTGTCTCTAAAAAGTCTCATCTCCCAAGACTTTTTTATATTATAATAGAGAGATACGGATGGGAACAATTTCTGAAATCAGCAAAAAATGTATCAAGTCTGAAATTTGCAACGTCTATCACAAGGCTCACACTCCCACACTCATACAGGACCAATTTAGATTCAACAGTTAACCTAACCTGCACGTCTATGTGGATGTGGAGATATGAGGACACAGGTAGAATAAGAAAACACCTAATGGACCTAAACTGGGCATGAGATTCAGTGCTAGGTTTGTGAATCTGTAAGACAGTAGCAGTTACCCATTATGACCTTCTTTTTAAAGAGTTCTTAAAAATAGATGACACTCCCATAATGGATTTCAGCAACACATCCCAGAGAAAAATTTGCATCTTTTAATTAGAAACTCAAAAACTGCCCATGGTATGAAGGAATGTGGTGGTGTGTGAGTTTGACTGTTTAATCATCCAGTGTCCTGACCAGGACTGTGATAAGCTCCAGCCTCAATGTGACCCTCAAATGGACTGAGTGGGTTTGGGAATCTTATGTTGAGTATGTGTGAGTGAGTGGGGTATGTGGGTAAGCAGACGCTACAATGGATTAACACTAGGGGATTCCCGGACATTTTTCTGAAACTGCTGTAATTCCCGGGAAACCGGGAATAGCCAAGCTCACATATATAGCGTGTAAAAGTGTAAAAATTGATCAAGAAAAAACAGAGTTATAGTTGATAATAATTAAGTGGCATGGTTTTTTGGCCCACGGTGTAGTGTGTTGCTCATTAATTCAGTCAACAACAACCAGCAGCAGTCAGTCTCCCGGCTCTGACTAAGACTGAGCACAGTGGACTGGGAGGAGTCTGCACTCTGCAGCTCACGAATGCCGGGACGGGGCAGAGTTCATTGAAATTGCAATGCATCAGTCTGTTGCATCCACATTATCTGTGCCAAGAAACTTGCCATCACAGATTGATGAAAAGAAACTGGATGCATCAGTAAAAGCTGAAATGGCGGTGTTTCAGAGCAACGGCAAGTGCAGGCATTGTTTAGAACAAGTGTATCAGTATCTGATGAATGTGCCGCCTACTTCAGTGGAGGCAGAGCATGCTTTCTCAGCGGCTGGTGTACTCTGCATGAAAGTGCGCTCTCGCCTGGATGACCACATGCTGGACACGTTGTGCTTTCTACGCTCTTATTACCAGAGCTAACTAGATACATGTACTTATATGACAGCATGAACTGCTTGTAATAAGGTTAATCTTTTATTGGTTTCAACATATTGAAGCAGTTGTGTTAAAAATAAGTGTCGGTCATTCTAAAACCGTTCACATGTGAGGTGCCTGTGCACTGTGTCATCCCCGGGAGCCCGGGATTCCTGGTAATGACATGCGGGATTCCCGAATTCCCGGGAATGGATACACCCATCCAGGAATGGATTCCCTAATTAACACCATGCCCAGGGTTACTGTATGTGTCTGAAAAGGATCACTCTGGATTTGGACTGAATAAGCCCAGTTCATTTGGAGTGAGGTGATACTGGTGAGATACAAATGGTCAAAGTCATAATTTTGTGTTCTGAAGATAATCTAATATATTCTAAAAAGAGAAACACAAACTTTATTATAGAACTAGGCTCACCCGCCTTTTCAGGCGACCAACTTTTAAGTTGACCACTTCTTAAAGCAGGCGGCACGGTGGCGCAGTGGTAGCGCTGCTGCCTCGCAGTTAGGAGACCCAGGTTCGCTTCCCGGGTTCTCCCTGCGTGGAGTTTGCATGTTCTCCCCGTGTCTGCGTGGGTTTCCTCTGGGCGCTCCGGTTTCCTCCCACAATCCAAAGACATGCCGGTTAGGTGGATTGGCGATGCTAAATTGGCCCTAGTGTGTGCTTGGTGTGTGGGTGTGTTTGTGTGTGTCCTGCGGTGGGTTGGCACCCTGCCCAGGATTGGTTCCTGCCTTGTGCCCTGTGTTGGCTGGGATTGGCTCCAGCAGACCCCCGTGACCCTGTATTCGGATTCAGCGGGTTAGAAAATGGATGGATGGACTTCTTAAGGCAATTCAATATGTAGATCAATTTGATATTTTATACAAACTCATTAATTTGGTTATATTGCATTTGAGCGGTATTACTTTAATACTCGTAGTTTCTGTTATTTTTGTGATGAAATTTTAACTTTTTTTCTATATTGAGGTCGCCCTTTTGAACCCCCCTGATATTTACTATGAGGTGAGGCATTTGTACTCCATCAACATTAATTATTTCCAAAGACATAATTTTGTCTATTTTTCCAGCGCATCGCGCACAAAAGCAAGGGAACAATGGGAGCACCAGAACTCTGCTCACATCACGTCGCTTCACCACAAGCTGCAAGTAGTAAGTTTGTGATAAGCGGAATACCGCTAAGCTTTCCACTCACGGGACGGAAGGACAATCCCGACTGCTTTTATATAGTAAGAAAGAAGAAGAACATATCTCACAGTCTGGAGTAGAAAATCATCTTTTACCTGGAAAAACGAAACTACAAATCCCATCGTGCATTGCAAAATGGACGGGCGTGTGAAACTCCGCGCCTGCGTAGCACTCACGGGACGGAAGGACAATCCCGACCGCTTTTATATAGAAGGATAAGCAGACTAGATGATGATACCCACCAGTGGCTTTCAACGTTCAGTCCTCAGGGCCGACTGTGGCTACTGTGTCCTAACCCACTTCTTCTCTTAATTGGACCCCTACCTTAATAAACCAAGCCACTATTTCCCAATTTCTACATTTTTTCAACTTTTCAGAAATTACAAACTGGTTATTCTATATTTTTCCTGAATAAAGCAGAGATTTATATACGTTAGAGGCAAGGCCAGACTAAGAAATCCTCAGGCCCCTGGGTGACTTAGCTTCTTAACACTCGATCATACACTTAACAAAGCAGCGTACAACAATCGAGTTGTTTAATGCAGCGCAGTATTTCTCCCTTTTGATTTTTGTGTGAGACTTGATTGCTTTATCTCCCCCATAGGGTGGCTCAGGGAGTCCTCATTGATTATTTTGACTCGCAGATTCCTAATTGTTTTATTGAGGTTTCTTGTTGAAAAGGCCCCTTGCAAACACAAGGCCCTGATGGTAGATCCACCCCTGGTTAGATGGGTAATAATTTATTCTTATTCCTTTAAAATATTTTTTGTATGCTTACATTTTCTGGTCATTTAGACAATTATTTACTAATAAGCACGTATGTGGGTAACACTGAAGGGGCTGCTTCTTTCAAAGTCATTTGCACCAGAGCCTGCTGTGCTCAACTGTTATTGTCTGATCTCAGATGCAATCAAGAAAGCAAACTCCATGAAAATAATAATAATAATAATAATAATAATAATAATAATAATAATAAAGTGAGTATTTAAATATACAGAAAACCTACAAATGTGTCCTAATTTCCTGTAAGTGTACATCTGACATTTCTGCACATTTCTAAATGTAAAATAAAAGGAAACAATGGTCAACTAAATACAAAGAGGACTGTTTGACTTGTTAGGTAGATTGCCCAGAGGGGACTGGGCGGTCTTGTGGTCTGGAACCCCTACAGATTTTATTTTTTTTCTCCAGCCTTTGGAGTTTTTATTTGTTTTTTCTGTCCACCCTGGCCATCGGACCTTACTTATTCTAGGTTAATTAATGTTGACTTATGTTTATTTTTTATTGTGTCTTCTATTTTTCTATTCATTTTGTAAAGCCCTTTGAGCTACATTTTTTTGTATGAATATGTGCTATATAAATAAATGTTGATTGATTGATTGATTGATTGAACTAATTAAACAATTAGATCAGTTAAAGGAAACAATGACAGGCTGACTGAAAAATGGGCTGGGGCAAAAATCTGTAGCCATGCGGGCCCCTGAGGACTTAAAAAGTTCAGATACCCTACTGATCAATACTATCACTCTACTATACAGTGGAGCACTTTAAAAAACTGCTGAAAACACATTACTTTAACATGGCCTTCTCATAACTTCACTGTAATTAAAATCCTGATACTCCAACTCATTATAATAACTATAAATGGTGGCTCTAAAATCCGTACTAACCTCTACTCTCTCTTCTGTTTCCTTTTCCGGTGTCCTCGTCTACTCAAAGCACCGTGATGTTCCAACAATGATGGATGGATTAAAAGCCAGAAGTTTGTATGACCATCAACATCAAGTGACGCCGTGAGAACCCCAACTACAAAGAGGACTGTTTCATTTATGTTAGGTAGAATGCCCAGAGGGCACTGGGTGGTCCCGTGGCCTGGAACCCCTGCAGATTTTATTTTTTCTCCAGCCGTCTGGAATTTTTTTTTTCTTTTTTCTGTCCACCCTGACCATCAGACCTTACTCACTTTCTATGTTAACTTATTTTAATTTCTTATTTTGTCTTTTATTTTTCTATTCTTCATTATGTAAAGCACTTTGAGCTACTTTTTGTATGAAAATGTGCTATATAAATAAATGTTGTTGTTGTTATCAGCCAATCTTCTGGACAAACCAGAAATGCTCATGTTTTTGATTGAAACTGATACCATTTTGTATTACGATACCAGTAAATTGATTTAAAAATACAGCCAAGGCATTACTGATGTTACAAACAACTATTACTGCTTTGAATTATGGAGTTATAATTTATTATTCAAGTTTGACAAAAAAGCCCCATTTACAACAGATATTCCTTCAGTTTTTTAATGGTCAATTCCCTTAGCTTATCCTTAATTATTCAAGTTTAAATGCTGAATGGTTATTAAAGAAACCTTTGTAATTGCATTAGCACCACTCAAACCTGCTATTCTGTCCACTCGGGTTGCAAGGTACTGGCATTGCTAAAGTTCAGTTCTGAGTTCAAATATGGCCAAAATGTAACAGCTTTCTCAAGAAACAAGTCAAGATTATTCCATGTGACGGACTGACAAGAAATTGAAGACGTGTAAAGGTGTCTCTTAATGTCTTGAGAGAAGAGGGCAGACTGGATCTAATTAGGACAGGCAAAGCAGTGGAAGGCCCAGATGGACAACTGCATAATAGGAGAAAGACATCAGAGTGTGTCACTTGAGAAACAAGCACCTTACTGCTCCACAGTTGGCATCTTTCTTAAATACACCCTAAATACCAGTGTTGTCCACAACAGTCTTCTTCTGTGTAAAGTCTGTGCTCTTTTACCTATTTTACCCTTTCCTTTTTTTGGCCAGTTTCAGATATGGCTTTTTCTTTTAAACTCAGCTTCTAAGGTCAGCATCCCAGAGTCATCTTGTCAATGCTGCAGATAATTCCAGTATTCAGAGTGTATTTAAAAAAGAAGCTAACTAAAGATCAGTAAAGTGTTTGTTTCTCACACTACAAAATCTGATGTCCTTCATGTCTTATGCAGTTGTGCATCTCAACTGTCCCTTTCTTTTTATGTCCTTTTTAGATCCAGTTTGCCTTCTTCTTTCAAGACAGTAATAGATAGATAGACAGACAGACAGACAGATAGATAGATAGATAGATAGATAGATAGATAGATAGATAGATAGATAGATAGATAGATAGATAGATAGGCAGACAGACAGGCAGATAGATAGATAGATAGATAGATAGATAGATAGATAGATAGATAGATAGATAGATAGATAGATACAAAAAGCGAGTTTCTTGTCAGTCTGTCACATGGAGTAGATGTTGCCAAAACATACGATAGACAGACATGTTTCTTGAGAAAGCTGTTTCCTTTGGCTTCAGCAATCCTAATGCAGTTACAAAGGTTTCTCTAATAACCAATTAACATGCAAAACATGACTAATTAAAGATAAGCTAAGGGAGTTGACTATTAGGACACTGAAGAAATGGCTGTTGAAAATGGAATTTATAGTCATACGGGAATAATAAATTAAAAAACAGTAATTTCAAGCAGTAATAGCCTCTATAAACACTAGTAATACCTTGGCTGTATTTTAAAATTTATTTTATTGCATCTTAAAAGTATGTATCAGTCTGGGTGTGTCTAGACTTTTGACTGGTAGTGTGCTTCTTGTACCAAAAAATAACACAACAATGAGCATTTTGACAGTGTCATTTTTAACAAAGTTAGGGGAGCAAGAATTCAAATTTGGCAAAGCTTTTGGTTCTAAATAGGAATTAGCCTCTAATAAACAGGGGTCCACCCAAAATTAGAGAGAACCTCTGAGATAGGAACTACAAAATCTGGGAAACAAAAAGAGAAAAAGACAAGAACTTAAAGAAAACACACAAAGCATTTCTGATCAAGAGACTGTGAGACTGGAGCCGTGCAGCTTTTGTAACCTCAAAAAGTAGTTCTGAGACCTGAGATGGCTTTGCTTGGTCAGGAATTCTGTGGGTTTTGCTATGGTATTATAGGTTAATAGCGCCATTGTTGTGTGTGTTGCATGTTGATTAGACCTTCACTGCTCCCTGTCATAGTGACGTGATGCACCATATTAAAGCTCCCCATAAACTTAATTAATTTGTGCATGCATGCAACACAAAGTAGTTAACTATAATGAAGAACTGCAAGCAGAAGGAATCAATCATGGACTTCTAAAGAACCACCTCTGAAAACTCAGGTTGAATTCTGCCCATATTGTTATCAAAATAAAAGTAGTTTAATTTAGGGGATGGCAATATAAAGATACCATACATTAGGTTGGATTTGTATTTTATTGAATCCTGCTTAGGGTTTTACAAAGACACCATTGTTTAATCATATTCAGATTTACAGGACTGAAGCACTGGCAGGTTGAATGACTTGATAATAGTAAAATATAGGAATTGTGTACGTGCTAAGTAATAGTGGTACTTTAATATCACCTTATGCTTCTTTACTGGGTTGTATTTTTCCTCATAGAGTCATTGCGTGACAAAGCACCATTTCATTTTAGGAAGGTTTCTTTGCATATGAAGTTGGTTCTTTGTGCTTTAGAAAATTACCAACTATGTACTAAAAACCTGAAACCTTTCACATTTGGTATAGGCTACCTAACAGGACACTAACAGATTAAGAAAACCCGGACTTAGCTGGTGGTATTTTATGCAACAACAGTCATTTTAAAATCATTTGTGTTTCATATATCTGCTACCATCTTTACATAACTATTTGCTGTGTGGAGCTTCTTTTGGACTAAATAAATAAAGGGTGACTTTGGAACCTTCTTGTAGGTGGGTCATTTGGGAACCAAAAATGGTTCTCCTATGGCAATGCTCTGAGGAACCCCTCTGGCACCTTCAGATTTAAGAGTGTGCTGCAAACTGGACTGGTCACCTTGTGCTTTAGAGCCCAGAGCCAGAGATGCTATGACAAACTGTCTATAAAGTACAGTACATTAATGAATATGTACGGTATGAAAGTGAGACATACAGTATGGATAGTTTGGGTGACGGCTGAATCTTGCTTCTTTTTTTTCTTTGTATTTCTATTTAGTAAATTGTATTTGTTATGTTACTATTATATGTTTGATTGAGTAGTTTGCCAGTGTAATGTTGTGGATTTTGGAAATAGAATAAAATCTATAAATAATTAAAATAAACTGTCTATAAAGGTTACTTTTTAACATGAAATGTTCTGCCTTGAAATGTAAAAGGAAATTGCTAGCTCTAGATTGATAGATATGAAAGCCAATATAGATAGATAGATAGATAGATAGATAGATAGATAGATAGATAGATAGATAGATAGATAGATAGATAGATAGATAGATAGATAGATAGATAGATAGATAGATAGATAGATAGATAGATAGATAGATAGAAAGTAAAAGCATGTGAACAGAAGTTAAAATAATTTGCTGTTCTGAAAGCTTTCTGCTCATCAAACTTTTAGTGATGCTACATCAAACAGGATTTGAACCCAGGTTTCGTGAGTTGTGTGGATCACTCCAGTACAAATACATATGATATCCCATGATACATTTCTCAAACCACTTAATCCAATTCATATGCACAGCAAGTGAAAGACTCTCCTGGCACACATTCACATTCACAACACGATTGTACACTTAAAATTCACAAATTGTACTATACAAATCAAAAATGAAAATCTTTAAAAAGGAGAAGTGTGATCAAAACATGTGAATGATTTGTCCCCTTTGAGTTTTATTGTTCATGTCAGTACAATGCTTTAGCCCCTAATGGCGTATTTGCATACAGTCACTGTATGGGAAAAATGTTAAAAAGAGGAGTTGTTTTAGCTGGTTGTCTGACTTTCACATCCTGATAGATAGATAGATAGATAGATAGATAGATAGATAGATAGATAGATAGATAGATAGATAGATAGATAGATAGATAGATAGCCAAACCACTCACATTTATTTTGTAATGGACTCACCCAGTGCAGACAAAATGGCAGCAGACCAAAAGATTTCTCCCATTAGGGCTGGAATGAACAGCAGCCCACCCATTCTTTTTCCATAGATTTGCTGGAATGGGTCTAACATGGTAACATAGCCTTTAGATCGCATGGGTTTGGCAAAAAACAAACCACCTGGAAGAAAGGGAGTAAGTAATATTGTAAAAATTCAGTGCCCAAACTTTATTGATAAAGTAATCACCCCCTGCCTTAATCTTTTTTTTAGAAAGGCAATATATTTAACAAAACTCTATACTTTTTTTTTTTTTTGCATTTTACAACAGTAACAATAACAATAGTAACAATGATAATAATAATAATAATAATAATAATAATAATAATAATAATAACACGAGATGATTCCCTTTTATTATTCAAACAGTCTAAACAGTCTCGCCATTTTTCACCATTTTTGTTAATGAATAAATCGCTCATATCAAGAGAATTCGTACTTTAAATTTTTTGCAGAATGTAACAAGGAAAAACATAGCTTGACTGAATCCTTTTTCAAGAAGAGAACTCAATGCTTTCATAAACATTCCATGCTTCGTTACTCAATGTTATTTAAAGAAAATAAAATTAAAAGAGGATACAAAAGACCATACCTACTACCAAACTAAGTGAGTATCCGAAGGGTGCCTGCGCCCATGCCAGACCATACCCGGGTAAAAAGACGTTTTCTGCTGTTCCATTGATGTAGCCGCCGCCCACCCAGGTCGCTGAAACAAAGATATACACATTCAGATTCCTAAAGGTTAGCCCATTCAGGTTTCAAAGGTTAGAGCTTCACTTTACCGTCTATAACAACAAGTAGTACTACACAGGAAGACCTTAAAGATGTGTACTTTATTCACAATCCCAGTAGCCTGATGGCGGCTGATGAATGTGAAATTATTAATTGTGTCACACCGGCAAGCATAACTGCTTCATAGCACTTGGGTTCTCATTCGATCCTAAGCTGAAGTGCCATCTGGGTGTTTAGCATGTTATCTTCCAACAGGCGCTGTCGGCTCGGCTGACGTCTAGAAACACAATTCGTTTTTCTTTTCTTCTCTTTTCGTTTTTTTTTTCGTAAATAAATGGTAGCGTACTTCTAGTTCACGAGCAGTCTTGGACAATGTTCTCCTTCGCGCCTGTTGCTGCCGAGATCTGGGCAGGTCGCGACCGCTAAATGTAAGATGCGAACAGAAATATCGATGAAAAGTTTAAAAAAATATCCTTGAAATACATTAAATCACACATTTTATTCACGGTTCGCCTTACTAACATATGACGGATGGATTCGGTAGGTTAGGGTATTTCTCTTTTAAAATATTCATATTTTTATAAAAAAGGTTTCATTCATAACATCACAACAAGGGGAAGAGAGAAAAATAAAACTACAGACAATGCAAAATGTAATATGAAGCTGTGTTCCTTTAAGGCTGTTTTGCCAGTTTCCTTCTTACAGAGCTAAAGCGATCGTGGTATCTGACAGATTACTGCGCTGTCCATGGTATTCATTTCAATGATTGTACGGACTTGTGCAACTACGTAGGCAATGAAATCTTTCAACTCAAAAACCAAGTTCACAGAATAACCATTAAATGAATGCTATCTATCTATCTATCTATCTATCTATCTATCTATCTATCTATCTATCTATCTATCTATCTATCTATCTATCTATCTATCTATCTATCATATAGTTCCTTTCATCTATCTATCTATCTATCTATCTATCTATCTATCTATCTATCTATCTATCTATCTATCTATCTATCTATTTTCATTTTATATTACTAACTTTATATCTATCATGTTAAAAAATGCCCTGCCTATTGTACAGTATATTCATTATTGCACAGAGTGTAAGTCGTATAGCATCTATGACATCGAACTCCAAAGGAGAAGGTGACCAGTCCTTATCTCCACTACATAATGACTATTTAGCCATTATAAAGTCACTCAACGTTCTAGTGCTTCAGTTCTATTGTGCAATTGCTAAGTAGAATCCAACAAAACATAAAGTCCTATGTAATATGCAATATGTTTTTGCAGTTATCTGCTAAATTAATATAGTAATGTATATTTATTATAAATTCTAATCAAATTTGCCAGGGTCACAGAATATTTGAAATCACTTAGTATTGTTAATCGAAAGCATTGTGCAAGACAGTGAAGAGTAGGGTTTCCAGTACACTTTTTCTGCTGGTAGGCTACAAAAACTTACTTTTACAATTGTCAGCAGACTTGACATTTGTGCAGTTGTTCACGTGTCAGTTAAGCCACAGAAAGTCTCTCGTGTGAAACACGCCATAATCAGCTACACCATGACAGATACTAAATCAAACTCTCGCCAGTGTTTTTTTACTGTAGGGTTTATTCAAAGGCTTTCCCACTGCAACTGCCATAATCCTTAACGCCCCCAATCCCCGAGACTCACCGGTCATTGTAAAAGCGCCGACGAACAGTCCAATGTCTCTCCCACCGACCATAATGGTTTCGCAGCGATCTGTCCCACTTGCATTTCCAGAGTTTTTGTTTTTCCATGCTGCCCATATTCCAACAAAAAGAATCAGAACATAAAACAGGATGATTGCTACAAGCCCCTCCACATGAATAGCCATCTTCTTCAGCAGCCACAAGCAGCTCCGCTCACTGCTTCATGGAGATCGCTGTAGAAAAGAAGAGGACGCGTTACATGGGCGTTTCTTCCGACAAGCCTAGAAACATAACGAGATAGAAAACTTAAACACCACTGGCGGTCCATGCAGCTATACAGTACAGCACGGCCGATTTTCTATATGTGTTTGGGGGGAGTTGTTGTTGTTGTTTGTTATAATATTTTTTTATCTTTTGTAAAAAAACTACATTTCCTTCTGGGTACAAATAATATCTATCTATCTATCTATCTATCTATCTATCTATCTATCTATCTATCTATCTATCTGTCTGTCTGTCTGTCTGTCTGTCTGTCTGTCTGTCTGTTTAAGGAGTCCTTCCTATTTTCTTATGTTTTCGCCTTTTTTTGCCTGTTGATTTTAGGTTCACCAATAGATATGCCCTCCGCAAATAAAGTTAGAAGATTAATAGGAATTCAGCATTCAATGTTATTATTATTATTATTATTATTATTATTATTATTATTATTATTATTATTATTATTATGGGCGAAAACGGATCCCAATAGCTAGCCATTATCAGTGTTGTATAAGGTAAATTTTCTAATGATATTCGTTTCTGCAGCCTTGTTATTGAGAAAACAGTTCATTTAATGTACATTTCTTCCACGGATAATTAAGCGCCGATATTCTTTCGTCTCTTGTGTGGAGGTTGTTTATTGTAAATAAATTAATTTTAAAAAGTCTTTCTTTTTTTCTTATTTAAAAATTACATCAATTCGTTCGCAAGTTTTTTCATACTGAAAAGATCAGTTATATTAGTTTTTTTTAACTTTTAAAGAAAAATGTTCCAACATAATCTTTCTTTCTTTCTTTCTTTCTTTCAGCAATTAATAATTTTGCTTGAATAAATAATGGACCACGTTTTGAAACTTTTAAACAAAACCGTTACTACCAAAATCTTTCTTTCTTTCTTTCTTTCTTTCTTTCTTTCTTTCTTTCTTTCTCATTTATTTCTTTACATTTATTTAATGGATAACAGCCAGTTTCAAGGCTCATAATTTACCTTGACTCGAAAGATTGGAAGCTGCTATTGAATTTCTCTTTAACCATCTCTCCAAGTCTGCAGCACGCAGCATTTTTAGGGAATCGATGATTGCGCTTTTTGAGAGCGGACACCTTTTTTTTTTTATCTAATCACCAATACAGAACATCAAACAGAGAAACACAGCCGGCGCGAGGGAGTGAGAGAGAGGAGGAGAACCCGAGAGACAGCGAGACAGGGATGGAGGCACGCTGACCGATCCAGTAGGTTTCCTACCTTAAAAAAGCGAACCTGGTTGCTCATACGACCGAGGAATCTGGAAGAAACAGACGACGAACACAAGTAAGAACCTCGAACGAGTAGCAGAGTGCGCTCCACCACGAGGACTCTAAATTTTTTCTTTATTTACTTTTTGAACGGTTCCTTTTAAAGTAGCAGTTTTCGTCAGAGCTTCGGAGGAGACTAACGTCAGCGAGTGGATGGATGCCGCTTTATGAATAACGATGTCAGACTGTGCAAACGAACAGTGGTTTCCCCGAAGGTCTTCGAGGGATGGGCAAAAGCAGCACTGGAGGTTAATTGAAAATTAGCGTGACGCACGTATCTCTTGAGTCGATTGGCACTGAACTTCTAGGAGCGCTTCGCTGTTTGAATGCTTATTTGAAAATTCCAGCAATGTTTGACGTTGCAAAACTATTTTCGAACGGCAAGGGATAGATTCGTTTTCATGTAAGGTTGCAGGTGGCTTCCTGTAGAAGGATCTTTTGAAGACTCGAACGGTGACATTGTTTCAGCTCCTAGGCTGAAGATTCTGCTACTTGCTAAAAGCTTGGTGTTAATTTAGCAAAGAGCAACATCAGGATGTATTCTTCTCAGCGTTAAACACTGTGTAAGGTATTTTGTCACTGTCAGTAAATTACCCCTGGTAATTTGGCAGCCATGAAAAGCGACATGAAGCTGCAAGTTAAACCGGACGGTAAAGCTCTCTATAGTAATAAGTCAAAAGCAAAACAAACAAAAAAAAAATATATATATATATGAATTTTCATGCACTCATTTATTAAAACCTTACAGAAAACCATCATACTGTATCATACAACAAAGTGCTTTGGTATTCAACTTGCCTTCCTCTGTGAAAAAAAAAAAAAATCACGGGTAGAATCAAAAATAAAACTGAGGACAATTGTGCATTTCTGATTAATAACCAGCAAGTTAAAAAGGAATTAGAGTCACATTTTTTGTATTTTTCCCCCCATTGTTTAAAACATAACCATCTCAGACTCAATCCAATTTAAAAAATACAAGCAGGACTGGGCATAAGGTAGGTTTGCACCCAGTACACTGTGCCAGTCCGTCACAGGGCACACTCCAATATCAGGAACTGTATAGAACTGTACTAATCGGCATCATAACACCACAGTATTTCGTAACACTGCAAACCAAATGCAATAAAGTGCTCTTTGAACATCACACCCAGGAAACAAATTGACACTGGGCCTGGGCAAACATATTGGCCCTTTTTGGGCAGCCAACAATGACTCAATTGGGATTTTCACATTGGGACAACAATAACCCCAAAACAGTGGCCCAGTGTGGGCAAATAGGCAGGGAGCCCACATTTAGTCATAAACCTAAAATAACTAGTAAATCATCCATCCATTTTCTATTGTGTAGACCCCTTCAAAGTCACAGTTCAGAGTTCGCAGCCTCAGTCGTTCGCAGATTTTTCCTTAGAACCTAACTAATAATTGTTAGTGGAAACCGCAAATATCCTCTGCAATTTTTTTATGGCTTTTTCTTGGCAATACTTTACTGTAGAGAGAACACAAAGCAACCATAGAGGAAAAGGTGGCTTGGGATAGTGAAAGTAGCCAATCCGAGAGCGTTATTCATTTCTCCTTGCTGCTGATTAGCTGTTGCTCTGTGAAGCATCTCCAGCAGACGCAGCCCAGCATTCCCGTATCATAACAGTTTACTGCGTGTAGCTATCGCGAGTGTGTCACTGAGTGTTCTTGTGTTTTTTTGTTTTGTTCTTCTAAAAACCCTAAGATGCTACCCAAATGCCCTGCACCTTCTAAGGCTTCTGGCAATGAACTTAAGTGGCAGAAAAAGTTTAAGACAGTCCAGGAGAAGGATGAACTACTGGATTTGCTCCCGGAACTAAAATGTTATGCCAGAGTAGCCACCTGAGGAGTTGTAAATCCTCTGCTTTGCTGTGCAGTCATTATCTTCATTACATACATTCATCGTACTGCACAGCTAATTCATCATCATCATCATCTACAATCATTATCATTCATTATTGGTGAGTATCCACACATTTTGACATATTTTCATTAAATTAAATTATTACATATTTACCCTACTTATACCAAAGAAATGACAGTACATACCAAAGAAAACACGCTTACGCTTGCATGAATTACAGAATACATATAGGGGTAACATCGGTATTTTACATTCTAGCACTGCTGGAGACGTAGAAGTACAGTACTGTACAGTATACGGGTTTAACTTTACATTTTTCTTTTAGGGTAATGTGCTAAGCTGAGTTTGAAATGAAATCAAAGTGTTTTGGGGGCATATTTAGGGTTTAAACTATAAAAATAGGCATTTTTGACCATATCCAAAATTTGCGGTTTTTCACAATTCGCAGGTGCTCTAGGAATATAACCCCCGCAAATTTTGGGGGTCGTCTGTACCAGCATAGGGATGCTAGACACCTGGAGCCTATCCCAGCATGCAGTGGGCACTGGTGGGAGTAACCCATTAACAGGGCACTAGGCCATCACAAGGTGAATACACACACACACACACAGCATAGGGCTAGTTTAGCACCACCATCCCATCTAACTTGCATGATTTTGGACTGTAGGGGGAACCTGGAGCACCTGAGAAAACCAACATGGATACGGGGAAACATACAAACTCCGCACATGGAGGACCCGGGATGTGAACGCTGGTCCTGTTACTGCAAGGCAGCAGGGCTCCTTACTGTTTTTTTCGCTGTTTAGTTGATTTTCATGGATTAACTTATCTTTAGTTATGAAGATTTACAATTTATTAATTAATAAGGAAAAGAATAAAAATAATATGGCTTTAAACTGTTTATTCTTGCAAAACACAAAATACACAAAAATACACAAAATTGCATTTAATGCTACTAGTCAAATATATAAAACAGTTGTGCAATTTTAATATCAAATAAAAATGATAATTTTTGAAGCTGAAGTTGTTCGAATTGCGATTTATACTTCTACAATCAAAATCTAAAACCCACCAGAAATGCTAATTCTCCATGTTACTTATTTAAAGAGAGTCAGAAAGTATGTAGTAGTAATTAATTTGGCCAATAGGTGGTGCAGTGGTAGTGCTGCTGCTTTGCAGTAAGGAGACTGTGGAAGATTGCGGGTTCGCTTCCCAGTTCCTCCCTGTGTGGATAGTGCTTTGAGTACTGAGAAAAGCGCTATATAAATGTAATGAATTATTATTAATATTATCAAACCAGAGATGGACTTACTGAACCACTGACTCATTTTGGACCAGTAGGAGAACTTTACTAAGGAGCCCCTTGTAGCGGCCTCCACATTGGGGACGGGACAGTATTTAATTGTGCTTTTCCCAAGCCTGCACTGCCCATGGTCTGCCCACAGGCGGCCACTGTGTGCATGTCTGTTGGGTGTAAAATGCATATCTAACAATATAAAATACTAAGGATTGTGCTCTTCCCTCCTGTGGTTACTCGTGAATCACTGGGACTAGAACCCTGATCTTGGTCTTAATCAAAAGCTTACAATTTAACAAGTGCTGGTAAAGCAACAAAGTAGGGTAGCAGCAACTTCTGCAAAGTTATCAGGATTTCTGTCTTTTTTTTTTTTTACGGCAGAATGTTCAACAGGGTGACATGGATGAAAGGAAAAGAATACTGGCAACATTTGTTAAGCGTGAAGCAAATTGCTGAGGCTGCTCATAAAAAGAAGAAGAAGAAGAACAGCAGCACCATCTGCTGAGCACCAAGTATGGGATACATGCATGGCAAAGACAGACAACTGCCTGCACAAACTGGCCTGTGCTCCTGTCTTCATACCACAGTGATAGTTATGATTGCAAAATACACTGTGATGGCATTGAAAAGAACTTCAGCAGAGACATCAACAACAACAATTTGTTTCTTGTATAGCCCAAAATCACACAAGGAGTGCCTCAATGGGCTTTAACAGACCATGCCTTTTGACAGGTCCCCTGGCCTGACTCCCTAAGAAGGCAAGAAAAGAAACTCCAAAAAATTACACCCTTTTTGGGTTATTTTGGAAGAAATCTTGGGAAAGGCGATTCAGAGAGAGACCCCCGTCCAGGTAGGTTGGGCGTGCAATGGGGGTCAAAAAATGGGGTAAATACAACACACAAAGGAGAACACAAGTAATCTTCTTCACAGAGCTAGATGGTCAAACTATCATTGTCATCTCAGAAATACAACACAGCAGTGTAAACTACAAGGCAAGACATTTCATGAGTGCCAAGCTGAATGCAGGTGACCCCACAGGGGCGAAGATCAATTAGAGGTAATCCTGAATGCAGAGCCACTGAGTAGCTGTGCCAATACTACGACTCATTGACATGTCACAATACAGAATGCAAGAACAATAACACCAGAGAAATGTATGCTGACAGATGATGAGATCATCAAATACTCACAACTTTTACCCATATGCAAAAATTGCTTTAACATCCTTACATCAGTGTTTGGTTGAAGGGCACTACTTACAAAAGTTAGATCAGCTATGTACCCACTGTAGGCAGTATTTTTCCATACAGGTGGGGTCAAAATAGAAATGTTCATCATGCTGTATATGAACAACTTTAATTTGAGGCCCAGAGGTCTATACGTTTTCCAGTAATAAATGACAGGACCTACCGTGTTGCACCAATTTTCACAGAACCCACCTCCAAGGCTAATGCCATCTACAAAATTCACTTGACACGCAGTCTCTCCTTCGATTGGACAAATGCAGAAGGCTTGTCTAATTACATGGACAAGTATTCTCGGTATACTGTTGCACATAAGTGAGTCATTTCTTATAATAAGTAGCTTCTTATGAAAGTAACTTCCTAAGTAAGTACTGTACCTTCTTATGGATTTTAGACCATTATCATTAAAATTATGACGTGTTCAGCCACTGTAGAATAAGTGGAATATGGCTGAGGTGGGAGGTTGCTTTCCTCCTGTAGGGAGCTCTGGGATTGTAGAAGCAGGGAGCTGATTTGTTTAAGTTATTATGACTCACTACTTCCCGTCTCCACCATTCTTACCGAAATGATCCCCAATGGTGCAGTTACAAAAACAATGAATTTTTATACACCTGCCCAGAGGCCAAGGACATCTGTTCCCATTTTCCTGCCCTGTCAGTGACCCTGCACTTACAGTATGTATTGGTTCAAAGTTAAGAGCATTTTATATTTTATCTTTGTTTTTGTTCATTACTCTTTAACGTCCATCCATCCATTATCCAGCCCGCTATATCCTAACTACAGGGTCACGGGGGTCTGCTGGAGTCAATCCCAGCCAACACAGGGCACAAGGCAGGAAACAAACCCCGGGGAAAGGTGCCAGCCCACCGCAGTACTCTTTGATGTCTTTATGCTATTTCTGTTGGTTTGATTTGTTCTTCTATAATTATGTTCTGTCTCTGCTGCTCCTTGTTCTTTGTGGGTGGAGCACCAGGAGGTGGGGTCAGCCTGACCTCACCACTCCAGTGCCCTCCCTCTGGCTAAAATGTATAATTAAGCTGAAAAGGCTCAGGAGTAGCAGATCATTCATTTGTTATTTATTGCTGTTGGACTTTTGAGTTTTTTGTTTTTTCTTGTTGTGTCTTAAGGATTCTGTTTTTTATGACTTATTTGCTGAGCATTACCTTTTAGGGAAACTAAGTGTATCTCCTTTTCCTCTTTTGAACTTTTCTTTATATTTTTCTATTATTGTTAAATAAATCCTTTATTTATTAAGATTCCTGTTTACGTTTTTCTATACAAACCGATGGCTTATGCATACCCCTCCAATTCTGTGGCTTTTGTTTTATTTTTGGTGACGTTTATAATTTTTCTTCAAACTTCCCATTTTTGCCCTGCTCCAATTGAAGCAAATAGGTATATTTGGGGTCTTGCTGAGTTTGAGTGACCCCCTGCTAGAAGTTAGGATTCTGGCCTGCTGTCTTGCTTGTGTTAGGAGGCCTCACCACCATTTTGTATTGGAGGAATCTCCCATTTCAAAGCACCTGCTCTCATATATAGGTACAATATGAAATTGTCAATCAATTTAACTAGCATGTTTTAGGTAACTTGAAGGAAAGCCAGAGCACACAGAGGAAAGCCCGGGAAGACATGGCTACGAAATGTAAACTCAACCCAGAGAAGAACTGGGAGCTGGATTCCAATACAGGATGTGGGATCTGTACTACTTACTGGTATACCATATAGTCCCTAAAATAAAACTGTGTAGCGGTCCGGTGCTGCTAGGATTTACACTGTCGATGAGATGGTGATTTATTTATTTTTTTGGTGGAGATTCCGGGGGCGCATCCAGCCTTGGCCTGACCCTCACACACTCACAAGCAGAGACACAAAACCAATGAATGAATAAATAATCTATTAAATGAAAACCCAATACACAACAGCAATCAGACAAACATCCCCTTTCCCCTCTGGTGATACAGTTGTAACATAACAATGAACCACAACAATGAACACTCATGACATTGTCCGTATACAGTCCAATACAGCAAAAGCAGATGAAATGGTTTGGTGTGAAGATGAAAATGCCGAGAACAGCTTCCGTAGTACATGAGTGAAACAGTCCTACCGGTTAATCCTGAGCAGCAAGGGATGAGAGTTCCAGGAGCGCTCATTTTGAGGATGCACAACGATTAATCCACCACTATACACACGACAGGCAGGCACGAGACAGTCCATTCATACTAACGGGAAATGATCCAGGCCACAATTGACTTTTCAGACGACACATTGGACAGGATACACAAAAACACCAATCTCTAGTTGCTCCGCCAGGCCCTCCTTTTCAACTTTCCCGCTGGCCTCTTTCGTCCCCAGCAGCCTGTGCTTCCATTTCAGTCATCCTATATGGGTAATTAACCTTGGGCTGCTGGGAAATGGAGTTCTTCAAACGGTAGCATTGCTACAACTGTTTACCCAGATTATTTTATCTATGTCTTATATTCCCTTTATCACCTTCCATTTTTAATCCAGTTACTGCAGAATTTACATTTTGACAAATATGACACCTCTACTATTCAACTGCTAATTTTGTTGATATTTTAGTGTGTACAGTTTTCTTGTCTTACTAGAAAAAAAACACTGTTTACTGACAACTAGTGATGAGCGAAACGATTCATGGAATAATTGTGTGCAAAGCAAAATTTGCACCATTAGCTCATGTATATTCATCTTATTTACAGCCATTTCTCCACAGTTTATGTTGCTGAGAGTGGAAAGGGAAGCACAACTGGAATGCAAATACCTGCAAGCACTTCTGTGCTTCCAAAATCTACCGCTCTTTGATTTTTTTTTATTTGGGGGTGCCAGGAAAGCACCCAGTTTGCATACACTCATATATAGTGTCATATATATTGCCCAGAGGGGACTGGGCAGTCTCATGGCCTGGAATCCCTGCAGATTTTATTTTTTTTTCTCTGGCCGTCTGGAGTTTTTTTTTTTGTTTTTTCTGTCCCCCCTGGCCATTGGACCTTACTCTTATTCTACGTTAATTAATGTTGACTTATTTTATTTTCTTACTGTGTCTCTTATTTTTCTATTCTTCATTATGTAAAGCACTTTGAGCTACATTTCTTTGTATGAAAATGTGCTATATAAATAAATGTTGTTGTTGTTGTTATATAGTGAGCGGTAACAATAGTTAAGTAATTTGGTTAGAAATGCACATTGAAAAATATAAGCATTTGTTTTAGAAACTTCATGGAGTATGCTACTGATTCAGTGAATTAAAGACAAGAATGTACTAGGAGTTGATATAGTACACAAAATGTACACGGAGATGATTAAGAGATAAGCAGATTGGACAGTTGTCACATACATAGAGATTTCAAGGGTAATAGCTGAACCCAAGAGATATGAGAAGAACAAGGGTGTAATAGAATAGACTTTTATTTGGGTAAGTTATTTGGATGTAAGCCAATGAACGAATCAGAGTAAATCTGCATTAATCACTGTTTTTTAAATTCAATTGTTTTTTTCAAAGTACCTCTGCACTTACTTTTTGATTGTTCTGTAACAGACTACTGTGATGAATGCTCCCTGTTCAGCATATTGCTGTAGAGAAAATAAAGGATGTAATTGATGAGCTTCCTCCTGCCTGGTTACTGACTCAGAATGGTCCTAATTTAATTTTTAATTTAATTTAATTTCTATCACAATAGAAACAAGAAAGCATTGTTTTTTATAGTAAATTCAAAAGAAGATTATTAAATAACTAGCTGTGTAAGCCCGTGCTGTAAAAAGCATAAGGTCCTAGAAACTATTGAAATCGTCAGAGAAAAAATTGAAATGTGGAGATGTCAGGTAATTGAAAGGAACTACTCTGGGCATCTCTCTCCTAGGATGATTCATTTTGGTGAAGTGCTCGCCTCACTTAGAACATTAGAACATTAGAACAATCTAGACGAGAACAGGCCATTCAGCCCAACAAAGCTCGCCAGTCCTATCCACTTGTTTCCTCCAAGAAAACATCAAGTCGAGTTTTGAAAGTCCCTAACGTCTTACTGTCTACCACACTACTTGGTAGCTTATTCCAAGTGTCTATCGTTCTTTGTGTAAAGAAAAACTTCCTAATGTTTGTGCGAAATTTACCCTTAACAAGTTTCCAACTGCGTCCCCATTGATGAGCTCATTTTAAAATACAAGTCTCGATCCACTGGACTAATTCCCTTCATAATTTTAAACACTTCAATCATGTCACCTCTTAATCTTCTTTTGCTTAAACTGTAAAGGCTCAGCTCTTTTAATCTTTCCTCATAATTTAACCCCTGTAGACCTGGAATCAGCCTAGTCGCTCTTCTCTGGACCTTTTCTAGTGCTGCTATGTCCTTTTTGTAGCCTGGAGACCAAAACTGCACCCAGTACTCCAGATGAGGCCTCACCAGTGCATTATAAAGGTTGAGCAGAACCTCCTTGGACTTGTACTCCACACATCGTGTTATATAACTTGACATTCTGTTAGCCTTCTTAATGGCTTCTGAACACTGTTGGGAAGTTGATAGCTTGGAGTCCACTATGACTCCTAAATCTTTCTCATAAGGTGTACTCTCGATTTTCCGACCGCCCATTGTGTATTCAAACCTAATATTTTTACTTCCTATGTGTAATACTTTACATTTACTGACATTAAATTTCATTTGCCACAAATCTGCCCAAGCCTGTATTCTATCCAAGTCCTTCTGTCCTTCGGATTCCAAATTATCTGCTAATCCACCTATCTTGGTATCATCTGCAAACTTAACCAGCTTGTTACTTATATTCCTATCCAAATCATTTATATGTATTAAAAATATCAGCGGCCCTAGCACTGACCCCTGCTGGTCACCACTCTTAACATCGGCCAGTTCTGATGAGGTTCCTCGCACCATCACCCTCTGCTTCCTGTGTTTGAGCCAATTCTGCACCCATCTAAAAACATCACCCTGAACTCCCACTTCTTTTAACTTGATGCCCAACCTCTCATGTGGCACCTTATCAAATGCTTTCTGAAAGTCCAGATAAATAATATCATATGCTCCACTTTGATCATATCCTTTTGTTGCCTCCTCATAGAATTCCAGCATGTTAGTAAAACACGACCTCCCTCTTCTGAACCCATGCTGACTGTTCAGAATAACTCCTGTCCTTGCCATGTGTTGCTCAATCTTATCCTTAATAATTCCTTCCACTTGTGCATTAGCGGCAAAGTGACTGTCTTTCTTTAGAGGTTTTGTTTTGCCAACATGCTTGCCCTGCTTGTGTATTAGCAGTGGGGGGAAAGGTAAAAAGGATACCATTTTGCTGATGTGCTCACCTCGTTTCTGTAATAGTGGCTAAGCGACTTTCTCTTCAGATGTTTCGTTTTGCCAATGTGTTGGCCTCGCTTGTGCATCCTTGGAGGTGGAGCCCTTAGCCCGATTCCACCTCTCACTTCCGGGCCAAACAGACACACACACTTCCACGCGTAGACGTTTATATATAAGATCATAAATAAAAAATAAATAACACGCAATGCAGAACCCGTCAACTGTGATGACTAATTTTTAAGGCAAAGATACAAAAAAACCCACAAGACGCAGTCCAAAACACAGTCCTGTACCAGATGCAGACAACAGCAAAGAATAAAATGTCCCCAGGGAACATCCTCCTGAAGGCAATGTTAAGTTTGTCCTCTTGTGGAACTGTTGCAGAACACAAATCTAGGGAAATTATTATCCTCATGATATTGGTAACTGTCCATAATTACACTGTAACTACTATGTAATTACCTGTATAAGTACAGTGTAACTATGAGTTATTACTCCTTATTTACTGTGTAATACAAAGTAACGTTACAGTTAATTACTCAGTTGTCATTGTTATTCCACAGTTTATATAATTACAATGTAACAATTTATCACTAATCCAAAAACAAGTGAACTTACATAGTTACATTGTGTCTGTACTTTCAAAATGTAACAAAAACATCAGGGTATGTAATTACAACTATGTAACAGATATTCCATGGTCTGGGCAATTGTAATGGAGAATTGGAGTGATAACTGCATAGGTTTTCAATGATATTTCAAGATCTTTTCTAATTGGTGAAAACTCTTTTTCTCAAAATCTAGAGGGGCACCTCCTTGACATGCTTTGCTTAAACAAGCATTTGTCACATTCTTGTAGTTGTGTTTACACTAGTTATTGTCGAATTTTTGGGCTATTATTATACCCATCCCTAACATAATACTGCCAAACTTGCATCATTCAGTCAAGGTACACAGGGTCGCAGAGCCATTCCAAGTATCACCGGGCACAAGGCAGGAAACAGCCCAGGATGGGAAGCCATCCCATTGCAAGGCCCACTGACAAACATACCAGCATTCATGCTCTTACACATATGGCCATGTAACCCAACCTACATGTCCCCGGGATGTGGCAGTAAAACCCATGAAGAAGAAATAGGGAGACATGGGTAGAACGTACAAATTTTACATACATATCCATCCATTATCCAACCCGCTATATCCTAACACAGGGTCATGGGGGTCTGCTGGAGCCTCCAGACCAAATTCCATCTCAGGATAATGGATCTTTGAGGCAAAAGTATTAACTATTTTGCAAAGGTGTTTTCACCATTTAAAACAGATTTTGAAATATCATCGAAAACCTATACAGTTATGATTGCAGTTCTCCATTACAATTGCCCAGACCATGGAACATCTGTATCATAGTTGTAGTTACATACCCTGATGTTTTTATTACATTTTGAAAGTACAGATACAATGTAACTATGTAAGTTCACTTGTTTTTGGATCAGTGATGAATTGTTACATTGTAATTATATAAACTATGGAATAACAATGACAACTGAGTAATTAACTATAACGTTACTTTGTATTACACAGTAAGTATGGAGTATATAACTCATAGTTACACTGTACTTATACAGATAATTACATAGTAGTTACAATGTACAGTGTTACCGGTAAGGGTATTCCAAGAGGTGAAAGCGGGCTTAACAAAGAACACAAAAGATGACTATGATTTCCCTCAATGGCTGCTCACAGATTCATTCTAAATCCAGTGCTTCATCTTCGACCTCCCAGCAGCCCCAGAACAAACTTGCCAAAGCCGTCTAGTGGTACAGTGATCCAGGGATTTTGGGAATTGACGTTCTGCCAGGTGATGCTGCTATGGGTATGTGGCCAGTAGTGATTAGTTTCCACAGCTGGAGAAACTGAATGCAGATATTGTTAACTCTGCCTATAAATGAGAGAGAACTAGTGATGTGACTATGCTTGTTTAAGATGGTGGCACATATTGCCAAGTGTCCAGGATTCTTGATGAGCGAAGACTTTGACACTATTCTCCAAAAAAAAAACTGTTACAAATTAGGAAAAGTAATTGTTAGTTGTGTCTTTTGTCACACCCTTCTAGTCTGATTGTAGTCTGAGGACTATGTTTACAATAAGACCCAAAAGTCAAGCTGAACAGTTGTTAAGTTTAAATTTCTAGCAAAAAAAAATAATAGCAAACTACCAAAAACAAAGAGCAGAGTTTTAAAATTAGAAAGTTAAGTATCACCAAAAGAATTGCACACTAACAATGGGATTATGTAAAAACTCAGATGAAAACAAGGCTACAACAACACACATCACAATAACAACATCAGCTGTTGCAACCTCCTTGGCCATGCCCCCAATAACTTCTCAAAAACAGGACTTGCAAAATGGCAGTGCCAATATCCAAAAAAGATGTGGCATAAAGGTATAAAATTTTTCATTTTTTCAAAAGAAAAAAATGTAATTATTACAATTGTTGGGTTGTAAAACTGCTAAAAAGATGTTGTCAGACATGTAGGCATAGGGTGCATTTTTTGGGCCTGTGCTGAGCAAATATGGGAAAGGAATTAAAGGTAACATTACCACTAACTCTTATTCTGTCTGTCTCCTTAGAATGGAGGAGGAGAAAAGCCAGGTGGACCGATAAGTTCACTCCTTTGACCACGTGTGTTACTTCCTTATAATATTTTTTTTCTGCTGCTTGTGCATGATAAAGTAGAATGTCAGTGCCTGAACCTCCATGATCAACCTTCCCATTGTATTAAGGTAGGCTACCACAAGGCAAGGCTTGGTGACTTCCACATTTCCCTTGACATGAATATTAACAGTTGCTGCATTGTGAACAGTACTTAGGGGGCTAACATCTTTCATGTCCTTCTATTTGATCGCAGTCATCTTGACTTTTTGCCACATAGATGCTGCACTCCACTGCAGTGTAACTCAACTGAAGTCACCAGGCATATTACATCATTAAAATCATACATCATTTCACTGTCCCAAACACATTGAAATATTCATGAAGTCATTGAAGAATGATGTTATTTTATCTACTAGATGGCACCAGAATACTGTTCAGAGCATTATTCAGGTTTAACACTTCACATTGGATCACAACAGCTTAACCTGAGAGATACTTGGGCTTAACTGTTTTTACATATAATTTGGAGCCCATGGGGTCACCTCTCTAACATTACTGAATACGGCTATTTGCACAATTGGTATTCACTGTGTCACACACGTGCAAGTAGGAGACAGCCGAAGGGCCTGGGTAACTGTAATACTACACCAGACCAGTGGGTGGCAGAGTGTACTGACTGTCTCTCTCAGTTTCTTGCAGATCACTCCCGGGAAATCTCGCCAGGTTCTGGCACCTCTGATGACGCCACTTCCAGCTCCGGCACCTCTGATGACATCACTTCCGGTTCCAGCACAAATGACACCACTTCCGGTTCTGGCATAGATGACATAATTTCCTTTCCCAGCCTTTAAAACTGCCATCTTACCTCCTGATATTCAGTTCTGTTTTGGACTCAGTCTTGTGAAAATCTCTGTTCAACTATTTCAAACTTTTTGCAGCTGGGATATAATATACGGGTGGCTGCCCCAAACCGTTCTGATGTCTGGAGACTCATTCTTGTTACAACTGTTATACATACAACAGTCCCTCCCAGAAGCTTTCTGTGGTTCATAAATGATTAGAGACCCCATTATGTGAAACAATCAAACCAGAGCTCTTACTATCACAAACATTTAGTCAAATCTGGAGAAATGGTATTCAGAGAAAGTGGTCATGTAGTGTGTCACAATGATGAAAAAAGTAGCAACGGTCATACAACATTTGTGTTTCACTATCACGGTTAGACATCACATTTCTCTTTGCTGTTGAAAGAAAAAAATAAACAAGCTTGTACTGTAACAACAAGAAACTGAAAATCAGAAACACGGTCAAATGCTCAAAGTATAAATGAGTCCATTACATACACCTATTGATCGATTCATCCATCCATCATCCATCAATCTGATAAGCATTCGTCTGTCTGCTGACTTGCTATATTCCACATTGTAAATTAACTGATTTGAAAACCTCCTTAGCCATGGAGGATACAGAAATAAACAGGTCAAAGGTTGAGGCTATCAGAATCACTCTCACCCTGCCATATATCACTCTGTACCCCTTATTACCAAAGTGGTAAAGGTGAGGAATTGTGGGAAGGAAGAAATAAAAAGTATGCAAAACAAAGTGAGGAAAATTGTATCGGGTTTACATATTTTCAGTTTCATTGACCATGGGTTGTACTTCTTCTTGACTGAATAATTGAATAAATGACTGTCGGTTTTTTTCCCCTTAAACAATGATTGATTGTGGGCTGCTCTTATTTTTGACTCGCTCATTGATTAATTTCATTATTCTTGGAGTTCTTTCCTCTTGATTGAGTGAACAAGGCTGTACACATTAATAGCTACTGCACAGTATATCCCCTATCCCTCCCAAAAATCCTTCTTGTAGTGTATATTGATTCTACCTTGACCAGCTGTCACCACAATTCAGCTGCTAAGTTTCATAGTGATTGCTTTTAATTATTGCCACCAGTTGTTCATTTTCATAATTCAGATTCACTTAACGGGTGGCACGGTGGCACAGTGGTAGCGCTGCTGCCTCGCAGTTTGGAGACCCAGGTCCTTCATGCGTGGAGTTTGCGTTGGAGGTTCCCTCCCACAGTCCAAAGACATGCAGGTTAGGTGCATTGGCGATTCTAAATTGTCCTGTGGTAGGCTGGTGCCCTGCCCAGGGTTTGTTGGCTGGGATTGGCTCCAGCAGACCCCTGTGACCTTGTAGTTAGGATATTGCGGGTTGGATAATGGATGGATGGAGATTCACTTAACTTAATAAGTAAATTGGGAAACCCGTTTGGTCAGTTGTTTTGTGTTTAGAGTCACTTTGTTTAGTTTATGGGAATTTTGGATTAAGAACGTTTAATTCTGAAGCTTTATTTTTGTCATGATTTGGTATGATTCTGGGTCCATAAAGGCCACCGGGGGTTTATTTTTGTCATTAGGTCTGCTTCCAGTATTGCTAGGGATGTGGCCTCTGAGATCGGGACCCATGCGTAATTGAAGTGACGCAATTAAAGAACAACTATGAGAGCAAATCCTTATCCAATCTGCGGATACCAAAGCTCTGAAGTATTTAAAGTTTATCTTTGTGTTTTTTTTCTTGCATGTACTTTCAGTTTGTTCTCTCAATCAGGATGATTTTGATTTGATATACTTTATTGTCTCTTGTATTGGGCTTCACTTTAATTTCGATTTATATTTTGTCTTTGTTTTCTTTTAGTACATCTCTCGGTTTTGGCTCAAAAGTTTATCTGGCAGTTTGCTGACAGAACATTTTAAGTATAATAGTGTGAATTTTATTTTCTTGTTTAAGAAAGTTTCACTTTTTTTTTTTTATTTCAGTTTTAACTTCATCATATCACCATGTCGAAAGCTGCTATGGCCTAACTTGGTTGCTATCAGATCTTTGCTGGGTTGCTAGTGTTTGCCCTTCTGCTGTGGGCTGATAAACTGCAGCACAGCAACATGAGCTGCTTTTCCCAAGATACTGATTCAACCTGTGAACCGGTGCTTGTAGAAACTGTACTCTTCAGTATTAGCAGTTTTGACTCTCGCTCTTTGAATTGACTTGGTTTATGTGTTAGTGTTTTGGCTCAGATGGTTAGAAACTTTTTTAATTCCATTCTATGATTATGACTAAGTCCTAAGTTGATCTGAGAAACTTCCTATACTCTGAAAGGTTTACCTTTTGTTTTTCACTTTATTTCTCAGTCTCCTAGGAAGAGAATTCCTTTCATTCCTTTTATGAAGTAAACACTCATTTCCCAGTCAGTTTAATCAAAAAATCATGTCAGTGGGAAATTTGGGTTGGGGAATGTAGGTGGTGTGGTATAGCAAGTCAGTGGCTGGGAAATTAGGAGTCCATTTTAAATAAATAAATGATTAATTGGCTGGCTCGATCTCCGTGGGTGTGCGTGCTCATGCTGCTTTAGGAGGTCGGTGAAGTAATTTGGACAAGACGCTCCAGCATGTGAGGGTGCGGTCTGCCTCAATTACTTCATTTGCTTTCCGTGTTGTGTGATTGAGGCGCTGTGTCCTTGGATGCATATAAGGGAGGACCGGCACAAGAAAAGGGAGGACAAAAGGACAAATTAGACTGGCCAGCAAGAGAGAAGGGAGGAGAGGCACAATGGGGGTTAAAGTAAGAAGTGGAGCATTAAAAAGTGGCAGAGACAGAAATAGAGAGAACGCCCATACTGAACAGGGGAGTCTCGAGGTTGTAGGAACGGAAGGCTGTGGAAGGAGCGCTCCTACTGAGTGTTTGCCTGGGAGTTGGAGCGGCCCGATATGCGGTGTTCCTGCAGACGTCGAGGGAATTGTGGTGGGTTGGTGTATGCGGCTCAACACGGTGCCCCACGATCGCTGACAATGGGGATCTGAACAGGGATATGAAGGTTGAATGCACCTGTCAGTGGGCATCTTCTTCTTCTGCAAGGACTGGACAGGATAATGGGAGGAGATGCTGGATTTATGAATTAAGCATTGGGGCTCATTTTTTTTCATTGGATGTCTCTGGTTTTAACTTATGATTTAAATCGATTTATTTATGGGAATTTTTAACATTCACCTTCAGCCTGTTTTGATGGATTATTTTTTTATTGATCATTTTGAGCACCGCACTGTTTTAATACAAGCACTTTGACACCTTTATGCACCTACCCCTTGCTATGTATGTGTGTTGTGTCCCCATCTGCTGGATCATCCCTTGGGTACATTATCAGCAGTAGTTGTGTTCAAGTGGTACCCTGTAAGGGCCAACCCACACCCTTATAGGCAGGCATCTGGTTTGTAAAGGAAGACTGTTCTGCCACCAGCAGGTTGAGCAGATTAAGAGGCAGAAGGCCAAGGCAGTGAAGACTGATGAACAAGGCAATCGGCAAAAAAAAAAAAAGTAAAGTAATTGTTTGCTTAACCAAAAGGAATAAACCAGACTTGTAGTAAGAAACAAACATGCTTATTATTATATTATATTATTATATTGCACAGACAGTAACCTTGGTATTAACACACTTGGACAGTGCCAGCTTTTAACTTGTTGCATTGATGATCGAAAAATAGCAAAGACCATGCCAAAGAGTATGTCATTGTGGCATATAATAAAAATAAAGATTTTAAAATTATCCTCAATTTAAAAAAAAATACTTAAATAAAGAAACTAATTTCCCCAACAGAAGCAAAAAAACAAAAGTATTTACTGCAAAAGAAGCAATGAAAAAAATGATTAAGGTCAGAAAAATTTTAAAACCTATTGAATTCATGACAGAAGACTGGTGGTGGGCAGCTGTTGTGTGAGTTTTTGGACAATTTTATGTTTTCTGTATTTGGTATAACAGTTTCCATATATAAATATCAAGGGGCTTAGCCACATGTGAGAACCTGCACATCATCAAATCAAGGAGAGCTAAGTGAGGTCGATTAGGCAAGCAACTAGAATACCCACTTGGTGTCTCCCCCAGGAGGTGCACAAGGCACAGCCAACTGGGCAAAGACCCTGGGAAGACCCAAGACACATATACTGCAGCTAGTCTGGGAGAGCTGTGGAATTTCTCAGGAGTTGTTAAGCATGAGGTGGTCTGTGTCACCATAACTTGGTGAGCTGCTAGCATAACCTTCATCATCATTAAGAACAGTGAAGATCGTGATAGTATACTCTAATTACATTATATTTTCAAATTTATTGCAATGTGGAATAGAAAAAAAAATCAGCTTAACATTGTTTTTAGAGAAATGATCAAAGTATAACCAGGTGATCTACGAGTAGCTTACTTTCCAGCTGTAATCACTAAACAGTTTTCAATTGTTAAATGTCTAAAAATGTTCTCTGCACCTCAAGCTTAGACTTGTTAATCTCCATCCATTTTCTGAGCCCTATTTTTCCATGAAAAGTTTAAGAAGATCTGGAGCCCATAACTAAAAGGTTTAAACACGGGGCAGGAAAACAAGCAATGGGGGGACAATCTGTTATAAAGCAGGCACACGTAGGTCACACTTATCTACACTAATAAAAGGCAAAGTTCTCACTGACTGACTGACTGACTCACTCATCACTAATTCTCCAAAATTTGGCAGCTTACTTACAAAAGTTAAGCAGGTTTCATTTCGAAATTCTACGTGTAACGGTCATAACTGAATCCTACTTACGTACATATATACGTCCATAGCCTGCAGCTCGGTCGCCGTGTGAGGCGGAGTTGCGTCCCCCATCCCCACACCTCCCACATAGTTGGTTGCCTGTCAATTTTGCGTCCCCCATCCCCACGTCTCCCACGTTGTTGGCTGCCTGCCTGTATAAGACCGTCCGTCACTCCGGTCTCTACATTCCCTTCCTTGCTTTGCCAAGGGATTCACGTCTCCCTGCTGATAACTACAGCCTTTTTGTTTAATCCACGGCTTCTCCGCTGTTTTGTTGTTCATTTATTACGATTATAGTTATTGTGTAGGTATTTTAGACTTACTTTACATTGTTCAGGTACCCATTTCCTTTATCATTCCAACCGTACCCCCATTAACATGTCTATCGAGGTGATCACCATCAATCAAAGAACTGTCACTTACCGAGTGGTTTCCATGCCCGGAGATGGCACCTGCCTTTTCCATTCTCTGTGTTACATATTGCACGGCCATATCAGGCTCACTCTTGATATCCGGAGGAACATTGTGTCTTATGTATTGAATGACTGGGACAGGTTCAAGGTGTGGACTGATGACGGTACAGGAGATAATTATACTACACAGGAGCACCATAAGAGTGAAATGCTAAAGCCCTTCACCTATGGTTCTGCATGTGAGTTGATGGCTGCCGCTGAATTGTTCGGTTGTCGCTTTCAAGTGTACTGAAATGGCCAAATATGTTACACCATTCGACAACCGCCAATGTCTCTTAAACATCTTAGATTCACAGGTGACAATTTGAGTAGTGGACACTTTGATGTTTATGAATGTTTCAACTCTCAAAAGCTGGATGTGAAGTTATCGATGAAGGTGGTTGTATGCTTACAACATTTGACAGATGCCGAATGTCACTTCAACATAAGTCCTGCAAATACTAATGTAATTGAAACAAATCATGAAACTCAAACCGATTTTGACAGCAGCAATCCAAGCTGTGAGAAAACAGTAAAAAGGAGGTGTCAGACGTCGTGGTACATTTTCTGATGCAGTTAGATGAAAACAACTTCATGACGCTGCCGCCAAATACTGGCAGAAAAATCCACAAGTTAATATAGACACGCTGTCGCTAAATACTCGCAGGCAAATCCACAAGTTCATAGACATGCTGTCGCTAAATATTCACAGGCAAATCAACAAGTTCATAGAGACGCTACCTCTAAATATTCGCAGGCAAATCCACAACTTAATAACAGGAATGCCTGTTAAACATCTTAAATTCATGAGTACCGATTTGGCTAGTGAACACTTCGATGAATGAAACCTGTTATCTTTACAACGGTTGACAAACACGGAATGTAACTTGAACACAACACATCCTACAAATACGACCCTGATTGAAAGAAATAATGATAATCAAATCCTTGATGACAGCAACACTCATAACACTCACAAAACAATTACTGTATATTGACTATCATGTTACGTTATTTTTAAAATGTTTCCTTTTCGTTTTCATAACTTCTTTAACACATTACTTCTCCGCCGAGAAGCACAGGTATTTTGCTAGTCAACTTATAAGTCCCCAATTAAACTGGCATGCTGTCTTGAGAATGGCTTCACTTGACTTGAGGTCAGCGTAGGTATGACTGTTGGCTGCCAGTGAAGCCTAAATACTGCTGTGGTTGCCACCAGGAAGTAGACATCAGTCTTCTAATATTTTCAATCAAGCCCTAATTCTTCTGCTTCTTCAAGAGTTACATAGTCTGGTTTCTTGAATCTTCTTGTCTCTGTTTTGTCTTAATTTTTCTTTGGTTTTCCACACTGCACATTCCATTGTTTCCGTCAAAATCTTCCAATGGGAAATGCAGTGGATTCAGAAAATATTCTGACCTTTTTACTTTTTTACATTTTGCTATGTTTTAGCCGTGTGTTAAAATCATTTGAATTAATTTTTTTCCACGTCAAAAACACTCAACATCCCAGAATGAAAAGATTTTACACATTTTTGAAAATGTGTTAAAAATAAAAATTAAATGAAATATCCCATTAATGCGAGTATTCAAACCCTTTGGTATGACACCTCAAATCATCACACATGTGCGATTAGGAGAAAGCTGTGTGGACCAAGTGGAGGTAATTACCTGCCAGACCAGGGGGTGGCAGGGTGTGCTAAACCTACTTCTGTTATCTCTGCAGCCTAGATACAAGAAACCCTACCTGATTTATTATCAACAACATCACTTCTGGTGCAAAGAACGATGTCACTTCTGGTTCCAGAACCACAAAAGACGCCACTTCCGGTGCCAGCACCACGAAAGATGTCACTTCTGTTTCCAGCCATAGATGACGTCACTTCTGGTTTTGGCCTTTAAAGCTGCCATCATATCATTACTTTATCAGTTCAGTTTGGAACTCAATGAAAGCACATCTCAACGTATTTCTATACCCTTTTGCAGCCAGGTGGCTGCCCCAAACCTTTTGTTGAGACTGATTCTTTCACACATTCTATTGGTCATTGTTGAGATGTTTCTACACTTTGTTTGGAGTCCACCTGTGGTCAATTCAAATGATTGGACATGGTCAGGTAATGCAGGCACCAGTCTATAAGAGGTCCTACAGCTGACAATTTGTATTAGAACAAGAACCATGCCATGCAGTCAGAAGAGTTGCCTGCAGAGCTTAGTGACATGATTGTGATAAGGCACAGATCTGGAAAAGGATACAAAAAACAAATCCTGCAGCACTGAAGGTTCCCAAGAGTCAGTTGGTCTTCACAACTCTTAAATGGATTAACTTTTGGAAAAAACACAACTCTTCCTAGCCAAACTAAGCAATCGGAGGAGAAGAGCCTTAGTAAGAGAGATGATCAAGAAACTGAGGGGCCCCTTTGACTGACCTCCAAAAAAAACCTCTGTGGAGATGGAAGAAAACATTCAAAACCTTGGAGTTTGCTAAAACACACCTGATGGACTCATCGACTGTGAGTTACAAGATTCTTTGGTCTCATGAAACCAAGATTAGCATTATATTTGGAGGAAGCCAGGCATCACTCATCACTTCAGCAATTTTAGTCCAACAGTGAAGCATGGTGGTGGCTGCTGTAGGGCTGTTTTAAAGCTACAGGGACTGGGGTTGCGAGAATGCTGAACAGAGCAAAGTACAGAGATATCCTTAATGAATTCCTGCTCCAAAATGCTCTTGCTCTCAGACTGGGTTTAAGGTTCATCTTCCTACAGGACAATGAGCCTAAGCACAGAGGAAGGCCAATATGGGAAGCAGATTAGGGACAACTCTGGAAATGTCCTTTTCCTGGAATTCAATCAGACATTTCTGTGAAGACCTGAAAAAAGCTGTCCACTGACAGCCTCCATCTAACCTGAAACAGCTTGAGAGGATCTGCAGAGCAGACTGGCGTGAAATCCAAAAAGCTTGTGACAGACCTAAGGAGACTTCAGGTTGGAGTTGCTGCGAAAGGGGCTTCAAGTAAATAATGAGAAATGGGACTGAACTTTTGTGTTAGTGGGATGGCTCAGATTTTTCTCTTATTCACTTTGTCATTCTGGGCTTTTGAGTGAAAAACATAAAATAACATAAGATAACATAATGTAAAACAAATACAGAAGTCCGAATACTTTGAGAATGCACTGTGCATTGGAGAAGAAGCTGTTTGGTGGAGTGATATCACAGACCAACTGAAATGGGCATGACATATTTCTGCTCACCAGTGTCTCTTCTTCTCAGATATTTGAGGGCAGCTCACATTTCTCCATCTCTATTGATGAACATTTACAGGAAAACAGTGAAATCCATCCTTACTGGCTCCATCACATCCTGGAACAGAGCCTACTTGGCTCAAGATCTTAAACTGATGCAGGAGGTGGTGAAAGTGGCACAGAATATTATTGGTAGCCAGCTGCCTTCTCTTTAGAAGATATACTGTTCACTACTCACTGCCTCAGAAAGACAAACAGGATACTTAAAGACCTCAATCATAGTGCACAGTCTCTTTTTTTAACCTTCACTTCTGGAAAATAGTATAGGACCATTGGCACTCACACAGATGGTGTACAGTCAATTATAATTACTCTAGTATTTTAACATAACAGTATTTATAAATATACATTACCTGTTGTCACAGATTTTGAAGTTTGGCTGACATCCCATCTGGAATGGATAATCCCTTACCTGGCTGTGAAGACTTTATGGCAGGACATGGATGGATGAGCAGCCTGGCTGGGTTGGTTGCTGATGCCTTTTCTGTCAGGGAGGCCATAATAACAGCAGGACGGAGAGAGACTGTCACCTGAGACTATGCATTCCCCCTATGTACTGATTGGCAGCATCCCACTGGGGGACTTTCCATTTGTACATCTGCAAGATATATTGGGATCTGTAGTCTTGATGGTCAGTTGTGTTGGGGGCCAGCAGGGGGAGCTGCAGGGCAGGGCTATCCCTTTTTTGAGGGGCTTCTGTCTGGCCCAGAATGGTTTCTTTTGTGTAATGCTTTGGCACTGAAAATACTCCTGGGTCCAGCATAAAGGAAACCGTTTCACCTCAATCTGGAAGTTGGAGTCGGGTGTGAGGTTGGATAAAGATCACTGGGGGTGAGTTGAGAAGAACGATGAAAAGACAAGAATTAGATGAGATTCACCTGCACAGATTGATGGTATATCAACTCAGACCATCAGCAAGTGGGAAGACACTACTTCCATGATTACGTTATGGATGACAGTGAGCCCATGACCCAGTTTAACTCTGAAATGTTGGCTTTTTCTTGTTCAGCCAGACATGTGCTCCTCTGGGCTTTTTCAATGACCTGTGTTATTTATTAATTTATCTTTTACTCTGTTTTCTTTTGTAGAGCTCCACGTTGGAGAGGGTTATGGTGGGTGCCAGTGGAGGGTGGGTGTTAAATTTATTGAATATAATTGTAAATATATGTTACATGCTAAGTATACCATTTTGTTTTGTATTGTTTTCTTCTCCACTGTTTAAGGAGACACACAAATATTAATTTTATTGTACTGCGGCCACAAAGTGACTAGATGAGTATAACTGTTACTAAAACTAATAGCACCAGTTATCCTAACATACTTTATTATGGAATAGATCAAGCACCTCGAGTCAAAAGCAGGTGTATTAGTATGGGTTCAACATGGGTTCAAACAAGAAAGCAATAAAAGCATACAATCAGAAAGGTGCATGTCATTTTATTTAAGCTGATTTTCTGAGGGCTTTTGAGCATTTCTATAGACGTGCATCACACATAAATTGCCTTTTCCAAATTATCCACAGTTTATAATGGTATTGCAATAAAAGACAACATTAGTGTGTTGGCGGCTCTTCCCATTAAGAGGTGTTCTGGCAGGAAGAGATGGGTCCAGAAGTGACATTGGAGGTGGAGAACTGTCAAGGTAGGAAAAGAGAGACTGTTATCATAAACCAGGATCATTGGAGAATTGCCTTCACCCAAGCCTTTAAAGTGTCTGCCATGTGCATGTGCATGTATTAGTTATATTGTGATGTGGGGGTCACAGACTTACACAAGAGAGAAGGAAGTGAGTCCAGGTTTCAAAAATCATCTTTAAAGTTGTGAAGACAGGAACATTTATTCATACGAGAGCTGTCACTCAAACACCCGCAGCATACAAGTACTGACAATGATATCCTGCATTTGAGATTAAAAGAACAGATAGCCTTCCTGCACAAGTGAGGAGACAAAATGTGCGCCCACGGCCAGGGCAGTAGCTGGTTTTAGCTGTTCCCCACAACAACCAGCATTCGACAGATGTGTTACGTGGGAAGCCTGCAAACTTATGGAGTGTCAGCACACAGAGCAGTTGGGGGGTTGTTGGGGTCTCAAAAATCTCACAATATATGTATGTATATATACTGTGAGAGATGGCCGGCAGTTTATCCCGGCCAACACCCCCATGCCGCCAGATGGAGTCCTCCCTGCAACATGGAGATGCCCCGAATTCCCGCAGGGCATCATGGACGTTGGAGTTTTACTTCACAGCCCTGCTGGATACCTTAGGGGCCACCAGGGGACGCTGCAGGGAGGCACGATGGTTTCTATTATAGTCCGGAAGTACTTCTTAGTCATGGGAACAGAAGAAATTAAGTACTTCCGGGCTGAAGGAAAAGGAGAAGTTTTCATCTGACCTGGAAGTGCTATAGCATCACATGGACTGAAAGACAGAAGCACTTCTGGGTCATGGACTATAAAAGCATTCTGGGAAACCCAGCAAGCGGAGCTGGAGTTGGGAGGAAGTGCAACAGAGCTGCTGGGTGGAGAGGAGGATTGATTGTGTTTACTATTGTGATTATTGATTTATTATTTGTGTAGTGTGGAGGTGCTTTGTGAACATTATTACAGAAATTAAATTCATTTCTGATATTTTACCTGGTGTCTGAATGTGTTGTCTGCAGGTTTGGAGGAGCGACATCGCCCCCTACTGTCACAATACATAATGAATATGTACACTAATACAAATCGAAATATGTTTCAGACAAAAGTTGTGTTCAGCACCATGTGCTTCACTCAAACCTTACTTTTTACTTTTATGAATAAAAATTTTCTTTTGGATTATTCCTCCATTTTAATGTGATTTTTAAACTTTTCCTTGGACTTTCACTTCCTTTTTTGCTCTTCATTTATTTTGGTCAAATAATAAGCAACAATAGCAAAATAAAAATAAAAATAAGGCATGATAAAGGCATTACTGTATCTTTGATGGAATCAGTTGTGATTTTTGATGCATTTCTGCTGAAAAATTCAATGTCTAAAGTGTGTCAGAGAGTGGATGTGCAGCATTGCTCATAATGGCCATTGGTTTTGTTTTAATTCTCTCCTTCTCTGCTATCTCCAGTGGGTCTAGAAGGTGTCCCATAACTGAGATTGCCTTTCCAACTTGTTGTTTCTGTGTACCTCTCCTGATGTGAGGTTACTGGCCCAGCACACCACAATGGCTATCACAGTGTTGTAAAACAAGTAAAGGATGTCATTACTCACATTAAAGTAACGCAATAACCAAAGTAAAAAAAGGGTCTCCTCTGCCTTTCATCAATAGCTCTTCTGTTTTACTAGACCACTCCAGCCGGTCACTGATGTGGACTCCCAAGTACTAGTAGCAGCGCACCACTTCCACATCCACACCATGAAAAGTGATTAAACGTAGAGGCTCTTTGGTGCGGTGAAACTCATTAACCTGTTCCTTGCTTTTGCTGACATTAATTCCAGACAATTCTTTCTGCACTTAAAAACAAATTTCTTTACCTGACTCCTATACTCTGTCTCATCTCCGTTGTCAGGAGACCTCATTAGTGAAAAATCCTCAGAGAGTTTCTGCAAGTAGTATGGCCTGGCATTATACGTTTTGTCCAAGTTGTAAAGAGTAAATTGCAACAAAGAACTGTTGCTGGTGGTATTTCAGTGTTGCCCACCTCCACATCGGAGACATTATTGTTGAGTCTCACCAACTTCAGTCTTCCTGAGAGATAGTCCATTATCTAGGACACAAAAGGCTCATGTCCCTTAGGTTCCCCTATAACAAGGATTGCAGGGAGGGATTAAAGGCATTGGAGAAAATCAAAAAACATCATCCTTCCAGTCTTGCTAGATCGTTTTAGTCTTGTGGAGCAGGCAGAAAATTGCATCTTTCACTCCAGTCATTATCCAATAGGCAAACTATATTGAGTCCTGGTGATCTACCACAAGATGACTCCTATCGTTCAGGACTAGCCTTTCAAAGGTCTTTTGTGACATGGGATGTAAGTGACATTGGTCAGTCATTAGGTGAACAGATGCCTGCCGTACAATGCAGGATGTTTCCCACAGCAGCAGCACTTTTTCAAGCCATATTGACAGACTGAGCAGGTGAGAGAGGACACCACAAAGTTGGTCAACATGGACCCTAAGAACTCAAATCACAGGTGTATTGCACCTAGGGGCTGACATGAGTCAAAATAGCTTGTTAGTCAAGAATCTATGCAGATGGAATTCCAACCCACACTTGGAAACACTCACATGATGGGCTATAAATGGCTACTCAATATTGGTGACATCAACATATTATTGTGATTTTTATTGTTAATTTAGTGATGTTTCCATGCTGCCATTTTGTGTTTTTAAATAAATGTGGTCATATTGTCATTAGCGACAGCACCCCTTTGTAGGCACGTGGCTAGCAGAGGTGCCATGCCTTTGGACATTATGCTGATACTATTTAAGATGGTGACACAGTTCTCCCAGCAGCCATATTTTTGGAATCACATGTGGAAACGTTTTTGTGTTATTTTTATGGAGTCAGGACTTTGTTTTTTGACTATGGACGTCTTAGATTTTACTGTAACGCACTCCTCTCAGGACTACCAAAAAAAGACATAAATCGACTGCAACGAGTGCAAAATGCAGCTGCTAGAATCCTAACTAGGAAAAGAAAATCCGAGCACCTCTCTCCAGTTTTGATGTCACTACACTGGTTACCTGTGTCATTCAGGATTGACTTTAAAATACTGCTTATGGTTTATAAAGCCTTAAATAATCTCGCCCCATCTTATATATCGGAATATCTGACATCTTATATTTTAAATCGTAACCTCAGATCCTCAAATGAGTGTCTCCTTAGAATTCCAAGAACAAAACTTAAAAGAAGTGGTGAGGCGGCCTTCTGCTGTTATGCACCTAAAATCTGGAATAGCCTGCCAATAGGAATTCACCAGGCTGATACAGTAGAGCACTTTAAAACACTGCTGAAAACACATTACTTTAACATGGCCTTTTTATAACTTCATTTTAATTTAATCCTGATACTCTGTATGTCCAATTCTTCATAATAACTATTCATAGTGGCTCCAAAATCCATACTAACACCTACTCTCTCTTCTGTTCTTTTTCCGTTTTTTTGTGGTGGCGACCAGTGCCCCCAGCATCCAATCAAATCACCGTGATGTCCCTACATTAATGGATTAAAGGCCAGAAGTCCACATGACCATCATCATCAAGTCCTTCCATGAGAACCCTGAATACAAATGGGGACTGATTGAGATCATTTATGTTAGGTAGAATGCCTAGAGGGGGCTGGGTGGTCTCGTGGCCTTGGTACCCCTGCAGATTTTATTTTCTCTCCAGCCGTCTGGAGTTTTGTTTTGTTTTTTCTGTCCTCCCTGGCCGTCGGACCTTACTTTTATTTTATGTTAATTAGTGTTCTCTTATTTTAATTCATACTTTGTCTTTTTTTCTCTTTCTTCATCATGCAATGCACTTTGGGCTACATTATTTGTATGAAATTGTGCTATAGAATTAAACGTTGTTGTTGGTGGTGGTGTTTTGGCTTATCAGTCTTTTTTTTAACCAGTTTCAGTTATTCTCTGGTTTGTGTTTGTTTTACTTTTTATTGTTCGTTCAAGCATTTTTCACGTTTATTTTATCATGTTATGTATTGTTTATTATTAATGTACTGTGTGTTTAAATGTTCCCCTATTACTTGTGTTGTAGGTGGAAGCCCCAGGATGCGGAGTCACCCTGACATCATTACTCTGCCTTTAGGGTCCCAGCAGTGCTTCATTGAGAGTTGTTGGACTGTTCTTATGAGTTTTGTTTTACCTTTGTTTGTCTAATTTTTGATTATTGCTGCTAAAAACAATTATGAAGAGATAATTCAGCCCATCAAGCTTATTTGTTTAGTTGATAGCTGAGCTATCCAGGTATCTCATCCAGATTCTTCTTAAAAGTTGTCAAGCTTTCTGCTTCAACTCCATGTCTCAGCAGTTTGGTTCAGAGTCTAACAACTCTTACTGTAAAGAAGTGTTTCCTTGTTTCAGTCCTAAATGCTCTTCACCTTAGCTTCTGCTCTTGGATTTCGGATTTAGTAATTGGACTCATTTATTTATTTTTGAAGCCTTTTTTGGTAAATCCTTCAGGCCCTGTTTGCCTGGTTTACTAATTATGTGCTTTCGTCTTGTTTTTCTTCAAAAAGGTTTCAGTTTGTGTTGGGACTTGTCTCCTCTAGGCAGCGATTATGTGGTTTCTTTCCTCAGAGGGGCATTTTCATATAGTTTGAGATAATTTAAAGACATGAGGACCCCTGTAGAGGTTGAAGCCTGTCTGTGATGGGTGGAATGAGGCCATGTCTGGGCAGGCTAGAGAAAGTCCTGGCCAGCTTTGTGGAGCTTTTTGCCATGTTCATGACTCCACTACACCACACCTAATATTTTTTTTTTTACCTTGCTTATCCTTCATCCTCCAGTACTTTTGACCATTGATTCACCAGATGACAATATGGCAGGGCACACACATGTAGATGATAGCCAGAAGCTTAAAGTGAACAGAGAAAAGAAAGAGAACAGCTTAGGAAGTGGATGAAAATCAGGGGTCTAAAAAGAAAAGCAGGCAAGCTGTTCCACATAATAAATGGCTGATCTGCTATGCATTTAGTCAGGCCCAAAGAGTGCGTAGGTGGTTATTGCTTTCATGGTTTAAGTGATTTCTGTATGTTGTCATTACTCTCCTTTATAAATGAGTTTTGTCAATTATGAAAAAATACTCTTTGAATTTATGTCAGGTTCAATAGACAGGACACAACAAATTATAACATTATGGGATGGTGCACCCTATGAAAAGCTCTATTTATATTAAGATTTTTTTTCTTAGAAATCTTAAATCACCTTAAGATTTATGTAGACTCTATACAGTATGTGTATATATATATATAAATACATTTTGTGCCTTTGATGCACAACATAAATCTCATAGTGCTTGTTCACTGTGTAGTAAATCATTGTGAAGGATGAACACAGAACAAATGTTGCTTCAATGTGAAGAATAATTCTTCCTTGGGTATTATACTGTCAATGCAAATTGTCATGTGGTCAAATTTGACCAGTTCACAAGTTTTCAAAATAAAGTACAGTAAAAACAAAACTCCTCTTGTTATAAGTTGGAGTCCCAAAGCATGTAAGTTCCGAAAACACTTCTAAAAATGTCCACTAGAGAGGGATTTACCATCAAACCCTGGCTAGATATACAGGCAAACACAAGATTTATTTTTTCAAAATACTCAATAACAAATGAGAGCTCAGTAGAGCATAAAAGGCAAAAGGTGTTGCCTATAACAAATGATTTTTGATAGCAAAGAAAGTCCCAATAACAGTAATCAAAGGTGAAGTTAAAAGCAGTGCTTGAGGACAAAAATCACAAAACAAATCACAAAAAGCACAGCGCACAGCAAAAGATACAAAAACTCACCTACTCCAGAGTGCATTTTCAATGAACCTCAAGGAACTCTGGAATACCCTCCACCTTAAAAGGGCTGAGAGAAGTACCTTGCAGTGGTGGGCAGGTGGAGCCTTGGGTCTCTTGGGAAACCCCCCACAAAACACATGGAATGTAACACAGACATACATACGTAGACTAAACCAAATATGCATACTGTATAATAAACAGAAGTGTTAACACAAACAAAAGAATCAATGATGAACAAAGATAGAAGCAGATGATCCCCAGTCAGGTTGGAATCCTAACTGAGGCATAACATTTATATAATATATATTTTATGAGGGGGATAATCAGGAGGAAACAATAGTTACATATTTGGTTTACAGTGCACATTGAAACATCGTGATGTGTGAGTCACTGTCTTGCACCCGAGAGAAGATGCTGAATCCAAACAAAGACTTCAAGAAAGGCAACTTTATTCCACTTCAAACAGGAAAAGTCAGGGCGTTTATTCAAACCGAGAGCTACCACTTCAATGCATACAAAGACACATCAAACAAGCAGTGACGGGGCCATTTCAGTGGCTGGGTTAGAATATTCCCCGCATCAACCATCGGGCAACAGATGAGTTACATCTCCCAAATTCAGATTGGACTTATTAGCTTTGGGTTGCCTTGTAATGCTATCCTGATCAGTACATAAAATGACTCAACAAAGGAATTTTAATTAAAAAAAAAGAAAAAGTAAGAAGGTTGTAGCTGCGTTTCCCCAAAATTACCAAAGTTCAGCAGCTCTAGTAGGCAAAATGGGATTCAGGCAAAGCTTGACGCGTCGAAATGACTCCATGGACAAAATATCTTAATTTTAAAAACTTTAGTAAAAATTCAAAGTGAACTGTTCACACAAAATTGAAAAAAATTGACGTCGCAAAGAAAAAAAAAATTCTTGTTTAAGAAAATTTCTGTTTAAAACTTAAAATTCTTGTTTCACTTCTTTAAGTTTGCTTATACAGTTGGACCATTTCTAAACGATTAGATAGCTGTACATTTATGCCATTTCCATGCTGTAAATGGGTCTTTGAGTCCCTGCTAACACTGGGACTTGTTCTAAACAACAACTGGCTCAATTAACACAATGAATCTTAGTTATAGCAAGAAAGTTCTACCTCATATTAACTTACAGGGAGGTAAAGGCTATACCATTGTCTATGACTATGACTAAGCAAACACTAATAAGAATTTAACTTAAAGCATTAACTTTCAAAGATTGGCTCTTAAAGAAGTCACTTTATGCTATATACCATTTGCACCTTTAAACTCTACACCAGAAATAATGTACTCCAGCATAGTTCATCCTTAACATTTAATATGATATAAAAAATGTAGATAACAAGAAAACATAGAGAATTACAAGTAAAACTGTCAGCACACAAGTAACACGAGAAGCCATCTCAACCTTACAAAGTCCTTTTCCACAGTTCCTGTAGATAAATCTTTATTAATTATTATATCCACGAACAAAGACATCGGTTGACTTTCTACTGAGATCACTTCTTGCCATTTGTCTCTGATATTTCATCCACAAGAAAAAAATAAACTAACTTCGCTTTTCTAGCATTCCTAAGGTGGCCTCAAAAGTCAAAGTTCACTGAACTCATCAATCCTTCATATATATATATATATATATATATATATATATAGTGACATTTTTCAGTTCTGTGGAGACTTTCTCCAATGGTGCTGCATGCCAAAACACGGTTGACGTGTCTGCCGAAGGTTGCTTGTCTGTCACTGAGGCAACCGCAGGTTCACCACGCCATCGAGGCAACTTCAGCCTTCCCACGTAGCATGTCAGTCACCCGATGGTTGATGCAGGGAACATTTTAACCCAGCCACTGACCTGGCCCTGTCCCTGCTCATTTGCTGAGTCTGTGTGTATTGAAGTGGTAGCTCCCATTTGAATAAATACCCTGACTGTTCCAGTTTTGACTGGAATAAAGTTGTTTTTCTTGAAGCCTTTGACCTCAGCATCTTCTCTCGGGTGCAAGACAGTGACTGACATGTCACAATATACATATATATCTATATATATAATTCACTAAGGGCACGCAAGACGCACGCAAGACAGAGAGCCACACCCACCAATTCTAACAGAGCCCTGCCCACCAACTGTAAGACCATGGGATACGCACGACAGGGCCACACCCACCAACTCACAGAGCCCTGCCCGCAAACTCTAAGACCATGGGATACACTCGACAGAGCCCCGCCCGCCAACTGTAACCCTCCTCGCGCGTGCACTGTCATTCTTGAGGCATGTGCACTGCCTGCTCATGTGCCCACAGGCAACAACTCACCAAACACAGCCTCAGTTGCTTTTGTCTGTGCTACAGTCCGCATGCACCTCTGACTTTTCATTGTTCTTTTCGGTTCCGGCTGCTTTTCTATATATATAATCGACCAAGTCGCCCGACCATGGGGTACGCACGACAGAGCCCCGACCGCCCACTCTAACCCTCCACCCGCGTCATGGGGAATGCACTACAGAGCCCCTTTGGTCTGTGCTACAGTCCACATGCAGCTGTGAGCCATGTTGACTGTTCACATTGCTAATTATGTGGCGTATGCTACGCTGCGGGTTGGCTAGTGTACATATAAAATGCTAAGGTCTCTCCATTCATCACACAATTACTCACAAACTACTGGAGCTACAACCTTGATCTCGGTCTTAATCGAAAGATTACAACTCGATGCACTCTGGAAGTTAAAACATTTCAGGTAGTGCCAGCAAAGTGAAGTGTGGATGAGGGCTTATAACAGCAAAGTAACTGGCAAACCAAGTGAAATGGTGGAAAGAAAAAGAAGAGCTGTGACATCTTCTGAATACTGAGCAAATGACAGAGTCTGTCACCATAAAAGGAAGAAGAATAACAGAATCTGTTGAGAATCAAAATGCAAGAATGACAAAGATGAAGCATTGCATCCCAGTAATCATGCAGAGAGCTTGCTGTTGTTTACATCTAGCTTTTTTGTTGGCTCACAAAACCCCCTTCCAAAAGAAAACAAGACACAGAACCACATTGAAAAACAAGACATAGTTCTGAATTTGGACCAAGTGAGCAACAGACAAGCATGATGGTTCACAGGCATGCAAGCTAAAGTCCAGTGTAATGCAATTCAAAAATGAGAACAAGTGCAATGTGCACAAATGCACAGTGACAATGGAGAAGAGCCTAACCTATGAAACTTCCACCATATGAAAGCTTTTACTTCCTCACATCAAGGTTTCTTTGAAGACCACTACATAACAAAATTACATAAGCAATGTGATCAGTGTCACACTGTATTATTCCATGTTACCAACAGAGAAAATCGAAAATGAGCCATCAGATGTAATAAAATACATTATGAGTTCTTGAGGAAGAAACAATTATTTAGAAAACATAAGAACTATCAAGAGTGCCTTGTCTTTAACTCAGTTTAACTGCCATGCTAGCATTTTAAGAAGAATACAATACAATACAATTTATTTTTGTATAGCCCAAAATCACACAAGGAGTGCCGCAATGGACTTTAACAGGCCCTGCCTCTTGACAGCCTCCCAGCCTTGACTCTCCAAGAAGACAAGAAAAAACTCCCAAAAAAACCCCAGTAGGGAAAAAATGGAAGAAACCTCGGAAAAAGGCAGTTCAAAGAGAGACCCCTTTTCAGGTAGGTTGGGTGTGAAGTGGGTGTCAAAAAGAAGGGGGTCAATACAATACAATACACAGAACAGAACAAATCCTCAATACAGTATAAAAATAAAAATAAAACTTTTAGCAGAATGTAACAGTGGATGACATCACATAATATTATTTGGATTTGTTTAGAATACTGCTCTAGGGAGCGTTTTCAAAATTCTCCATTTTTAGGGGTTAAAATTAAAAAGGCAGTTTAGACCAAAGGTGAACATGGAGACTAATGTCTGTATTTTTAAATGAAAAAATAGTAGTGTAATTGTAGCCTTAGTCTTACATGTTGAAATTAAAAGTATATTGTGAAGGCTAGGAGGTGCCAGTGAGCCACAAAACCCGTTGTGTGTTTTAAAGGTTCAAATAAAGGTTGTTTTATTACAAGAATACCCCATATAACAAATACAAAAACAGTTGTCTCTTCTCTTTCTTTTCCTCTCCTCTCTCTACCACACTGCTCACAGTCCCTTTTATTGAGCACCAGGGAGTAATTCTGGTTTAGGGCTTTTCCCCATTGGAAGCACTTCTGGGTCATACAGTAGTCTCGAATGCCCACTTGTGGCACCCACAGATTCCAGCAGGGCTATGTTATCGGACTACAATTTCTAGCATTCCCTGCTGGTGTCCAAACAGGCACCGATATCCAGGGCTGCTGCCATGTAGTGTTCAAGGGGAACGAACATCTGTTATAGCCCATCCTTCCCAGTCCTTCCCTTTCATCCTGGTTAGGCAAGGTACTACAAATATATCCAGTCGGGACTCCTGTCCATCTGCATGGGGTTTGCCGTCTGGGTAAGGAATCTTCCTCACCTTTGGTTGGGATGTTTGTCCATCCACCTGGGAAGTCCCATTTAAGTATGGTACCTTTCTCTTCCTTGGGAGGGATGCCTGTCTGTCCTCTTGGAGCCTTCTGTCCAGGTAAGGAATCATCCCGTCTCCTGGTCAGGATTCCCATCCATCCTGTTTGGCACATACAATACATAAAATAATGAATGTATTTTATTCCAGCTTTGTACCTGATGCTTGTAAGATTGGCTGCAGCTCCTCTGTGACCCTGCTCTGGATTAGTGGATTTAGAAAACGCACAGCTTCAGGGATGTGGGTGCAATCCTCTTCATGCTTCTATGGGTTTCTGAGAGTCTGTATATATTGGTGAATGGAATTGGCTCAGGTATGTGTGGGAATGTCCTGTACTGGATATACAGTACATAGACTTAAGGCTAAATGCTTCCTAGAGTGTTCTCTTTACTGTATAGTGTAACAAGTGGATTCAGCCAATAATCCTAAAAGCTCTGGATAAACATCAGTGTTAACATTAGGATGGGAAATGTGAGTGCCAACGGGCACCAGCTATTATTCAGGATTGTGTTGTCATTCATTCCTCCACACCACTGTTTGCCAGTTTGCCAGCTAACTCAAATCGGAAATCATGCAATATCTGGGATGCAGAAGAATAGATTACAGGAATAGCACATTCTATATAGTGCATCCAGCCATCCCCATTGTTTTGATAAATGATGGCATCTTTGTTATCAAAAAAACACAAATAACAAATCAATGCTTTCACTAGCTTTGGTGATTTATCATTCACTGGAAACATCTGTCATTCTGAATGGTCTTCATAACTAAAGAACTTTGTTTTATAAAAAAATTGTAGGAAACATTTCAGGCTACACTTTTCTTTGAGGGCAGGTCTCAGATATACTATATTATTTAATATGGTGTCTTTTCCTAATGAATACTAGGAGAAAAAAGTTGCTAGGCCCATGAGTATTAAGCCACTTTTCCACTGCATAGTACGGCACGACACGGTTCAGTACAGCTCACCTTGGTTCGGCTCAGTTCGGCTCGGTTTGCGTTTCGACTGCAGTTTAGTACCGCTTTAGAGTGGGTGGGATTATTCACGTGTCGTTATAGTTGCGCCGCCTCTACTGCCGTGACACTGTGGAACTTTTACAACAACACGCAGACAACGACAACACTTTAGCTCGACGACGCGCAAGGTTAAGCATCTAAAAAAAGCACGTCACTAGCTAACTTTTATCACTGTTGCAAAGCATAAAATGAACTTAACTGCCAGTGTAACATTAAAATGCTGATTCTGTATATTACAGATCTTCCACATTTTGCAAAAAAGTCGCCGCAACAGACCATCTGTTTGGACATTTAACCGTGCTTCAGAGTGGTGGGATGTGATTGTTCCCGGTTTTACAAACACTCAGTGGCTGGAGAACTTTCGAAACTTCCGCGTGTCTGTACCTTTAAAGAAAAGAATAGCCAGTGACGCAGTAATGACGATTTTCTCCGGCCAATCAGTGACCAGCAGAGTTTACACGTCACATTTTGGTAACAGTTCGGCACGCTTGGAACCTCAGCTGAGGTGGTACTAAAAAAAGGACCAGGTACCAGGTACTGTTCCCAGTGGAAAGCCCCGCAAAAGTGAGCTGTACTGAACCGTGTCGTGCCGTACTATGCAGTGGAAAAGCGGCTTTAGAGCATTAGAACAATCTATATGAAAATATTTCATTCAGCCCAATAAAGTTTGCCAGTCCTCTCTACTTTAATTCTTCTAAAAAAACATCAAATTGAGTTTTGAAAGTCTCTAAAATCCTACTGTCTAACACACAAATTGGTCTCTTATTCCAAGTGACTGTGGTTCTCTGTGTAAAGAAAAACTTCCTAATGTTTGTGTGAAATTTACCCTTAACAAGTTTCCAATTTTGTCCCCATGATCTTGATGAACTCATTTTAAAGTCACAGTCTCAATCCACTGGACTAATTCCCTTCATAATTTTAAACACTTCACTCATGTCTCCTCTTAACCTTCTTTTGCTCAAACTGTAAAGGCTCAGCTCTTTTCTGATCTTTCCTCATAATTCAACCCCATGTAGACCTGGAATCAGCCTAGTCGCTCTTCTCTGGACCTTCTCTAGCGCTGCTATGTCCTTTTTGTATCCTGGAGACCAAAACTGCACCCAGTACTCCAGATTAGGCCTCACCAGTGTGTTATAAAGCTGGAGCAGAACCTCCTGTGACTTGTACTCCACACATCAAGGCGCTATATAACCTGACATTCTGTTAGCCTTCTTAATGGCTTCTGAACACTGTCTGGCAGTTGGTAGTGTTGAGTCCATTATGCTTCCTAAATCCTTCTCATAAAGTGTGCATTTTTACTTCCTACATGTAATACTTTGCATTTACTTACATTAAATTTCTGTTACAAATCTTTCCAAGCTTGCATGCTGTCCAAGTCCCTCTGTGATGATCATTCAACAGATTTGAGATTATCTGACAATCCATGTAGCTTGGTATCATCTGCAAACTTAACTAGCTTGTTACTTATATTCCTATCAAAATCATTTATATATTTACCTGAATTTTTATCACTCTTTAATTTAATATTGTTTTTTATCAGTATGCTGCTGCTGGAGTATGTGAATTTCCCCTTGGGATTAATAAAGCATCTATCTATCTATCTATCTATCTATCTATCTATCTATCTATCTATTATATAGTGCCTGTCTGTCTATCTATCTATCTATCTATCTATCTATCTATCTATCTATCTATCTATCTATCTATCTATCTTTAACAATAGCAGTGGCCCCAGCACTGACCCCTGCTGGATGCCACTCTTAACATCAGCCAATTCTGATAAAGTCCATCTCATCAATTTCCTCTGCTTACTATGTCTGAGCCAATCTTCACTCATCTTTTTAAATGAAATTAAATTAAATTATATTAAATTTAATTAAATTCAATTTAATTTAATATCCCAATGGGGAATAAAGTCTAATCATCTAATCTAATCTAATCTAATCTGCACACTACACCCTGAACTCCCACTTCTTTTAGTTTGATGCCCAAGCTCTCATGTGGCACCTTATCAAATGCTTTCTGAAAGTCCAGATAAATAACATCATGTGCTCCACTTTGATCGTATGCTTTTGTTGCTTCCTTATAGAATTTCAGCATGTTGGTAAAACACAACCTCCCTCTTCTGAGCCCATGCTGACCGTTCAGTAAAAGTCCTCTTCTTTCCCTCCATTGCTCAGTGTTTTCCGTAATATTTCTTTCCGTTAATTTACCTGTGATGCATATTAATCTTGGAGAATACAATTAAAATATAGGAATAAATTCGAGGAGTACTGTAAATATGCTACACACTAATACATTGACAGTATAGAAAGAAGAAAACTTTGGGTCAGAATAAGACTAATTCTGAAAATGAAGCATCACTCCTTTTAATTCTGTGGTTATATATAAATCACCGGACATTACCCATTTTTCATGACTGATGACTGCTGATCTGTTTTAAAGGATGACACAAGGTTCTGTTCCTTCATCATTCCAGCCCTCATCTATCTACTGTAACTGTTGGAAATGAACACTTTCCTACGAGTATTGATCCGAGTGGATTTGTCAGTTTTGTGATCCTGCTCTGCGCAAACAGACTTCCAACTATAAATGGATGCTGTTTGCATTGCATTTTCTTAGAAGTCTATGCTAGCTGAGCAGCAATTTAAAATTCAATTAATCAATGATGACAAAAGACTGTTGTGCAACAGTCCATTTAGAGGTGGGTGGCAATTACCACATAAAATGAAACAAATACAGTAAAAAATAATTAAGCTGGCATATTTAGGAATGAGTGATGTTTTGTTTATTCCATAAAGATAACCTGTGTAAATGTTTCATATTTGGTTCACTGCAGTGCATATGAATACGTGATCTAGGAAAGCACATGTGCACCACTTTCTTTCAAATATGTCATATTCTTGCTTTTATTATCAAAGTATGTCTGAAAGTTCAACATTCTATGCTTATCATTCTAGAAATTAACATGACATTGAAGATGTTTGGAATAGACTGGGTATAATTACTAGACTCCTGGGCTCAGGTGCTAGAAGGAATGTCGACAAGGAAAAATCCTTGAACCAATTTTTTAATAGCGTTTCTGCCACCAACTTCTTCCAATGACTAATCTCCCCAAACCATCTTGACTGCACCATCAACTCCTACCACTTCAACTGTTATGGGCAATGTCTCTGATGTGCATGTAGGCAACACTGGAGCACCACAAGGACCAGTGGTGCCACCTTTTCTGGTCACCCTGTACACCTTGGACTATAAATATAGCTCCGGGTCAAATAAAAACAAAAATCAAATCAAATCAAATTGTATTTGTCACATACAAATTATACACACAGTACAACATGTAGTAAAATACTTAGATCCTCAAATCATATATATAAAAGGATAATAACAAAAATACATGGCTTTATAAATTTCAGTGCAAATCATTAATAGAATTTTAAATATGTGATTAATAATTAAAAGCTATATAAACAACATCCATCCATCCATTATCCAAACCCATATATCCTAACTACAGGTTCACAGGGGTCTGCTGGAGCCAATCCCAGCCAACACAGGGCGCAAGGCAGGAAACAAACCCTGGGTAGGGCACCATCCCACCGTAGTATAAATAGCATAATAACTTAATATAAGAGAGTTAACAATACGGCATCACATATTTCTGGACACTTTCTTTATTCAAGAAGCAGATTGGCTATGGACAGAAGCTCCTCCTCAGTCTCTCTAAACTCATCTTCAGGCAGTGGTAGTGTTAATCTGACTACAGTACAGAGCCATTTTGGTGATGGTTGGTATCACTGGTAATTTTCTTTTCCTGGAAGGTAGGGACACCCAGTGATGTGTTCATTTGATCGTACCACTCTCTGCAGAGCCCTTCTTCATGCTATTTCCAAACCAGGCAGTAGTACTTCAGGCCTGGATACTTTGAATGGTGGATGTGTAGAAGTTCTTTAGTAATGGGGAGGGCAGCTTGAAATAGCCATCTCAGGTGACCAAGGTGTCAGGGAGTTTGGACCAGGATAAGTCATTCATGATGTGGACACCGAGGTATCTGAAACTGTCCACCCTTCTCTACCTGAGAGCTGTCACTACTGAGGGGATGGTAGTTCTTCTGGTGTTTTCTTCCAAAGTCCACACTCAGTTCCTTTGTCTTGCTGAGTTTGTCCTGAGACCAGTGTGATAGACTCTACACTTTATCCAGGCAAGACTGTCCAGTGTTGTTAGATATCAGGTCTACCACAGCTATGTCATCTGCAAATATGACAGAACGTTAGAGTCACGTGAAGCCATGCAGTCGTATGTGTAGAGAGTGTACGGAAGAAGACTGAGAACACATCCTTATGGATCCCTTGTGTTGAGGGTGAGGGATGATGACGTGTGGCCTCCCAATCAAACTACCTGTGGTCTGCCTGTCAGCTGCACAGTGAAGTGTTCAGACACAGGTCCCTGAGCTTGTTGATGAGCTTTGAGAGGTTTATTTTGTTAAATGATGACCTATAGTCAATAAATAGCATTTGCACATAATTCGCTTTCTTGTTGAAGAGGTAGGCCTGTACTGTATGAAGGATCAAGATGATGGCATCCTCTGTGGATCCATTGGAGAAATATACATACTGTAATGGATTCCTGGTCTTTGAGTTGAGAAAAACATATGCGATATTTGACTGGCCTTTCTAAACACTTGATTGCTATAGACCAGGGGTCCTCAATCCCAGTCCTGGAGAGCCGCAGTGGCTGCAGGTTTTTGTTCTGACCTGGTGGATTAATTAGAAAGCAATTCTTGCAAATAAAGCACTAACAAGCTATGAAATTAATTTAACTCTGCTATGTCAGGTCATTCTCATATCCTAGATTTTCTTTCCCTTTCTCTCATGCAAATGATTTGAAGGCTAAAATGGACGAGTAATTCTCAGTACTTCACTTTTTTCTCTTCATTTTTCTTCCAAGTGTTTAATTAAACCCAATAGTGCAGATAAATACACACAGGTGTAAATGTAAATAAGCTAAATGGAGAAATGCAGCTCTCTCTTGTCATTTGCATGTTATTGATAATAAGGAGCAATTAAAATAGCTGTTTAAGACAAAATTAAGCAATAAGGGCTCAAAATCACTAAAGTGAAGCAGAAGTGTTACTTTAGCAATAAGTGCTTTTTATTAAGCAACTGGGTTGGAGCAAAAACCTGCAGCCACTGCGGCCCTCCAGAGGCCTCATGTATAACGCCGTGCGTAGAACTCGCACTATAACATGGCGTAAGCACAAAAGCCGAAATGTGTTTACACACAGAAAAATCCAGATGCAGGAATCTGTGTGTACTCCAACTTCCACGTTCTTCCGCTACATGAATCCCGATCAGCGTGAAAACTAACGCTCGTGCACGCGCATTACGTAACGCCCTAAATCCTCCCAGAATTACGCCTATTTGAATATGCAAATCAATATAAATCGCCCTTAAGCGCAGCCTTCTGTGAAAAGACAATGGGAAAAGCACGGGGAAAATATAAGAATTTCAGCGAATACCAAGTGGAGGCAAAGGAAAAACATACTATTTGTTCAAATAAACCGTGGAATAATCAACAAAAGGAAGTTGATCGAGTGACATAGCGTGTTGGAGAAACTTGAAAGCTCACATTCACAAATCGCACAGTGCCGGAAATAAAAAGAAGTCGCATATCAAAGTCGCCGTGAAAAGCCGAGTTGTAAGCCCACTGTCTGAGTGTCATATGAAAGCTTATTAGGGTACAGAGAAAAAGGCACACGGTGGGGAAAAAGCACGAAATGTCAACTTCAATCTCGACATTTCCACTTTAATCACGTAGTTTATTTTGTCATTAAAGTAGAACATCATTAACTTCATCTTAAAATCGTTTAATTAACCAGTTTCTCAAATCACATTGTAATTAAAGTAGCACGTTAAATGCTTTGTTTTGTATTTGATCTTCTATGTGCTCTGTGTGTGTGAATCACTACTTGCTTCTTAAACCGGCTCTCTTCCTCCAACTGGACACAGAATCCATGACATTCGTGATATTACAGTTCTCTGAATAACTAAAATACTGAGATGTATACGTGATATCATTTTCATGATGATAGGAGTTAAAGCACGTTATTAAACATGTGTTTCACTTCGATTAAATAATTTATTGCAGCAGTACAATCAGGGGCGGCTCTAGGCTTGTGGTGGCACTGGGCAGAGGAAGAATCGGTGGCTCCTTTGCCCGCCCGTCAGTAAGGTAGCTTATGCACAGTGGATGGCTACGTCCGTTGTGGACACTGCATAGCCGCCTCGTGCTCATGACACAAGCATTTAACTTTTGCCGAAATTTGTTGCTGTGTTTTTAGCTGTGTTGTTATTTTCTCTTTCTGTTTTATATTCATTATATATTGGCATAGCCGTCACTGCAGTCAGTGCTTTTCTTTCCCCAAGTAACCGATCGCCATACAATCAGCTCTGTAATAGACGTTAAGCCATCTGTAAGCTTAGCGCCGATTCTTCAAAACGTTTAAAGAACATTGAAATATCTTCGTAGTACATGTTTAATTTTTCTATCCTTAACGACACTCCCAGTGAAGAATATAGATTATTTAAATGAAGTTAAAGTTTTATCTGTATAATTTAATAAACATATTTTGCTGAATTTCACCTTATAAATGATATCGTTTCTGTTTCTGAACCGCGAGGTCCGTACAGGAAAGGCTTTAAAACATTTTGCAGTGGCTGAGACAGCGTGTCCTTGAAGCTGTATACCGATAATTCCCTTTCCGATCAGCTGCTGCTGTGATTCACACTCAGATACAGTGATATAAATACTCTGAATGGTGCAGTGAGAGAAATATTGAAAAAGATGATCCGCTGTGGCAACTCCTAACAAGAAGAGCTGAAAGAAGAAGAAGAAGAAGAAGTGAGAGTAACAACGCTAAAGCAGTTATGGTATTTGGAAAACTATGGCTGTTCCCTCTACCATTATATTGTTACAAGTTAATTACAATCAGATGCATTACACTAATAAACAATATGCGGTTAGTTTCGGTGTATTTATAAAGCCGCGTCAGGAAAATAAGGTGTAACCACACAGGAACAGTAGCACTGCTTTGACGCTGGGTGCCGCCAGTCTGCAAAACTGAGCGGAGAACTTGCGTACGACAAGGCATGAGGTACCGTGGAAAAGTGCATGGCTTTATGCCAAGTGTAGGTTTTATACATCGCGATTTGAACGTGGAAAAGTTCTTACGCAACGTTTCTGTGCGTACGCACCATTTATACATGAGGCCCCAGGACCGTGATTGAGGACCCCTGCTACAGACGTTAGTGGAATAGGATGGTAGCCATTCAGGCAGGTTGGATATTACTTCTTCGGTACATGGACAATGGTGGATCTTATAAAGAATGTTGGTACAACCGACTAAGATAAGGAAATATTAAATACTACTATGAATACTGGTGCAGGCTGATCAGCACAGCTCTTAAAAAACACTGCTTCCTCAGTTGTACCACTGGCTAGCGTTAGTGGCATTCACACTAAAAGTTATTAGGCGATACTGTCAGAGAGGTGTTGGCACTCACCATGGTGGGAGTAGTTGCTAAATAATTCTCCATTGTCTGTGGATCTTGCCACATGCACCTTGAATCAGACTGGTCAAGTTGCTTTTTTACTTTCTCCCCATATCGTCATTTGGGGGCTTTCACAGATCTCCTTGATAGTACCAGGTTGCTTTGTAATCGTACATATTCTGAGACATATGCTATGAGCAGTACACAGCACTGTATGCATTTAGTGCCTCACAAATGGTTTTATCCACCCAAGGTTTCTAGTTTGGGAAAGTCCAGGGGTCTCATTTATCAAGCATGCGTAAAACAAGTTCTAAACTAGTGCGTATACCAACAGCCGTAAGCACAAGAAAGTTGGGAGTTATCAAACGTGAGTACACATAGCTGTACGAAATGACTGATGATGAATCGCACTCCTTCTAAATTGTGTGCGTATGCATAGTAATTTAAATTTGCATACAGAAACGCCCTCAAATTACCTTATTTGGCAAACAACTTTCCTTATAAAAACCCAATGCCGCCAGGGCACTATAGAACCGTTATCATGGATCCCGTGAAGAGAGCAAAGAAAAAAAACTTCACAGACAACGAAGTGGAAGTGCTTTTAAATGAGGTACAACGTAATAAGACAGTTTTGTTCACTGCTTTTTCAGGCGGAATGTCAACGGAAAAAAAAGACTTGGCATGAGGACAGGTTACTAATGCGATAAATGCCATCTCACCTGTATGTAGAACTACTGCAGAAATCAAGAAAAAGTGGTTTGATTTGAAAGTGTCCTCTAAAAAAAGAATTGCAGCCCACAAAAGAGACCTCGGTGCCACGGGAGGAGGCCAGAGTCTTATTTCAGTGTCACCATTGGTTGACAAGATAGCAGCAATTATTGGTGAAACGTCAATGAGCGGAGTAATCCCCGATGGTGACACTGAAAGTGCAATCCCATCAACTGCAGGAGAGGCCGAGCCATCCGAAAATGGTTAGAAGGTTTTTAAATGTTTGTGTTGCGATATATTATTCATAGATAAATAACACTCACATTGCAAATGATTTGGATTGTTCATTTAACATTTATTTTATAGATCTGCCAGTTTTGCCAGGTCCTGCTCCGCCTGCCACTTCAGCATGTCCGATGCGTTTCGAGGCACGAGTCCTGACTGATGCGGTTCTGAAAACACAGGAGGAATTAGTGAGAGGCATTTGCAAGCATAAAAGAGGAACTGCACCAAATCAATGTGAACTTGAGGAACATTAGTGATTCACTAAATGCATCATGCAAGTTCAATAAAAGCTCTGATTGATCTCACCATTTTCTCACAATTACTCCTTATTGTGACACAGATTTAGAACCGTTCGAGTATCCCTGCTCTTAGTTGCACGGCCACAGCATTTGGCATGGGGTCAAAACCTTCTGCCATGTGGCGATCTTCTTGTATTGGCATCTCATCCAGTGGTATACCGTTTTTAATGGCAATATTATGCAGCACACTGCATGCTTTAACTATATAGCACACCTAAAGCAAATTGATAAATATTGTAGTTATAAAATATTAAAGAAATAATTAGAACTTAATTTAAAACCTTGTCGCGTTTGTATTGCAATATGCCTCCTCTGCCTGACAGACACAGCCATCGAGCCTTCAGCAAGCCTATTGCATGTTCTACTGTGCTTCTTGTGCGCTCATGTGCTCGGTTGTAATTCAGCTCCTTTTGGGATACAGGGTTTGCCACTGGGGTCATCAGCCAGGATTTAAGGGCATATCCGCGATCCCCTGCAATGATGTAGATTAACATAAAATACAGTACACTAGATGGTGTTGAGAAGTAATCTAATCGTTACACACTTACCAATAAGCCAGCCTTCTCCAGCAGCGCTTTGCTGAAGACGAAGTCCCACGATGCTGTTCTGCACAATGAAGGAATCGTTGTTCGCAACGACATTTAGCAGGTTCAAGTGTGCATCACAGATTACCTGCACGTTAATGGAGTGATAGCCTTTTCTATTTACAAATGCAAATTCATCAACAGTAGGAGCTTTTAGGGCAACATGTGTGCAGTCAACTGCCCCTATTACACTTGGAAATCCTGCGATGTTATAGAAATCGGTCATAATTTTTGTCCTTTCCGCTGTGGTATTTGGAAACGTAATGTACTGTGATGTAAGTGATATAATTGCATGTAAAACGTGTGGCATAATTCGGCTCACGGTGGGTTGAGAAATACCAGACCTGTCACCAATTACCCTTTGAAATGTGCCTGAGGCTACAAAGCCAATAGTAGAAAGAACCTGAGTGTGCACGGGGACTGCACTGGTGCGCTTTGTTGGCCTCTCCAAAAGTTGTGAGGACTGCTGACACAAATCAAGAAAAATTGCCCTTGGCAAACGAAAACGACTAATGAGCCACTCATCACTCTCAGCGAGTAAGTCTGTGCGGTCGATGAAAACACGATCTCTGTGTAAAAGTGCTTGTTGCAAATCTTCAAGAAGCGCAAGGTCTGCCATTGTAGTCAATGCATTTCCAAAAACAGTTGTTCATTTGGGGATTTTATATTATTTACAGTTCCAGATAACTCAGAATCAACACTGACATTTAAGTGGTGAAGTATAAGGGCACTGGGTTTATATGTGATTACAGTTCTCTACCACTAGGGGATTCTGCTTACGCACAGTCAGGAGTTCTTCTAAATGTGCACACATTTTCACGCACGCGTACAAATTAATGAATCGCATTCTATTAGTGGAATTGTGCATATGCATGATTTACACATAAAACCGTGCGTACGCACGCTTGATAAATGAGACCCCAGATGATGACTTTTGGTATTTCACTTATGAGATATCCAATAAACAAAGTCACAGTTTCCATAAACACATTGATGGCGTTATTAGTGCTGCATCTGATCAATGCCCAGCCAGCAACACTCTTTCTGAAAGGTCTCGGATTGGTCTGCCCAACACTTAACCTCACATGTGATTTGAGCTTCTTGCTTTAACTTTTGTTTATATCTAGTGTAAGAAGGGAAACACCAACAGAAAAAGGTTTGGGGAGCCACCCTGTATATTGTGAAACAGAATTATCAATATGGTATCACACCAAAGTAGTCTCAAAAGACTGAGTCCCAAGCAGAACTAAAAAAAAGTTTTTGAAGCAGTGGGCAGGAAGAGGCAGGTCCATGAGGGAACAGGCGTAAGTAAGGTCAGTAGGAGGACGTATAGTCCGGAATTAGATGAAGAAGTTGATCATGGTCTAGCTGGGTCTCTGTAGGAGAGGGAGAAAGTCAGTTAAGCCCTTTGACTGCTTCCTATGTGCATGTGAGTGACAATAGGCTTTAATGGCTCAGTGTCTTGTTTCCTCTGATGGAACATGTAATTTTGTACCACTCCCCGAGAGAGAAAAAATTAAAAAAAACAACACTACTTTTCTACTAGACCACAAGTAGAGAAGCATTCCAATGGAATCGAACATTAAGTTAAATGAGAAATGTTATTACACTGTGAGGAAGACCAGCCCAAGCACAGACAGGCAGACACCAACAGTTCCAAACACACACGTTTATTTAAACTATATACACGTAACAAAGTCCCGCACACAACCCAGTGTCCTTCCACCAATCACCCCAAGTCAGGGCCTCTCAATACTCCAGCCTTTCTTCACTGCCTCCACTCCTCTCCTCCGAGCTTCGTCCTTTTCCTCCCGACTCTGGCTGATGACTGGAGGGAGGCGGCCCCTTTTATTTTCACCCGGATGTGCTCCAGGTGCCCCCTGATGAGCTTCCTGCGGCACTCCGGGTGCCCTTGGTATTTCTTGCGCCAGCACCTCCGGGTGTGGTGGAAGTGCTGACTCCAGGGCTCCTCACTCGTCTGGGTGCCCCCTGGTGGTGGCCATGGGCCCCTATAGGGTTGAGCTTTTATGTTCCATTCCCGTGGCCTCCATACCAACCAGGGCAGCTGCTCTCTCGTGGCCCGGGGGAGGCACAGTCCCTTTCCTGGTCCGTCCAAGCGTCGCGACTGGGCACAGCCCCCAGCCGACCACCACAACTGTACATAAGAAAATGTACAAAACAAACAAACCCCCAGTATACATAATACCACGCTACAGAGCTTCCTCCCCACACATGAATCATGAAACAAAGCACTCAACAAAATAAACCACTAATACACAAATAATAATTGTGAGAAAAGAATTAATGAAAAGAAGAGTCCTTTAAACATCCACAGTTATTAATGATCCTTTACAGTCTGTTCTTGTGAAGAACAAATCCAGCCATTCCACTATTAACAGAGAAATGACACCCCACACATACGCATGACAACCATTACAATTTGCGGATAAAAGGTCACCATTACCTTTTTGAAACTAGCCTTGTTGAAATCACCACCCACAATGAAGTCTGCATTTAGGAGATCACTCTGGTGGAGATCGAGCATCTCATACAATCCTGTATGGGCATTGTCAGTGTCCACTTCAGTTGAAATATACACAGTTGTGCCAATGACCAATGTAAACTCAAGGGGAAGATAGAATGGTCTGTGTAATAGAGAGACAGACAGGGAGAGAAGTCACTAGAAATATAAATAAACAGGGAAGGCACATGTACTGCAAGAAACAAAAGATCAACATGTGCATTGATCTTGCTGCACTGAATAAGCTCACGCGCTTTAACCCCCCCATTCTGACTCTTATTAACAACTCAAGACTTCCAATACAATTCGGAGTCCTGCCATGTGCAAAAGTTCGCTGATGACACTGCTATTGTGGGCTGCATCAAGAGTGGACAGGAGGAGGAGTACAGGAAGCTAATCAAGGACTTTGTTAAATGGTGCGACTCAAACCACTTACACCTGAACACCAGAAAGACCAAGAAACAGGTGGTGGATTTTAGGAGGCCCAGGCCCCTCATGGACCCCGTGATCATCAGAGGAGACTGTGTGCAGAGGGTGCAGACCTATAAATACCTGGGAGTGCAGCTGGATGACAAATTGGACTGGTCTGCCAATACTGATGCTCTGTGTTAGAAAGGTCAGAGCCGACTATACTTCCTTAGAAGGTTGGCATCGTTCAACATCTGCAATAAGATGCTGCAGATGTTCTATCAGACGGTTGTGGTGAGTGCCGTCTTCTACGCGGTGGTGTGTTGGGGAGGCAGCATAAAGATGAAGGATGTCTCACGCCTGGACAAACTTGTTAGGAAGGCAGGCTCTATTTTAGGAATGAAGCTGGACAGTTTAACATCTGTGGCAAAGCGACGGGCGCTGAGCAAACTCCTGTCAATCATGAAGAATCCACTGCATCCACTGAACAGGATCATCTCCAGACAGAGGAGCAGCTTCAGCGACAGACTGCTGTCACCGTCCTGCTCCACTGACAAACTGAGGAGATCGTTCCTCTCCCACACTATGCGACTCTTCAATTCCACCTGGGGGGGTAAACGTTAACATTATACAAAGTTATTGTCTGTTTTACCATCAATTTTATTCCTCTTTAATTTAATTACTCTTTAATTTAATTTAATTTTTTTTTCAGTATGCTGCTGCTGGATTATGTGAATTTCCCCTTGGGATTAACAAAGTATCTATCTATCTATCTATCTATCTATCTATCTATCTATCTATCTATCTATCTATCTATCTATCTATCTATCTATCTATCTATCTATCTATCTATCTATCTATCTAAGTACAGATACAAACCAAATATAATCAAGAGTCTCTGGTTCGATCCCCACTCACTCCTATATTTGCCATTTTCAGTAGTAAGCTACTCTTTTTATTAATATTATACAGTACACACATAAACTTGGTTTAGCGTATGTACTTGCGCTGTTACTTAGAGTCAGATCGGGGAGGGGGGGTTAGAGCACGTGAGCTTATTCAGTGCATCAGGATCAACGTACATGTTGATCTTTTTTTTCTTTCAGTACGTATGCCTTGACTGTTTATTTATATATATGGTGACTTCTCTCTATTACGCAGTGCTCTGTCTGTTTGTGTGTTATAGATCTTAAAAATAACAGTTATAAGGACACTTGTTCATGTTAATTGCAGTCTCAATTGTTAAAAAATATTTTAAAAGGAGCAGCCCACATGAAAATATAACAATCTCATTAACTCACAGTGCAAACCAATTTATAAATTTTATGTCCGTTTGAGGTTAAAAAGTTAAAACACGTTCTCCCTAAAGGGGAATTGAACTCAGGTCTCTGAGCCCCCTGCGTCAGCAAAACTTATCGCTAAGCCACGGAAGCTGTTTTATCGCTATTAAACCTTTTGTGAAAGTGTTTATTTAATGTTTGGACTTCATGCTTCACACATTCTATAGTTTATACCTACATTTTGTAATATTTTTTACTAAAATATGAAAAAGTTTCTGTTTTAACAATGTGTTTAAATAGATCATTGTAGAAACAGAACACACATGAAATGCGTGTGTTCCAAATAACGATCTATTATTTCCACTCTAAAACTCCACCTCACTCCCAGATAATAAATCAAGGCATGAGCTGGGAGAAGTTTGTGCACGTTCTAAGTCGGTGGGGGGATGGAATAGCCGGTTGCTTGCAGCTTGTCTTTATCGGCACATTTACAGGACAAAGGATGCTGGCAGAGAGGTGTGATGGGATTTAAGGTGGGCCGGATCTACACGTTTTTTTGTAGGCTCTCGTAATTCTAGTGTTACTCATCAGGAGCTCCAGATCAGCTAGCAGTAAAGTGATAAAGCAGTTATATTCCTACTGTCACACCAGTTCTTGTTAACCATGAGACATACAGTACATCTCAACTTTTTCTTCTGCTAGACTTTTCTCTTCTGTTCTTTCTATAAACAGAGAGAGATTCAGCAGGCAGAATCATATGATCCAATACCAGCCATGTCCCTGTGATACAAAAGATGTTGCAGTTCTGAAGGTCTCACTGGAACTTTATCCTTGCTCTGATGTCATCAAGTTGGTTCTCCAGTGAATGGATGTTGCCTTGTAGGACACCAAGCAGTGGTGGCTGTTGTGCCTGAACCTTCAGCCTGTTGTGCACTCCAGTATGTTTCCGTCATTGTTTCTTTTGAGTACATCTACTGTTATTGTTTTTTCTGAAGGATCTCTTTCGCCCAAGCTCAGTCAGCAAAAATGTATTGCCCCATTTTTACAGCACAATTTCTCCATCACTTCTGTTTCCCACCTTTACAGCACAGTTCCAAAGCACAAACTCCCTGGACTGCAACAGTACCCTGGCACACTATGGGACTTGGAGTTCAGCAGCACAGCTCTGCTGGGTACCATGGGTGCTGCCAAGTGACGCTGTGGGAAGTTGGTGGGAGAACAAATTCTCACCTAGCCCAGAAGTACTAATGGATTTTTACAACGGAAGCCCCATAGTACTTCTGGGCTGATTAAAACCTTAAGTCTCCAGCTGACCCAGAAGTGCTGGCAAATCATGTGGGAGGAAGAACAAAAGCACTTCCGGGTCAAGGACTATATAAAGGACTGGTGGAGACCCAACAAGCGAGAAAGAGTTGGGACGTAATAGGACAGAGCTTGCTGGGAGGTGTGGAGGAGATTATTGTGATTACTGTGTTTATTTATTGCGCTTTTTGAGGCTGTGCTGCTTTGGAGGCACAGTTAGAAAGGAAGAAAATTAAACTACTTCTTGGTGCTTTTAACTTGTGCCCAGTGTGTCTGTCTGATGGGGAAAAGATGAGCAATAGTGCCACCAAGTGTCCACTCTCATACTCTCTCTCTCTCTCTATATATATATATATATATATATATATATATATATATATATATATATATATATGTAGTGAGAAGTCAAGCAAAATGAAACCTTTATTGACTAACTAAAAAGATTACAATATGCAAGCTTTTGAGGCAACTCGGGCCATCTCTTCAGGCAAGATGTACATAGTGCTTGCATATTGTAATCTTTATATATATATATATATATATATACATATACTATATACTGTATATATATATATATATATATATGTAAATGCTTATGTATAAAATACATATATTATGTAAAAGCATAATATAATAACAAGTCAGGAAGAGCAGATGTCTCTCTCTTACCAAATTGCTTTCCTAACTTAACTGGCAAGTTCAGCCTAATTTACAGCTAGCGGCAAAATGCACATTGTGGATATAAATTTTGTGGAAAGCAGCTGCTCCAGGTTATTTAAACGCATTTCATTTGTAAGTAAATTGAGTGTTTAGTCAGTGTTGTGCTGCCGTGCGGGATACAGTGTTGACTGATGCTCCTGGATGTCTATTACCTGCTCTGTGCAAGAGATGTGGCACAGTCTCTATGAGAAAAGAAGAAGCAGCATCCAAATAATAAACTGTCTATTGAGATCATTTTCATGCTGGAAAGAAACAATAAAATTAAATGTGCATTACAGCTTGATTACCATGCTGAAATCAGGTAGCAAATGAAGCATATATATTGTATAAAGAATTTAGCTGATATGATGATCAGAGGGAATTATGGCAGCATAAATAAAGAACACCAGGGAATTGGCGTGATGCATCTGATTCACTTTTATTTCACACTAAACACTCACAGAGTAATAATCTAAATTAAGAATCATACAGCATGGCTGTGTACAGTGACCGGGTCACAGGTTAAATAGTTTCTTGGGACATGGGACTTTCAGATTGATTAGTAGGACCACTTTAGTTCTCTAAGGTCTGGGTATCATATTGCTTAATTATTGATCCTTCTTTGTCACAAATTCATTAACTTGCTTACATGAGTGAAATAATCCTAGCTAAACAATTAATCAATCAAATGGTACTTCTGAGCCATCTTGTTAAGTGCTTGGTTTAAACCAAGTAACAGCAGCAGCCTCTGAATGCTAATTACTGTCAAATAAAATCAACACGATACGGACAGAGAGAGTGAATTTTTTGCACATATGAATGATAACCAAAATTGAGTTAGGCAGTTGAACCTACACTAGGTCTTCATTCACATGGGGCCTGACATTCACAACCATGCTGCAGACACAGTCATCCTGACAGGCTTTTTGCTGCGGTTCTTAGCTACAATGATCCTTGCAATGTTTCCAGTGGACATCCTTTATTCAAGTGATCTGGCACTTCACTTCACTATGACAAATGCCAAATTTAATTGGGACAGCAGAGCTTCTGAAGACTGAGATAATGTCCATAACACAGATGTATAGCACACATTATGTCAGGTAACACCATGTACCTCCTCTGGATAGGAAGGTTACTGGAAACAGTTATAATAATTTGAGAGCCTCTGGTAAACATCTTGTCAGGATGGGAACTAGTTTAGATTATACGGTTCAAGAAAGAGTTGTGTATTTTAAAAAAAGCAACTCATCATAAGATCTCACCAGCTCCAACTAGGACGTGGTGAGCATGAGAAGCCTTTGTTACACAGTAAACTCTAGATAGATAATGCATGGAAATAAAACACAGGACGTTTCTCATACACTTATCTAACAAGAACTTCTGCACCCATGGTGCTAACACTGATGTTATCTGCTGGGTCGATTCCACCAATACACCATGACAGGCTTGCACAGATAAGTTACACTCTGCCTCATTTTCATGAGAAATCCTTACTTGTGTCACCACTGCAAGTGAGATGAGCCTCTCCATTGTCACACACGTGCACATGGGAGGCAGCTAAACGGCTCAAATGAGGGTAATTCCATGCCAGACCAGGGGGTGGTGGAGTACACTAACCCTTTCTCTCTTTCTTCTGCAGACCAATTATGGGAAATCCCACCTGGCCTAGAAGACAACACTTCTAGTCCCGGGCCAGATGACCTCATTTCCGGTTCTGACTCTGCTGACCTAACTTCTTATGCCTAACCATAAAACCACCATTTTGTTTCATTCAGTCAGTTCTGTTTTGGACTCAAATCTGTATACAACTTGCATTTAATTGCCTACTTTTGCAGCCTGATTTCAAGCATACAGGTGGCTTCCCTACACGTTTTTTGTGGCATTTGTCTGTTTATTTGACACCATTTAAATTTTGAATCTATTCCCCTACCACCATGAATGAGTCCCACCACTAACCCAACAAAATCAAGTAATAGTAACTTCTTTAGAACAGCAAATTAACATTTCTGTTGTCTATAGGGGTTCTCAATTTAAACACTTTTATCCTGTTTAAATCACCAACCTTAGGGAAGGACATACCTTTTATGGGACCATTGTAACCAAGATGAAGTTGTCCTTACAAGTTACAGCAGCTCACCCTTAACTGAGATTGAACTTGGAACTTAATGCTCTGAGCCCTCCACCTTACTAGGCACATAAGGAGTCTTAACTAACTAAGTTAAAGATAAACTTCTTTAACCTGGAAGAACTAAAATACTGTTATCTGCTGATTCAGTTCCAACACCACTATTAAAATTAAGTACACATAAAATAGCTAAAGGTGTGTGAGGCCTATTAAATGTCCCTCAGAATAAAGAAGGACCTTCACTAGCCTATCCAGATATTGTCTTACCCCTAGACAACCAGCACCCAAATGCCAAAGGCAGCCTTTGGCCTGAACAGGCCTAAAAGGGGCTGTGGCTTTAAAAGTTTAAAATAAATCTTAAATGTCCCAAGATAAACACAAATATGCAAAAATGCATGACAAGGGAGTGGAGCCATAAAACATCTGGCTCATGTGACAAGTCTAATACAAATTCTTTATCTTCTCCTTCCTCTTCATCTTTTCACACTTTCCTAAAACCTGAGGTTTAATGCAAAATGTACTAAATTACACTGTTCAGATGTCAATGTATGACTGCTGGGGCCTTCTCTTTCATCTCAATATAAAGGCTGAGGGTGGTCCCAGGGGTGATTGCCTGAATTGCGACAACTATAAGGGGATAACATTGATCTCAGTGTCTGGTAAGGTCCTTTCTAGGGTCATCCTCAATAGCATATGTGATCAATTGCTCACCTACCAGTGACCACAGCAGTCTGGTTTTATGCCTACAAAGTCTACTATCGACCGCATCCTGGCACTGAGGGTTCTCATGGTGAGCAAAAGCGAATATTGGCAGAGTGTCTTTGCAGCCTTTGTTGATTTTCATAAAGCATTTGACTCAGTTGATTGAGTTGCCCTGTGGGACATCCTGAGACTTTGCCGGATTCCAGAGCCAATCCCAGCCAACACAGGGCTCAAGGCAGGAAACTAACCCTGGGCAGGGTGCCAGCTCACCGCAGAACCTTCCAATTATCCACTAGATATCTTACCTGCCCACTTATTTAGCTCTTTGAGGGCTGAATGTTTTTTCCAAAAAACTCAGTTTTCTGAAAAGCACACATAGCAATGGTTTCACACATACTATAAGTCAACATAAAACATCTGTTGTTATGTGCTGTGGCTGCTGTTGACGTATGTTCAGCATCTCTGGCAGCAATGGCTGCATGGGGGCACATTGATGGTCAGCAGGACTACACAGTGGGCCAGCTGCCTGGCTGTCTTTGCACAGCAGGTGGGTGGCGGTTGCAGTGTGACGCAGTCCGGTTTGTACCTTTTGACATTATAAATGGTTGGCCTACCAGGGAAACGCTTCTGTAGGTGCATCAGCTACACAAAAGTGTTCAGTGCCACGATCAGCCAAGGAAAGATCAGATGATGCTGGTATCTCACTTTCGTTTTTCATATCCATCTCCAGATCACTTGCATCATACTCAGAGTGCGACAAGTCAGAGTCCTATTCAACGAAATTACGTAAAACGTCCATGGAGTATTTTGCTTTGCACATTCGCTTTGGTCTCTCGCCAGTGCCATTTTAGAGGTTTTTTGCTCTTCACTACTCATGCGTGCGTAGGGAATTGAGGTTAAATCAACAAACCTATGTAACTTTCCTTCTAGCAAAGAGAGTCAAACTAAAACGTAAGGATGAGTTTTGTTGCAGGTTCCAGCTGATTACTGTCCTGTACTCCTGAATTTTGACAAAAGTTGACATCAGCCCTAAAAGAGTTAAAGAGCGTTTAGTCCCATTTGTTTTGGCTATTATTAACAACTGTCTAAAATCCGGTATAATGCCAGACAACTTTAAACATGCAATTGTTCAGCCTTTGCTGAAGAAGCCCACACTTGATCCTACAGTTCTTTCAAATTATAGGCCTATTTCTAAGCTCCCATTTCTGTCCACAATTATGGAGAAAGTAGTTTCTTTGCAGTTACTTTCATATCTGAAGGATAACAATGTATGTGATGTGTTTCAGTCAAGTTTTAAAAACACTTCATAGTACTGAGTCAGCTCTGCTGAAGGTAACAAATGATATTCTGTTAACTTTGGACTGTATTGAGGATTTTAGATTTTAGAACAATCTAGACGAGAACAGGCCATTCAGCCCAACAAAGCTCGCCAGTCCTATCCACTTGTTTCCTCCAAGAAAACATCAAGTCGAGTCGGGACTCGGGCTCTTCTGTAATATTGGTCTTGCTGGATCTCAGTGCAGCATTTGACACAGTGGACCATGGAGTTCTGCTAAAAATGGCCTGAGGATGAAGTAGGCATTCAAGGCCGTGCACTGAAATGGTTCATGTCCTACCTGAAAGGCAGATCTATGTCTGTTATCATAGATGGGACTTTCTCACAGCCAGCTCCTCTCACACAAGGCGTTCCTCAAGGTTCTAACTGGCTCCCCTTCTATTTTCCCTTTATCTGCTCCCCTTGAGGGCCATCTTTTACAAACATGATGTTGCGTATCATTGTTATGCTGATGAAACGCAGTTGGGCCTCAAAGTTAGTTCTGACATCACTTCACCTGTAAAAAAAGCTGTTGAAATGCTTTGAGGAAATGAAATATTGCATGGCGCAAACTTTCTTGCAAATAAACTAAAATAAAACAGAAGTCATTATTTTTGGCCCTTTCACATCTGCAGTTGAAATCGGCATGCACTTAAGACCTTTGGCAGCAATGATTCAAAATGATGTCAGAAACCGAGGTATCATCTTTGAGTCATCACTAAGTTTTGAAAAAGAAATCTCCACAGCAGTAAAGTCCAGTTTTTACCAACTGAGACACATTTCTAAACTAAAATCCTTTCAAACACAGAAGTACTTAGGCATAGTCATTCATGCCTTTATTACATCTCACCTTGATTATTGTAATTCCTTATATGTGGGTCGGCCCAAATCTGCTCTGTCACCGCTTCAGCTGATTCAGAACGTCGCAGTGAGAGATTTTGATTGGGTCGAGAAAAAAGGATCACATCTCCCCAATTTTAGCCCGTCTCTCTCTCCACTGGCTACCGGTGAAGTGTCGCATTGATTTTAAAATCTTGCTGTTTGTTTTTAAAGCCTCGCATGGTCTCGCTCCAAAATATGTCTGTGACCTCCCTCACCCCTAAATGCCACCAAGAGCACTGAGGTCATCTAGACGACTGCTCCTTGTACTGCCAAGATCTTGGCTGAAATCGAGGGGAGACCGAGCTTTCTCAGTTGTTGCTCCTAGACTTTGGAATGGCTTGCCTCTGCACATCAGGTCTTCATCCTCTATCGCAGGTTTTTAAAAGTCGGCTTAAGACCTGCTTGTTTTCTTCGGTCTTTCACTGTGTATGATGGGACTGTGAAGGATGTTATAATTGGTTGTTTTATTAATCTACTTTTGCATGATTGATTGTATTGTATTTATTTTATTCTGCTTTTGTATGATTGTTTGTATTGTGTTTATTTTAATGCTTTTTTGTACAGCACTTTGGCGCAAGCTCTGTTGTTTTAAATGTGCTTTTAGAAATAAAATAATCTAATCTAATCTAATCTAGTTGTCATTCACATCAGAGTGCTGATTAAAACACTTGGAAAGTAGATTTCAGATCCAAACTTTAATATGCAGATATAGATGTACATGTATGGTCTACAATGAAAGTTAAAAGTAAAACTATTCTTAATCCTCAATTTATGCACAAAGGAAAACAGATATGTTTCAAATCAAAAACTATTTTTAATAACAAAATTGCCACACTGAAATTGGTCACTAGATGGCACCATTGTTATTGAAGGCACTACTGAAAAGTGTTTTACAGGGTTAATGAAATTACAAGCTTAAAAATGATAAATGTTATTAACACATTAAACATTGTTAGTTAAAAGGGCCTTATAAGAAGTCTAGTGACAATTAAAGTTCTCAAAAATATATTAACATTTCTTTTCCCATTCTATACCTCTTTAACTTCAACAAGCA